>NC_067400.1:170235195-170546862 GCF_016432865.1 Antechinus flavipes
GCACACTTATTACAAAGCTTTCCCCCATCCCCAAGTGGAGAAGATGGTGGAATTTAAAGGAAAAAAATATTTTTGATGATTGGAAAAATCAAATTAAAATTTAAAAAGCATGTCTATCCCAACAAATTGTTCATATGAATTAGTAAAAAAATGTTTTTCATATCTACACAATTCTACAACAATATTAAATTCTCACACTAGAATGAAGGCTAGATTATGACTAGGATTGCTGTAAGGAAAAACTTCCTACCAAGTATAACTAGTCAAAAATGGAATGGACTGTTTCAGAAAGAGAGGGTTCTCTCTCACTAAAGTCTTTCAGCTACTGATCCATGACCATTCATTATTACAATTGTAGAGAGGTATCTTTGTTGGATTCAGCATGGAGCAGAAAGTATCTGAATTTCATTCCAGCTGAGATCTCTGATATGTTTGTTTGGAAAGGAAAAAAGGGGAGGCATGGAAAGCTGTGATTGGTTTGCCTCTCCTTAGGATATGAAGATGACATTACTAACCCATCATCAATAAAGTAATCATAGAGGAAATCTGCTACACTCTTAGAGTTGAAAGGGAACACATGTATCATTTAGTCCAAACTCTTTATTTTACAGATGGACAAAATGAAGTCCAAAATGATTAAGTGAAGATTAACATGTTGCCTAGGATTATACAATTTGTTGATGAAAGATCTGAGCCTAAATTACACATCTGGTTCCTCTCTCAACACTCCACACAATACCATATTTCTTAGTATTTTAGACTGTCATTCTTAAGATGATAGCAATGAATTTGTACCGTATAACCATATTTCCCCACTGGATCCCTACATATAACAGAACAAATTAATAGACTTACATTGGGACCAAACTCATGTCCTTGGTCTTGAATAGTAGAACAGCTCTCTAGAAGACTGAGAATGAGAAACTAGAAGAGTGCTGGAAGTGTAAATGGCAAGATCTATAGCTAGCTAATCAGCAAATGGTAATGATTGAATTTCCCACTTGTTTTAATGTTTCATGAAGCCAAAGTAGAACTTGGAGATAGCAAGTTCTATCTCCAAGAGTGCAGGAAAAAACAACTCAGTTCTATGGCCAAAATCTGTATTCTAACAGTATCCATCTGTTTTACAAATGTGTTGTGTGGGTGACTAGATGAAAGTGTGCAGGTAGCTGTGGGGCAAGCAAGCCCATCACTATTGCTGAAACTATTACCCGTGGCCCAAAGGTAGGATCTTCCCATATCACAAACACAGTCTTATTAACACTTCATTATTTGATTCTTGTAGATAAGGTGAACAAACATATACATAATCCTTTTTATTTTTAGTAACCCTGACACTCTAAATAGTGGTCCCCTTAATTATAGTTGCATCAGTCTTTATGTGGGCAAAATGTAGCAAGTTTTCAATACAAAATCTTTCCCCATAAATTCAGTTCTCCCTTTCACTTTCACCTACATATTGGTCCATATTATCTCTTCCAATCTTTATATTCACTTTCCAGAAGTCTTTACAGAACTTTTTGGATCCTCTCTGCTATAACATTTCTCTCTGCAATTATGCTCCATTAACCTAATGACATAGGCATTTAGATAAGTACCTGATTGCTAAACTTGTTCTTTCCCAACACACAAAAGTTATCAAGAAAATCCAACAAAGTGGAAATAGAAAAGAGAGGCTTAGTTGAATTCTCTTAGGTCTTACGTGATCTCACTTAAGCAGTGGAGTAATTAGCAGAGCTACAGGAGGAATTAGGATTGTATTATTAATGGGATCCCTAAATAGTTTTGGAAGCAATATATAGAGAGGAGAACAATTTCTTGTCTTCTTTCCACAAATACCATTGACTGGCAGGAGTATTAATCACTATCAGTCCAGTCAAACCCAGTATAGCAACTAGTTAAACAATCACTGGCTGCCTTAATATTAATTGACAATGCTACCAGTTAGTAATAGAAGATAAAGAGAATTAGAGATGCAATATGTGAGGAATGATTGGACACTTTTGTGCCTTAAAAATGAAGCACCAAAAAACAGTATAGAGATACCAAGAGTCTACTACTGATGCCCTAAACAGTGGTTCTCAAACTTTTGTTTTTAGTATCTTTATCCTATTAAAAATTATTGAGGATCTCTCCAAAGCATTTTTGTTTATTTGGATTATATTTATAGACATTTACCATATTGGAAATAAAAACTATTTTTGAATTTGTAGACCCTCTAAAAGAGTTTCAGAGATCCGCAGGATTCTGTAAACCATACTTTGAGAACCACTGCTCTAGGATATAGTGGTACACATTGTCAGAGCCCTCAGATTTGCTTAGTTTCAGAATTGTTAGTGTCAATTGATGTCAGAATTATTTAGTTTCCAATTCAATTAATCATATTGGGTGCTTATTTAGTCACTAGCATTCACACTATGCTAATCCATAATAATGAATCATCTCAGAAATAACTGAGGTAAAGGACATCCTGAAATGCTACAGTGCCCAGGGAGGTTAAGAAATGTGTGATTACAAACAGAGCCAGCCCTATGAGTAGATGGATTGTTTGCTACTGTTTCCTTTGTACATGAAACTTTCAGCATTAACTACTTCTTTAGAATATGGAAGCCTCAGTTAAAATTCTGATGTTACTTGAGAAGAGTAATTCATCAGGTCCTTAATTGCACAAACTTTACCTAAAAAGAATTTGTCATAATCCACCTTGGAGAGCATGCCCTGAGGAAATGTGAGAAAGTGTAGCTGAAATGATGAAGAGAATTGAGAACCAAAAAAGATATTTCTTGGCCCAAGTGAAGTACCACAATTAGGAATTCTGGGCCTGTGGAGAGAAGTATGAGAACACCAAATTGTTTTGCTAGCTAAAATTTTTTTCAATTAATAAACATTTACTTTCCCCTCATAGATATGTTCTTCTACAAGAAGGGGAAAATTTTTGTAATAAGTTTGCATAATCAAATAAAACAAATTTTCACATTGGCCAGCATATGTCTCATTTTACATCTTGACTCAACTACCTTTGTGTCAGGAGGTAGACAATGTCCTTCATCATTAGGATTTTGGAATCATGATTGTTTATCTAGTTGGTCAGAGCTCTTAAGTCTTTCAAAGTTCTTATTTTTTTCTCAATGTTATTCCTGAATAAATTATTCTACCATTACTGCTCACTTTATTCTTCATCAATTTATTCATTTCCTCTCATGTTTCTCTGAAAACTATCTCTTTAATCATTTTTAAGGCACAAAAATGTTCAGTCATTCCCCACATATTAGGTAGAATTATTAGAATTTGATGTCTACCACATGTACAAAAATATTTCTAATATGTGCAAACTGGCATTTTGAGCATGCCCCATTTGACTAACATGGAACCCTACTACTTGGGTGATGGTAGCCTTTTTGATTGGCTGCCTGCATCTTTAAAAACTGCAAAGCTGAGCTCATTACTTTCCTCCCCCCTTCCCTCTGTCGTCTTTGCAGCAGTTCTATTTTCACAGAAATCTATTTGCTATACCCACTGTAGATGCCATTAATTAAACCTTGGCTCCAAGAAATGGGTTATTGGTGTTTGTTTCTATTCTCTCTTGTTTTTTCCTCAGTTTCAGGTGCCAATGATTCATACTAAACTGGGAGTTTGAGCCATGGCAACTTTAGAGCCAGGATTGCAGATAGGCTAGTACAACCATCCAGGGTAGCACAAAAAGTTTACAAAGTTAAGATGCCTAGGATTCGTGCCCAAGAGATGTTTTAATTTGTTCCTTGGACTGTACTCTACGGGAACCAAACTAAATTGTAAATATAATCCCCTTCTCCTCCCCAGAGATTAAGATGGTACAAGGGGAAGAGAGATTATGCCTTGTACACATGTTGGAGGTAGGATATGAGTATATTTGTATATTTGTAATTATATCTTTTGAAGTAAATAATTCTGAAATAAAAACTTCCATGTAACATATTTCATTATTTCTCTGTTTTTTCACTTAATATGTTTAATAAATAAATAGCTAGGATGTGATCCATAAATATTAAGCTTTTGCTACGTGTAAAGCAAATAGTTGAATAGTACAATGGATATGGCACTGAGTTTGAAATCAGGAAAACATCTTCCTGAGTTCAAATCTAAAGTTGGGCAAATCACTTAACCCTCTTTGACTCAGTTTCCTCCTCTATCAAAGGAACTGGAGAAGGAAATAGTAAACAACTCCAGTATTTTTGCCAGGAAAGCCCCAAATGGAATCATAAAGAACAAGACATGATTGAGCAACAACAACAAATGTCTAAGGAATTTCAGAGGTCATGAGACCTGTGCTTCAGAATGTTTGTGGATCCCTGAGGAATGTAACTTAATTGTTCTGTGAAATTGTGGGGATTGGACATATGAAATACTGAAATCAATACAGAGGAAAGCAACTGGGTTGGTGAAGGAACATACCACATAAAGTTAAAATCAATCAGTTAAGCAAAGTTTTTTTTTTAATCTTTTTTAGTCTGATCTATGTGATTTACCATGGCTGGAATTGTATCCAGTGACTTCTCCCAGACCTGAACCCACTTCTGAACAGCATAAGAGTTTTGACTCATTTTTCCCTTGATCGGGGTCAGTTCAAGAGATACCCTGTTCCTAGGAGCTCATCCTATAGGTACCAGATTTAAAGAAAACATCTGATCAGCTTAGTCCACTGCAGCTAAAATTTCTCTCAGTAATAATTATAGGCCTGTGCTGGTACCATGACTGACTCAATAAACATTTATTAAGTGCTTACTCTGTGCCAGCTACCGTGCTAAATGACAGAGATACAAAGAAAAATCAAAAACGGCCTCAGCCCTCAAGAAGCATGTCTTCTATAATACACACACACACACACACAATTGCATGCTAAAACAACTTTTTAACATTTTAAAATGTTTTTTGTTCCAAATCCCTTCCTCTCTTCCTCACCTAGTTCTATATCCTAAAGATATAAGAAAGGGGGAAAAGATATATTCATGCAGAAATATTTATAGCAATTTTTCTTGTGATGTCTAAGATTTGGACTTCAAAAGGATACCCATCAACTAGAGAAAAGTTAAACAAGCTACAGCATTTGATTGTGATGGAATACGATTAGACAATAAAAAATGACAAGCAGCATATTTCAGAAAAGGAAATTTAGAAAGACTCCCATGAACTGATATAAAGTGAAGTAAGCAGAACCAGGAGAATGCTGTACACAGTAACATCAATACTATACAATAAAGAATTGTGAATGATTGAGCTATTCTAAGCAATACAGTGGTCCAAGACAAACCCAAAAAAGCATTCCTTCAAATGAAGGAAACACCACGTAAATGATGTATAGGTACATTCAAACTACATATAAGATAGGTTATATAAGAAAGGTTAAAGTAATCTGAAGGAGGGAAGCATTAATAGATAATGGGACTGGGGAAAACCTCCTACAGGAGATGGGATTTGAGCTGATATATTTTTTTAATAAATCTTTTTATTTTCAAAACAAAATGATAAGCAGCATATTTCAGAAAAGGAAATTTAGAAAGACTCCCATGAACTGATATAAAGTGAAGTAAGCAGAACCAGGAGAATGCTGTACACAGTAATATCAATACTATACAATAAAGAATTGTGAATGATTGAGCTATTCTAAGCAATACAATGGTCCAAGACAAACCCAAAAAAGCATTCCTTCAAATGAAGGAAACACCACGTAAATGATGTATAGGTACATTCAAACTACGTATATGATAGGTTATATAAGGAAAGGTTAAAGTAATCTGAAAGAGGGAGGCATTAATAGATAACGGGACTGGGGAAAGCCTCCTACAGGAGATGGTATTTGAGCTGATATTTTTTTTAATAAATCTTTTTATTTTCAAAACATATGCACGGATAATTTGACAACATTGACCCTTGCATAGCCTTGTGTTTCAGATTTTCTCCTCTTTCCCCTCACCCCCTTCCCTAGATGGCAAGCAATTCAATATATATTAAACCTGTTAAAATATATGTTAAATCCAACATGTATAAACATATTTATACAATTCTCTTGCTGCCCAAGAGAAATCAGATCAAAAAAAGAAAGTAAATGAGTAAGAAAACAAAATACAAGCAAGCAACAACAAAAAGAGTGAGAATATTATGTTGTGATCCACATTCAGTTCCTATAGTCTTCTCTCTTGGTGTAGATGGCTCTCTTCATCACAAGATTATTGAAACTGGCATGAATCATCTCATTGTTGGAAAGAGTCACGTTCATCAGGATTGATCGTCATATAATATTGATATTGCTGTGTACAACAATCTCCTGGTTCTGCTCATTTCACTTAGCATCAGTTCATGTAAGTCTCTCCAGGCTTCTCTGAAATCATCCTGCTGGTCATTTCTTATAGAACAATAATATTCCATAACATTTATATGCCATAACTTATTTAGCCATTCTCCAACTAATGAGAATCCACTCAGTTTCCAGTTTCTGGCCACTACAAAGAGGGCTGCCACAAACATTCTTGCACATACAGGTCCCTTTCCTTTCTTTAAGATCTCTTTGGAATACAAGCCTAGTAGAAACACTGCTGGATCAAAGGTATGCACCATTTGATAACTTTTTGAGCATAGTTCCAAATTGCTCTCCAGAATGGCTGGATGTGTTCACAATTCCACCAACAATGTATCAGTGTCCCTGTTTTCCCACATCCCCTCCAACATTCCCTATTATCTTTCCCTGTCATTCTAGCCAATCTGAGAGGTATGTAGTAGTATCTCAGAGTTGTCTTAATTTACATTTGTCTGATTAATAGTGATTTAGAGCACCTTCTCATATGATTAGAAATAGTTTTAATTTCTTCACCTGAAAATTGGCTGTTCATATCCTTTGACCATTTATCAATTGGAGAATGGCTTGGATTCTTATAAATTTGAGTTAATTCTCTATATATTTTAGAAATGAGGCCTTTATCCGAACTCTTAAATGTAAAAATAATTTTCCAATTTATTGCTTCCCTTCTGATCTTGTCTTGAACTGATATTTAAAGGAACAAACTAGAGAAATTAAGAAGTAGATATGAGGAAGCAGTCATTGCACCATGTGAGATAGCCAGTGTAAAGTCAGGTGGAAGGTGGAGTGTTTATAGATGAATCATGGAACTCATGGAAGGGAACAAAGAATAGGATGTTACCAGGTTATGAAAAGTTTAAAATTTCCAAGATGTGATTTTGTATTTCATCTTGGAGGAAATAAGGAGCCACTAGAGTTCCTTAAGCAAGGAGTAACATTGTCAAAACTGTACATTAGAAAAATCATTTTATCAACTGAATGGAGGATGGATTGGACTGGATAAAGTTTTGAGGGAAAGACACCACTTAGAAAACTATTGCAATAGTCCAGGAGTAGTGTGATGATGTTTTACCTAAGTTGTACCTAGGCCTACTTAGGACTTTACCTATATTATTAACGATAAAGGAATGGATACAAAAAATGTTGCAAAAGTCAAAATGATAGAATTTGATTTAAAAAATTGGATATGTGAGGTGAGTCATAGTGAGACATGGAGAATTACACCAAGACTGTGCCTGGGTGGCTAGGAATATGGTGGTGACTTTAAACCATAATAGGGAACTGAATATTTATTTGTGGACTCCACAAATGAGTATTGTACTAGGATGTTTTCTTTTACCAAGGCAAAGAGGTTAGGGTTTGTTAGAAAGTCAAGCAAACCTTCTTTAGTGAACCCAAACTTTCTCAGGGACTTGATAAAGTCCAGACAATCATCTAGATTTGTAGTGGCCTGAATATTGCACCCCATGAGGTAGTCCTCCAAATCCCCAAGTACCATTGCAATCCTTGAGACAGTATTATCCTATCCAAGGATAAACCTTGGCATGGTGAAAAATTCAATTTTATCTTCTAGTAGATCACATCTCCCTTTGAGACATAGTTTATATGCTTCACAATACCAAAGACTGCTCAGGTCCTTGTTTCATATCCTTGTTGAAATTATTTCTCTAATTGAATATTGTTACCTCCAGCTAATGAAACTTTCTTTCCTCTTGGGGAAAGTATGCTTTGGTCTTCTACCTTTTTTGATCCTAGACCGTGAATCTGTCTAAATCCTATCTGTCTTTATCTTCATATTTATCTGTCTTCCTTCTCTCCTTGGTGGCTACATAATGTATTGTCAAGGTTATATGTGCAAAATGCTTCAGAAAACTCAGTCCCTGTCTATATATAGACCCTTTCCTTCTCTTTTCAAAGTCAAGTCTAAAGACCTAACTCAGTTGCCTTTGCCAGAACAAAGTCTTGAAGACCAAATGCCCTCATCTAGGACATTCATGCCTTGTCAAAGAGTTATAAGGAGGAGGAAGAACTAAAGGATACCTAGACATACCCACAAGTTTCAGATAAGAAAAATGAGGCCTAGAGAAGTTTATTGACTTACATGGTCATAGATGTATATGACATTTATTGACTTAACATTGTCATTTCCAGAATTCAAAAGCAAGTCTTCTGACTCTATATCTAAGACTCATTTCTTATGATGCTTCACTGGGTTCAGAATGCTTTTTAGTGATATAAAACCTATCATTTGACTATAACAAGGAAAATCTTTAGTTGAAAGAGAAAATAAATTGGAATAAAATTTTCTAAATCGACTTTTCAATAAATACATAATCAGGCAGTTAATATTTGTAACTCCCATCCAATCTCCCATCCTTTCCACTTGGTTACTTTCTCTTCACTCTCCTAGCTTGAAAATCTCAGATTAAATTGGGCTTCAAGCATGGTACATTTTAATAACTCAACTTCCTAACCATTTCTTGTATGTTGCATCAGTGTGCATACAAGAAGTGTCTTCAATCCAGCAATAGTCAGAACTAGAATGATTTCAGATCTGATTGCAAGTACACACGACAGTATAATTGCCAATCAGTCCAGGAGGAGATTAAGTTCATAGGCGCATTCATGTTGCTGGGGTATCACCTTGGAATTATTCTAAACTAAGGCAGCTCAGGCTGTCACTTGGTCTCCAGTGCCTGTGCCACTTAGCCTGGCTAGGCAATCTTCCTTGGGTTGCACAGAGAGTCCAAGACATGTTTTCATCTGAGCACTGTGCTCTCTCTTCCTGAGCTCTTGGAGTCCTGCTGAGCCAATGGAGCCCCAATCAGTGGGCTAGCTCTGATGCTGCCCCTTCACAAGATTGCTGAGGAAAGCCAAAACGGCCTCAGGATCGTTAATGAGCTCATCGGCTGGAGGCTTTCACTGTGAGCCTAGTGAGCTCATGTCTGCAGTGCCTGAGCTTTCTTTCCTGAGCATGCAATGAATGGATTAGTTGCTTAAATTGCAAATTCAAAGTTGCTGGTAAATGGCAACTCCAGAATGAGTGCCCATAAACCAGGTTTAGAATGTTGGGGAATGTTATATATATCCAGATCAGTCATTCTTATAGATTCTTGGGTGCACTGTGAACCCCACTCTTCTAGGAGATAACTTTATTCCTACCATATAATAGTTTAAGCTAATTCACACACCTTGAAGGGAAATAAAAAAGATGAATTTTAAAAAGGAATGAAGTCAAAATTATTCACAGAACAAATGGTCATCTAGCCAAGTGTTTAAACATTTAACAGATTTATAAAAACAGCATTACAAAACAAATAATTTGGATATTAAAACTTCAAAACTGGAAGGAAGGAACGAATAAAAGAAGGAAGGAAGGAAAGAAGGAAGGAAGAAAGGAAGGAAGGAAGGAAGGAAGGAAGGAAGATGAAAGAAAGAAAGAAAGAAAGAAAGAGAAAGAAAGAAAGAAAGAAAGAAAAAAAGAAAAAGAAAGAAAAAAGAAAAAGAAAGAAAAGGAGGGAGGAAGAAGAAAGGGAAGAAGAAGAGAGGGAGGGAGAGAAGGGAGAAGGAAGGAAGGGAGCAAGAAAGGAAATAAGGAAGAAAAAAAGAAAAAGAAAGTTAAAAAAAAAAGTCCACCAGTTATAATATGACAAGATGTAGACCAAACTGCTCTAATACCTCTTGGTTGGCCATTATAAGTTGAATTTACATTGAGTTTAGAATCTAAGCAGAATTCTATTATTATTGAGTGTTAATTATTCAGTTTGTTTTCTAAATATTCTTGGTATCAGGACACAGAAAAGAAGCAATCTCAGCTTCAAAACCTACTTAAGGAATGCATCATATTCTTTCCACCGTGGAAGATTTTAAATTTTATACAAATCTATGATTTTATTATAGGTGAGAATTCTTTCCATCCAGGAACAATAGAAATTACCTCGGATTAGTACATAAATCCTAATGAGTTGCCTGAGGCACATGGGGATTAAATGACTAACCCAGTGTTGTAACTAGCAAGTGTCAAAAGCTAGATTTCAATCTAAATCTTCCTGATTCCAAACTTAATACACTGTCTATTAACATACATTTCCTTAGTTTAATTTTACCCTTTCTTAAATGTATTGTGTGTGTTTTTTTTTGGGGGGGGCATTCATTACTTTTATGGTCTTGTTAGGGTTATAAAGAATTTTAGAAAAGATGATACTAGGAACTTTGGAGAAATGTAATGAAAAGGGATGACCACACATCCAACTCTATAACCTTTAATCCATTCTTGGGCACCCAATCCCGTTGACCAAACAATAAGAATTCAAGAGCAAAGACAGATGCTGACTTCAACACAACAACATATGATATGCCTTTTAGGAAAACTTGAAATAGTTGCAAATTGTCTTAGGAATTGTCAACATATTGGAAATGATAAAGACATTTACTTTGACCTTGACACAAAGCACATTAATCTTTCCTTCTGTATTTGTATAAACTTGTCAGCACCTTTTTTTAGAGCTGAACAATCTGATGCCAAACAGTACGAAAACACTAGGTTTAGCTTTGACTTCTAAAATCCCAAATGGATGTCCCTATAGTTAATGATAAAGTGAATTGGGGTAACTGCCATCCACCCAAATCTAGATTATTGAATTCTAGGCCACCAGTATTTTGTTGTTATTTATATCAATAAAGAAGAAAATTCCTTTTTTTAAACTTAGTTTTGTAATTTCATAGGTAAGAAATGAATGGAACTAAATAAATACCATGCATTTAGGTAAAATGGAGTTTTCCTTTTCTAAATAAGTGAAGAAAGTATTAAGTGTCTTCCACATTTTGAATTCTTTTATACTTAAGTATCTAATAATGTATTCTCAAGGTATCTTAAGGTATCTAATAATGTATTCTCAACCCATATCACAGGCTTTTTGTACAGAACTTCCTGAAGTTATCAAATAAAATTATTAGTCAGTCTTATTTATATTATATGAAAACAGTTGTTCAAAAGAAAATAACCACAGAACTGCTTTGTGATCATGGTCAATTTATCAGATACAGAAGGTTACAGCTACTAGTTTCCAGATATTTGAACTACATGGGGCAAAACATTGGACAGCCGTCTTGGGAAATACAAAAAAGGATTACAAATCTGGTGAATGACTGAGTATCCCTTGCAGATTTCAAAATTCAAGCTTCACTGTTACGGTGAGTGCTTCCTTTGTTTTGGCCCATGAGTTATGGAAAGCCTAACTTTTCTTTCTCATTTTTAATTTTAGGAAAGAAACCAACATTTTTATTTTGAGGGGCCAAAAGAAGACAAAGAAAAAAATGTCATTAGATAAGTTCCTATTTAACAACTGTTGATTCAAAGATTAAAATTAAACATAAAGAAATAGCATCTCCTGGAAACCAGGCACTCACTTTGAGCACTAATACCAAGAGGAGGGACCAAAATGGGCAAGTGGGGCCCTATTAAATTCATCCTTCTCTTTCTCCAAAGCAATGGAGTGTGACATACTATTGTGACATACACAATGTTTAAACTGAGGAAGCAAATAATGAAGCTTTTACATTTGGTTCTACACAAGATGAGTTGATGATTTTAAGTGAAACAAAAGGTACACAGGGGCAGGGCTTCTTGCTATTGAATTTCTTCAAAGTGTTTTGTAATCACTTTTTTTTTTCAGGGGCTGGGGTAGGGTGCATATAGAAAATCATTTGTTTGTTTAATTCTTTCTCAGTTTTTCTGTCTGGCCATCTATCTCTGCCTTCAAAAAAGTAATAGAAGGAAGAACCCATCAAATACCTCTGTTTAGGACAACAATTGAAATGCTATGCTTAATTATATTTAATATTATTAAATGATAGTTTATCTTCCCTAAATCCAGCCCTAGTAGGAAATAACACTATTAGAAGGAAATAATCTGGTCTGGATCCTTGTCTTTTTTACTATCTCTTATATTTCTTTCTGTAATTTCATTGATATGGGAAACTCCCAATATGGAAACAGTTTTTACTGCAAACAGCAGCTCTGTTCTGCTTTTGAAAGTTGTGTCCCTAAAATATTTGGGAGACTACCTGCTTAGGCAAAGTCAGGAATTATATGAACAATTATAAAACACTTTCCACACAAATAAAATCAGATCTAACCAATTGGAAAAATGTCAAGTGCTCATGGATAGGCCTAGTAAATATAATAAAAATGATAATACTACTTAAATTAATCTACTTATTCAGTGCCATACCAATGAAACTCCCAAGAAACTGTCTTACTGACCTAGAAAAAATAGCAACAAAACTCATCTGGAAGAGCAAAAGGTCAAGAATTTCAAAGGAATCAATGAAAAAAATGCAAATGAAGGTGGTCTAGTTGTACCAGACCTAAAACTATAGTATAAACCAGCAGTTATCAAAACCATTTGATACTGACTAAGAAATACAGTAAATCAATCAGTGGAATAGATTACTTTCACAGGACAAAATAGTCAATTTAATCTAGTGTTTGACAAACCCAAAGACTCCAGCTTTTGGAATAAGAACTCACTATTTGACAAAAACCACTGGGAAATTGGGAATTTAGTATGGCAGAAATTAGCAGCTAACACCCTATATCAAGATATGGTCTAAATGGGTTATGATTTAAACACAAAGAGTGATATTATAAGCAAATTAGAAGAACAAAGGATAGTTTACCTCTCAATCTGTGGAGAAGAACTTGTAACTAAAGAAGAGCAGGATTACATTATTGAATACAAAATAGATAATTTTGATTTTATTAAGTTAAAAAATTGTACAAACAAAAGCAATACAGACATGATTAAAAAGGAAGCAATAAACTGGAAAAAAATTTACATTCAAGCCTCATTTCTAAAATATATAGACAACTGACTCAAATTTATAAGAATTCAAGTCATTATCCCACTGATAAATGGTCAAAGAATATGAACAGACAATTTTCAGATGAAGAAATTAAAACCAATTCTAGTCATATGAAAAGGTGCTCTAAATCACTATTGATCCGAGAAATGCAAATTAAGACAGTTCTGAGGTACCACTACAGAGTTGTCTTAATTTGTACCTCTCAGATTGACTAAGATAACAGGAAAAGATAATGATGAATGTTAGAGTTGTGGGAAAACTGGTTGGTGAAGTTGTGAACTGATTCAACCATTCTGGAGAGCAATTTGGAACTATGTCCAAAGGGTTTTGCATACTCTTTGATACAGCAGTGTTTCTACTGGGCTTGTATCCCAAAGAGATCTTAAAGGAGGGAAAGAGAGCCACATGTGCAAAAATGTTTGTGACAGTCCTTACTGTAGTGGCAAGAAACTGGAAACTGAGTGGATACCCATCAGTTGGAAAATGGCTGAATAAATTATTGTATATAAATGTCATGGAATATTATTGTTCTATAAGAAATGATCAGCAGGATGATTTCTGAGAGGCCCAGAGAGACTATATGAATCATTTCCTATGTGGTCCTGAGCAGAACTAGGAAATCATTATACACAGCAACAACAAGATTATATGTTAATCAATTCTAATGGACGTGATTCTCTTCAACAATGAGATGATTCAGGCCAGTTCCAATGGTTTTGTGAAGAAGAAAGCCATCTGCAATCAGGGAGAGGACTATGGGAACTGAGTGTAGGTCACAACATAGTATTTTCACTCTTTTTTGTTTTTTTGCATTTTTTTCTTTCTCACTTTTTTCCCTTTTTGATCTGATTTTTCTTGTGCAACATATTTGTGGAAATATGTATAGAAGAATTGCACATGTTTAACATATATTGGAT
This sequence comes from Antechinus flavipes, assembly GCF_016432865.1. Classification (NCBI taxonomy): domain Eukaryota; kingdom Metazoa; phylum Chordata; class Mammalia; order Dasyuromorphia; family Dasyuridae; genus Antechinus; species Antechinus flavipes. The sequence goes on from NC_067400.1 coordinate 170,249,311, forward strand.
TACTTGCCATCTAGGGGAGGGGATGAGAGGGAGGGAAAAAATTTGGAACACAAGGTTTTGCAAGGGTGAATGTTGAAAATCATCTATGCATATGTTTTGAAAATAAAAAGCTTTAATTAAAAAATAATAAAATAAAAAATAATGAAGTTAAGTGACTTTATAGTTACATGCAGGAAATGTTTGGGGAAGAACTTAAATCCAGGACTTCTTACTGAGGTCTAATGGTAATATTTTTCCCCCATAGGCTCTAATTTTTTTCTTTAGTTATTTTTTTGCTCTTAGTCCCTTTAGATTAAAGATGGTTACCATTAGACATATATGTGTATTTTTATGAAACCATTCTATAGAAATTTCTATTTATCAGTTTTTTTCCTCTGGATACAGATAATTTCCTCCTTCATGGGTCCTTTGTAGTTAATCTGAGAATTTATAATAGTCAAAAATAACTAAAAGTTGTTTTTAAAAACACTATCATCTTATATAATGATCTCTTCGTTCTAATCATTTTGCTTTCCATTATTTCATGCAAATCTTTCTTTTTTTCCCCAATTTTTAAAAACATTTGTATTTAAAGTTTTGAGTTCCAAATATTTTCCCTCCTTTTCTTCTTTCCCTATCTCCTCCTTGAGATGGTAAGAAATCAGAAATAAGTTAAACATGTGAAATTATGTAAAACATTCTCATATTAATACTTTTGTACAGGAAGACTCAAATAAAAGAATGAAAGGAAGAAAGTTAAAAATAGGATGCTTCAATCTGTATTCAATCGATATCAATTCTTTCTGTGGAGGCAGATAGTATGCTTTAGCATTAGTCATTTGGGATTGTCTCAGATCATTGTATTGCTGAAAATAGCTGTCATCCAGAGTTCTTCATTGAGTAATATTGCTGCTATTATGTGCAATATATAAAAATATATAAAATATGTAAAAAAGAGAACACTTTTGGTTCTGACAGATCAACTATTCCATGTTCTCTTAATTTACTTATAGTGTCACCTTTATGTCTAAACCATGTATCCATTTTCACCTATCTTGGTATACAGTGTGAGATGTTGGCCTATACCTAGTTTCTGCCATACTTTTTTCCATTTTCCCCAGCAGTTTTTGTCAAATGATGAATTTTTATTCTAGCTTGGATCTTTGAGGTGATCATACATTAGATTAGTATGGTCATTTACTATAATGCAATCTATTCCACAGATCCACTACTCTATTTCTTAGACAGTTCCAGATCATTTTGGCAATTACACTTGATAGTTCAGTTTGAGGGGTTTGGCTAGATCACTTTCTTTTGCATTTTTTCATTTATTCCCTTTATGTTCTTGATCTTTTGTTCTTCCAGATGAATTTTGTTATTTTTTCTAGCTCTTTAAAATGAGATTTTGATCATTTGATTGGCATAGTACTGAATAAATACATTAATTTAGGTAATTTGTCATTTTTTATTATATTGGTTTAACCTACCCATGAGCAATTAAAATTTTCCATTTTCTGATATTATTTGAGTGAAAAGTGTTTTATAGCTGTATTCATATAGTTCCTGAGTTTGTCTTGGCAGATGGATTCTCAAGTGTTTTATATTGTTATTTTAAATGGAATTTCTATCTCTTGCTGCTGGGTTCTGTTAGTAATATAAAATACTGATGATTTATGTGGGTTTATTTTGTAAAATGCAAATTTGCTAAATTGTTAATCATTTCAAGCAGCTTTTAAATTGATTTTCTAGACTTTTCTAAAGTATAACTTATATTTGTAAAGAGAAAATTTTATTTCTTCATTGTCTACACTAATTCCTTTAGTTTCTTTTTTCTCATTGCTATAGCTAACATTTCTAGTACAATATTAAGTAATAGAGGTGATAATGGGCATCCTTGTTTCACCCCAATTGTATTAGAAAAACTTCTAGCTTATCCTTATTACAGATAATACTTGTTTATGGTTTTAGATATTATCATTTTAAGGAAAGTACGATCATTCCTATGTGCTCTAGTATTTTGAATAAGAGTGAGTCCTATATTTTGTCAAAGGCTTTTTTTTCTTCATCTATTGAGATAATCATGTGATTTCTGTTAGTTTTGTTATTGAAATGGCCAGGTATGCTAATAATTTTCCTAATATTGCACCAGCTTTACATTCCTGGTATCAATCCCACATGATCATAATGTATAATCTTTGTGATTTATTGCTAGTATCTTGTTTAAAATCTTTGTATCAATATTCATTAGGGAAATTGGTCTATAATTTTCTTTGTTTTGGCTCTTCCTTATTTGAGAATCAGCACTATATTTTGTGTTATGAAAAAAATTTGGTAGAACTGCTTCTTCAGCTATTTTTCCAAATAGCTTTTATATTATTGGAATTAATTGTTTTTTAAATATTTGGTAAGTTAGTTAGCTTGTGAATCCAACTGTTCCTAGGGATTGTTTCTTAGAAAGTTCATTGATAATTTGTTCAATTTCTTTTTTCTAAGATCAGGTTATTTAAACATTTTATTTCTTCTTCTGTTAACTGGGTAATTTGTATTTTGTAGATGTTTATATGTTTAATTTAGACTGGCAAATTTATTGGTATATAATTGGGCAACATACTTCCTAATAATTTTCTTAATTTCTTTATTAGTCATGAATTAATTCCTTTCACTTTTGATTTTAGTAATTTGTTTTTTTTTTCACCTTTAGTCAATATTGGTCAATCATATTGACCAATAATTTATCACTTACCCTCTCACCCCCATAAAACTAGCTTCTAGTTTTATTAGTTCAAAATTTTTTACTTTCAATTTTATTAATCTTTCCTGTCATTTTCAGGCTTTCCAATTTGGTGTTTAGATGGGGATTTTAAATTTGTCTTTTTTCCTAGTTTTTTTTTTTAGTTGCACACCCAGTTCATTGTTCTACTCCCTCCCTCCCCACCCCCCATTTTATTGTCTGGAAGCAATTAGAGATATAAATGTTCCCCTAAGTACTACTTTTACTACATCCCATAAATTTTATGTTGTTATATTGTAATTTTCTTCAATGAAATTATCAATCATTTATATGATTTATTCTTTGACATTTTTTTAGGATTAGATTATTTAATTTCCAATTAACTTTTAGTATCTCTTTTTATTGTCCATTATTGAATGCAATTTTTTTATTGCATTATTATCTGAAAAGGATGCATTTACTATTTCTGCCTTTCTGCATTTGGTTGCCAGGATTTTTATGTCCTAATATATAGTCAATTTTTGTGTAGATACTATGTACTATTGAGATAAAGACATATTATTTTCTACTCCCATCAATTTTCTCCAGAGATCTATCAAATCTGAAATTTCTACCTTCTTAACTTTTTTCTTATTTATTTTTTTGTTAGATTTTAGTTCTAAGAGGCGGAAAGTTGAAATCCCTCATCAGTATAGTTTTATTATCTATTTCCTCCTATGACTCATTCAACTTCCTCAAAAATTTACTATTATTAGTATTATACTAATATTATACTATTATATAATATAATTATACTATTATAGTATGTTACTATATTATTTGTTGCATTTTCTTTTAACATTGATATGACATCATTGTTTATGTTACCTTTCAGCAAGCTACACTTCTTTATCTTTTTAAAATTAGATCTGCTTTTGCTTTTACTTTTTCTTGAGATCATGATTGTTACTCCTGCTTTCTTTGCTTCAGCTGAAGCATAATAGATTCTGCTCCAATCCTTTACCTTTATCGTTTGTGAATCTCTCTGCTTTAAATGTATTTCTTGTAAACAAAATGTTATAGGATTCTGGTTTTTAATCTTTCTGCTATCTGCTTCCATTTTATAGGTAAATTCATCCCATTCACATTGATAGTTATGCTAACTATGTATTTCCTTTGATACTATTTTTTTTTGCTTGTTTATCACCTCTCTTGTACATGCCACTTGATCCTTCCTCACAAATTATTTACTTCCCATCATCATTTTCCCCAGTATACCTTCCCCTTTAACAGCCCTCTCTCCCTCTTCTATTATCCAATCCCTTTTTACTTCCTTATAGAGTGAGGTAGATTTCTATATACAATTGAATGTATAAGTTATTCCCTCTTTGAGCCAATTTTGATGAGAGTAACAGTTAATCTTTTGTCTACCACCACTATTCCCCTAATATTTCCCTCCATAGCTCTTTTATAATTCCTTTTTTTTTTTTTTTTTTTTTTTTTTTTTTTTTTTTTTTTGTGGGATAATTTACTCCATTTGATCTTTTCTCTTATGCTTTTTCCAGGGCAATTTTTTTCTCATTCCTTTAAGTTTTGGAGGGGAAGGGTTATCATTTCATCAAATTCACTTTATATCCATATAGTCTGTCTATATATATATTTTCTAACTGCTTTTATGGTGATAAAGTTGTTCAAAGTCACAAATATTATCTTGCCATAAGGCAATATAAACAACCTTATTAAATTTCTTGTGTTTCTCTCCTTGTTTCTTTTTTACTTTTTTATGTTTCCCTTAAGTCCTGTATTTGAAAGTTACATTTTCTTTCAGCTCTGTTCCTTTAATTAAAAATAGTTGAAAGTCCTCTATTTCAATATATTTCCGTTCTTCCCCTTCAACGATTATATTCAATTTTTCTGGGTAGATGATTCTTGATTGTAATTTTAACTCCTTTGCCTTCCTGTATTTTATATTCCAAGCCCTCCATTTCTTTAATGTGGAAGCTTGACAAATACTATGTACTCCTGACTGCAATTTCACAACATCTGAATTGTTTCTTTTTGGTTATTTATAATATTTTTCTCCTTGATCTGTGAGCTCTGGAATTTGGCTATAATGTTCCTGGAATTTTTCATTTTGGGATCTCTTTCAGACAATGATTGGTGAATTCTTTCAATTTCTTTTTTGTCCTCAGCTTCTAATATGTCAGGACAGGGTATTTAAAAAATATATATATATATTCTTGAAAGACAGAGTACAGGCTTTTTTCCTTGCTTTTGAGCATGTTTTTCAGGTAGTTCAATAATTCTTTTATCATCTCCCCTTTATTTTTCTAAGTCAGTTATTTTTCCGATGAAAAATTTTATAGTTTCTTCTATCATTTTTACTTTTTTTCATTTTGTTTTTATCACATCTTAATATCTCATGTAGTTAATAGTTTCATTTTGCTCAATTTTAATTTTTAAGCAATCATTTTCTTCAGTGAACTTTTGTACTTTCTTTTCTATTTAATCAATTCTATTTTTTAGGGACTTCTTTTCCTCAGTAAGTTTTTGTATATCTTTTCCCATGATTGACTAATTTTTCATTATTCTTTTGTATTACTCTTATTTCTTTTCTCAATTTTTCTTCTACTTCTCTAAGTTGCGTCTTTTTCAGCTCTCCCAGGAATTCTTTTTGGGCCTTAGACTAAACTACGTTTTTCTTTGAGGTTTTCACACATGCCATTTTGACACTATTATCTGCTTTTAAGTTTATGCCTTGATCCTTCCTATCATTGTAGAAAACTTCTATAATCAAGTTCTTTTTTTAAAAAATCTTTTTTTCTGCCTTTTTTGTGACTTGGTGTTTTTATATGAGAGTTTGGATCTGGGGTCCAGCAACGTCCCAAGCTTTATGTATTGGAGCTCTGCATCTTCCTTCTGGATTTCACTAGGTTTCTGGGTTTAACTGCTTGCTTAATCTATGGGGTATGATTCCCTTCTGTCTTGTACTGGGGCCTCCCAGTTAGCCTCCAACCTCGATTGTGGTTTTTCTACCGGCCTGATCCAGGGGTGGGGCCTTGTTGCTGGTTGCCAGTCAAATAACTGGCCCTGGAGGAGCAATCTTGTTGCTGTTCTTCCCCATGGGTGGAACCCTGCTGTCGAGTTGCTATGAAAAAGGGTTTCTATGCTAGTAGGCTGCAGGAGTGGGATCTTGTTGTTGTCCAGCCTCAGGGTGAGGCTTTACCACTGGTCAGCAGTAGAATTAAGGTGTCACTGGTGACATGCTGAGAGTGGGGTTATTGGAATGGGACCTTGCTACACTCCTCAGACTGTCACTTGCCTAGGGCTTGCTGGTTTGCAGGAGGGTGTGGCCTCTCTGGTGGATTGCTCCAGGCTTTTAGCCTTTATGCAGATTATGAAGCTGACTGGCTGCTGCTGCTCTTAATGTCAGTCCCCACCCTCCCCAGTGAGACAGATCTTTCTTGCCATGCTGATAATCTGCTTCCTCATTCCCAGATGACTTTGGAGATGGTTTTCTAGCTGTTTGAAGGGGAATTTGGGAAAACTTCAGAGGGTTTCTTCCTCACTTCAACATCTTGTTACCCTAATCCATATTTTCCTAAAACATTGAGCTCATCATTTTTCATAGCACAGAAAATTCCATCACAACCATATACAGCTGACAAATATTCCTGCTTCTCTTAAGACTCAGTTCAAGCACCATTTCCAAAAATAGGCCTTTTGATGAGCCTCTGTTTCCGTTCTAAGTTTCCTTTCCATCTACTCTGTGTATACCCATTTACAAACAGGTTGTCTTCTCCACTAAAATATAAGCTTCTTAAGGCAAGATTTCTTCTTGCTTTATTGTATTTCCAGTGATTTTAAAGTTGTACAGTATATAATGTTATTAAATATATTTAATTGATTTAGAGGAGATGATGGCTGAAATGATATCATAAAAGAGGTAGCAGGGAGTAAGTTAGCCTTGACAAGGAGCAGAGGCAAAAACTCTGAGACAGTAGGGAAGGAGCAGAGAATAAACAGGGATGTTCAATTTTGAGATGTGAGGAGTAGAGGAAAAAAGTAGAATGACTCCATAATAGATAGAATCTGTCTTCTCAGATAAGTAGGAATAGGATATTAAAGATAAGCATGATAGAAACAGTAGAAACTCAAGGCAGAGTGGTTCTAAATAATTATTCATTTTTTCCTGTGGTTAATCATACTATCAAGAGGAGGTTAAGAGGCAGGTAAAATCAGTATCTAGGAAATGAACTTGAAGGTAGAGAAAATGGACAAGAGATTATTAGGAGAGTAAAAAACAAATTCAGTATGAATTAAGGAGTCAAAGATTTTAAACTTTAGGGCTCAGGAGGCAGAACAGTTTAACTCTTTAGATCAAGAAAGTAGAAGATACATCCTTTTGATATAGAAATCCTCAAAGACCTGAAAAAGGCTCGCACTCTTTATGGGGCTAAATCAGCTTATGTTAAGATGTTATTACAGAATTTGGCTTATGAAGTCTTAACCCCTTCTGACTGGAAATTGATAGCAAAGACATGTTTAGAAGCTAGACAAAACTTGTTGTAGCTTTGTGAATATAGTGAGTTCTGTAGGATACAAGCCCAACAAAATAGTCATAGTGGAGTTAATACTCCAATCACCTATAACCAACTAGCAGGGATAGGTTCTTATGCAGAAATTTCAGTATAGATTAATTACCCCATAGCAGAATGTGAGCAAATTGCTGCTGCTGCTATCAAAGCATGGGCTTCTCTCCCCAATTAAAATGACAAGGGTGAAGCCTTCACAAAAATAACACAAGGGCCAAATGAACCCTTTGCTGATTTTGTGGGATGTTTGCAGACAGCTGTCATACAAACTAATGGTGGAAATGCAGTAACAGACATTTTGATAAAGCAACTTGCTAAAGAAAATGCTAATGAGGTTTGTAGAAGAATTACACTAGGACTACGCAAGGATGATCCTTTAGAGGAGATCATAAGATGCTGTGCCACAGTGGGCACAAATACCTTTTATAGCCAGGCTATGATGCTGACTTCCCAAGATCTGAACATGGGAAGACAGGGTCCCTTTTGGCAAGGGATTTCCAGAGAGACTCATCAATGCTTTCAATGTGGTAAAGTAGGGCATCTGAAAGTTCAATGTTGACATAGAGACAGAGTGAAAAAACAGGGTGGGAGAACAAGACCCAACACCCCATATCCAAAATGCCACAGAGGCTTCCATTGGGCATCAAAATGTAGGCTGATTCAAGGAAATGGGATGGGGGACTCAGCCCCAGGGCCCAAAACAAAAAAAAAAAAACTTGGGGCATGATGGCAGTCCATGCTATACCCAGAGAGCCTTTAGAAGTTCAATACCCAGACATGACCAATCAGCCAGGACGCAGTCTGATGGAAGAAAGGGAATACAGTTGGGGAGAATAGAGTTGTATGCAGCTGGAACAACTGAGATACCCCCTAGAGAAGTGAAATCTGTTCCTCTCCAGCCTATGGATCCCTTGCCTCTAGGCATAGTAGGCTTGACCATTTCACCTCCTGAGTGTACGTACAAAACAGTCTTTATCTATACAGCGATGTGGGAAACTGGGGAATGTGTAGATAATATCCCAGTCACTAATACAAGTAGATAATATGTGACTTATCAGTTAGGAGAAGTAGTAGCATCAGGTTTACTGATACAGTATCCTAATAAGCAATCATGGTGATGGTCGGCCAGATTCTGACTCCAAGCAACAAAATCCAGGAATATACTAGACTGCAGTAGCTACAGCTGACTGACTTATGCTCACTATCTATATAAATGGCATACTATTAGAAGGATTGGTAGCACTGGTGCAGATTGTACGGTCATTAGAGGTGCCAGTTGGCCTACTCACTGGCCAGAGATTTAGGCAGATACCTACATGTCTGGTGTAGGAGGATCAATAGCAGCTGAAGTTAATGCTTCCCCTTTGAGATGGATATTTGAAGATGAAATAGGAATTTTTATTCCTTTTATAGTTGGAAAAAATCCCCATCAAACTGTGGGGAAGAGACATTTTACAACAATTAGAATTACAAATGAGTACTTTATTTTTTTGGCAGGGCTGCTGTTGAAGGCCTGCCAACACTTTCATCTGTTCCTATCCAATGGAAAACTGATACACTAGTGTGGATAAAACAGTGGCCCTTAGGTAGCGATAAAATTCAGGCCTTATTAGGTATAGTACAGGAGCAACTTGACCAAGAACACTTATAATCTTCTCTAAGTCCTTGGAATTCCCCAGTATTTGTTGTATGAAAGAAATCTAGAAAATAGAGAATGTTGACTGATTTAAGAAAGGCAAATGAACACATGGAAACTATGGGAACTCTTCAGCCTGGACTTCCATCTCCTACTCAATTGCCTAGAGAATGGCCTTTTTGGGTTATAGACATTAAGGATTGTTTCTATTCTATTCTTCTAGATAAGAAGGATATGAAAAAATTTGCCTTTTCAGTACCCAGCATTAACTAGGTGAGCCTTAAAAAGGATATGAATGGACACAAGGAATGAAAAACAGCCCTACTATGTGTCAAATATATGTTGCTGCTGCTCTTACTTCAGTAAGAAAAGCATTTCCAAAAGTTATGTTATTACATTACATGGATGATATATTGGGATGTGCACCTGAGGAACAAATGTTAGTAGCATGTCTACAAAAGATCATGGAAACACTAAGGTACTACAAATTGCACATAGCTCCAGAAAAAATTCAAAGACATGCTCATTTTCAATATTTAGGATATGAAGTATATCCTAAGGTGCTTACAGCACAAAAACTTTCCTTAAGAACAGAGAAGCTAAACACCTTAAATGGCTTTCAGAATCTGAAAGGAGATATCCAATGGATGCATCCAGTGTTAGGTTTGACTACCTATCAATTACAACCATTATATGACATTTTAAGGGAAGACAGTGCTTTAAACTCACCACACCAGCTTACAAAAGAAGCAAGAGGCTCTGAGAGAAGTTGAACTGGCTTTATCCAATGTGGTTGAAAGACTCACTCAAAAACCCTTGGAAATACTGGTTTTTGCTATACAAGAGGCACCACAGCAATCTTTCATCAAAGAGACAGTGTAATAGAGTGGGTGAACTACAACCAGGACAAAGCCTTATTCTTTACCGAGTCCTTGTGGCTAGAATTTTATTAAAGGCCATTAAGCAAGCAGTACAATTATCTGGGATAAGACCTGACAAGATAAACACCTTATATACTAATATACAAATTAATGTGTGCTGTGAAACCATCCCAGAGTGGCAAATTTTATTAGCCATGTATTCAAATTTTGCACATGGGTCTCCATTAAAGATAACCAGACTATTACATAATTGATGATGGATTCTTGAAGAAAAGGTTTTTAAAGTTCCTCTTAAAGGACCAACTATCTTTTACAGATGCATCCAAACATATTTGTGCTGTGTACTCTTGTGACTTAACTATAGAGTAGTCAGAATTCCTTTTCAGTCCACTCAGCAGAATGAATTGTATGCAATCATTTTAGCTCTTATTATCTAGGAGATATAAAAATATCTGATTCGGCTTATTCAGTAGGTGTGGTACAAAGAATTGCCACAGCCCAAATAAAATTTATAGCCTCTAATATATATCAGCTCTTTAAGGAACTTCCAGAGCAAGTGAGAAAGTGTCCAGTTAAGATTTATATCTTGCATTCCACTCTCATAGTGGATTTCCAGGTCCAATTTTTAATGGTAATTCAAAGGCAGATAGCCTTCTAACCATATTGGCCAATATTCCTTTATTTCCAGAAGCCCAAGAATCTCATTTTAAATATCATCAGGCTGCTCGAGCTTTATGTTTACAATTTGGAATAACAAGAGAGGAAGCTAAGAGCATAGTAAAAATCTGTATAGCTTGCATTCCTTTCCACTCTCCTACATTCCCTCGAGGGAAGAACCCTTGTGCTTTGAGACCCGATGAAATCTGGCAAATGGATGTGACACATTATAAATCTTTTGGTCATGTGTCTTTTATCCATGTTGTGATAGACACTGTTTCAGCATTCACTTTTGCCATACCAGCAGCAAAAGAAACAACCCGAATGGTCATTGAATTCCTTATACAAGCATTTGCAATTATGGGTGTGCCACAAGCAATAAAAACAGACAATGGACCTGCATAGACTTCTAAACATTTTGCACACTTTTGTGAACAGTATAAGATTTTATACACCACTGGCATACCTTTTAATCCTCAAGGACAGGCAGTAGTAGAGAGGAGAAATAGAGACATTAAGATACTCCTCCAAAAACAAAAAAAGGGCGAGCCACAGGTAACCCTAGAGAACTTTTAAATCTAGCTCTTTATACAATTAACTTCTTGATTTTTGACAAAGATGCATTGGTCCGGCAGACAGGTTTTATAACCCACCGGACGGGCAGTGTTCAGTGCAAGCAGCTCCACTATCTTTAGATAATCGCCAGGTGATGTGGAAAGACCCAGAAAATGGTAAATTGAAGGGACCAGATAGGTTAACTGCTTGGGGGAGAGGGTTTGCTTGTATTTTCACATGTGGAGAAAGAATCAGGTGAGTGCCAACGAGCTGTATTTGCCTTGTCCATCAGAGAGAGATGGAGCAGACCCTTGAAATGAAGAAGAAGACCCAAGAAAGATCGGATGGTTCTGACTCTGTGTCCACCATTAAAAGAGCCTGGCAGTTATGGTGTTTGACTTATGGACATCAAAAATTGTTGGACTTCAAAACCCTCAGGAATCATTGGATTTTCTGAGAAATGATAAGACTGTTGCAGGACTTCAAAATCTGCCAGAATCATTGGATTCCCTAACACATAAAAAGACTGTTGCAGGACTTCAAAAATTTTCAGGGATCATTGGATTCCCTGACACATGAAGCAATGGATAGTACGTTGGTTTTGGACTATTTCTTGGTTGCTAAAGAAGGTGTATGTGTGACTGTTGTTTACATACCCTCCTTCTAGGACTCTGGAAATCTCTTACAATACCATATTGATTTATATTATTTGTTATATCACTACTTGCATGTACAATTCATGTTTGTTACACCACATTGAGCCTGCACTGGCTGTGGGAGGAGTCACCACTAATAGCCTGTGCATTATTGCTGTGTGCTTGTGTAATACCTCCCATGCTGATAGGTTTGTGCATACCTGTTTCTAATAAGACCCTTCAGCCCAAAAACCCCCTAACAATCCCCACTTCCCTTTGGTGCTTTTCATCTCCCTTCCTGAAAAGTCAGGGGGAGCATGATCACCTCCTTTTCACTGTTTTCACCTCCTTTTCTGTGTTTTTACTTCCTTTCCTGAGAAGTCAGGGATGGCGTGACCACCTGTGTTCTAAAAGAAAAGAAAGTGGGAAATGTAAAGATCTGAAACTCTTGAGACAATGCACTGAGGTCAGACCCATGAGCACTTAAGGCTAATTACCAATTGGACAATACTCTATAAGCAAATGCTTGGAAAATGGCCCTTCCCACTATCTTGTGCTGGCTCGATAATTGATGTATACAGAGAATTGTAGGAGGGACTAGGGAGTGGAGTAAGGGTCACTTCTGGGCGGGAGATGAAGGAGGAAGATTGTGGAAATTCTGCTTCCATCCAATTCAATCCTACCTCTAAAGACCAAGAATAAAAACCAAGGACTTTTGCTTATCCTGACTTGGACTGATTCTAAGGTATCCAGGGTGCTAACTCGGTCATCACAATCCCCTATCCAGTAAGCTTTCTCTTGAGACAGATTTTTTTTTATTTTAATGTAGGTCAGGGGCAGCTAGTTGGTGCAGTGGATAGAGCACCATCCCTGAAATCAGAAGGACCTGAGTTCAAATCTGGCCTCAGATACTTATTACTTTCTGGCTATGTGACCCTGAGCAAGTGACTTGACCCTAATTGCTTCAGCCAAAAAAAAAAAAAAAAAAAGAAAAGAAAAGAAAAAAAGAAAAAGTAAAAATGTAAGTCAACAAAATCAACCAACTTATCAATTCATGTTTGACAGCATGTACAATATTCCACATCCCTAGTCTTTCACCTCTCCAATGAAAGAAGCAAAGATATTTTTTCTCATTTCTTCTCTGGCTCTAAGCTTATAATTATTATAATTACTTTCAGTAATTATGTAATATATACTATACATCCATGAATTTAATACATAATTACTTTCAGTTCCTTTTTGCTGTTCTTTATGTTTCCATTATTGTTGTTATTTACATATTTTTTTCTTGGTTCTGCATATTTTGCTCTGCTTGTTCATTGAGGTCTTCTAGTGTTTTTTTCCCCCTGAATTTTTTACAGTTGATGTTTCTAAAGGTACAAAGATATTTCATTTTATATGTACCACAATAGTTCATCCATTTCCCACTAGGGAGTACCTATTTTGTATCCAGTTCTTTGCTAACACACACACACACACAATGGTGTTATGAATATATTAGTATCCAAAGAATTCCAAAGAGAACTTTCTTTGATCTTTTTGGACATAGCTAGCAATAGGATATCTGTATTAAAAGCTATGAACACAGCCTCATATAGCATCTGTGTGCATGTATATCACATATACATATAATTTGACATATCATAACATATTTTGTCACATCATTATTTTTGAATGATTTACATCATATATTTTTCAAATAATACATAATTTATATATCATATAATTATTTTATTATGAATTACATTACATTATTTTATAGACTACATATGACAGGACAGGTAGGATATGGCATAAAATCATAATATAGAATATTATATGAAAATATTATATATAATCTCGGATATTTTATATATACATCATTATCAGGGCTTTATTCCCCAAAGTCTTTGGTTTCTTCTCTTCTCTGACAGAAGTGGATTCTTTTCCTTGATGCTTCTCCCTTCTAGGGGTTAGTACTTTATTCTTCTACATGACAACTTCCCTTTTTTCAGTGTACCTAAGGATCAGTCCAAGGTTGGGACTGATGGAATGGAGTCCAAGGTTGAAGTAGTTATCATGAAGATAATGACCATGAGTTTAAACATCATCATGAGCAGATGACAGAGAAATGGGGTGAATTCGCAAATATTTTAAAGCTTTTCTCTTTTCTCCTTCCTCTCTTTAGAAAATCCCCTTTACTCCAAACACACTAGGATTAGGTACTCCTGATCCTTAAGTAACTCTTGGTTAATCTTTTACATTAGTAAGATAATTCTGTCTTTTGCAAGCCAAATTTATTGAATCCTTATGGATCCACTCTCTCTTGTATATAACTAGTCATCAGGTATTTGGAATTTCTGGTTGGACACTAGCTGTTCTCTTTTCTTTTTTCTTTCTTTTATTTTCTCCTTCATATATGGTCCCATTCCTCCCTTTCTTTTTTACTTCTTCCCTCCTTTCTTCCATTTTTCTTTTCTTTTCTTCTCTTCTCTTTTTTCTTTTCCTTTATCTGCATTTCCAAAGTTCCCTTTTATAGAACCTTCCCACATCAGTCTTTTCTATTAAATTAAAGAACATACTTTATAAAACCCATAAACATGCTATTTTTAAAAATCAAGATATTGAATAGAAAGAAAGGTCACAATGTACTTCCAGTGTCTAGAAAGGAATGGGGTGTCATGCTGCAGGTATAAGCCTTTGAGAGTAACGTTATGCTAACAACAGTTATTAGTCAACAGAAAATTACATGCTGGGAAGTGTTGGCATTGCAGGAACATTGTGTTGAGAACCTGCAGTGTATAATATAGAAAATAAAAGATTCCAAAGGGTGAGCAATGTTTGGAAATCAAATAAAAATATTAACCTGATTACGATGATGTATGTCAGAAGAATTATAAAGGGGAACCAGAATTTCTTAAGACAGTGTTAACCAAAATTGTAACCTTCATTACATTATATTGTACTATTAATTGGAAGGACCTCCTAAAAATACATGCTATGAAAAGCACCTCTTTGCAAATAAAACTTATTTCTTCTTATGGTTCATTGTTCCATAAGAGGGGGGGTTGGACCTCTGGAACTTTATGGAATTTTAGTGAAGCATTACATGCAAATGGGCAAAAAAAAAAAAGCATGAAGATAACTCTGTTGTTTAGTCATGTCTGATTCTTCATGACCCTGTTTGGGGTTTTCTTGGTTTAAAAAAAATACCAGTGTGGTTAGCCATTTCCTGCTCCAACTCATTTTGTAGGCGAGGAAAGTAAGACAAAAACAGTTAAATGACTTGTCCCATTTGATACAACTAGTAAATGTTTGAGGATGGACTTGAACTCAGTTTTCTTGACTCCAAGTCTGGCACTTTATCCACTGTACCACCTAGCAGTCTATTAGAAAAAGAATACATCTATTTATATTGAATAGTTGTTGATATCATGGGAATGATGACTCCATTGTCATAAGTTCATTCTTATCCATGTCTATCATTATCTTTGTCTATATCCAAGGCTAAAGAATGTTTAGCATATTTTATTATGTTTACTGTGATACAACAATTCTTTATAAACTGATAATCTTTATGAACTCAATGTGGCAACTTGCCATTAAATTATTTGCTTTATCCAGAATACTTCTTTTCTTATACATAAAGAATGAATAGAAGATACCAAAGTCATCCACTACCTCTCTAGTTGTCTTGACTTTTGCCACTGCACTTTGATGATTTAGGAAGAAAATGAGACTGATAACTTTATTCAACTCTGCTTCACTTAAATTCAATTCATTTTCTTTCTGTCTTTTGTAATTAAAAAAAAAATTAAACTTAAAAAATGAGAAAAAAATTGACACATGCACAGCAGAGTATAGGAAAACATTCAATATAAAACAATAAATTTCCATTTCAAGAAAACCTATATAATATATACTACATATTGTTTTTTCAAAGCTGCCCAGCTTTTCTTTGCTTCCTTGTTGGTTTTCTTTTATTCTATGCAGTGCACTTTTTAATTTATTTTTCTCCTCCACACACACATATATCTACATATATACATAGATATCTATAAATATATACATATCTACATTCATAAGCCTTTAAGTAAGACTGCTCTAAGCTTATTACCACTTATGTGAAGATAGGAAAACATCTTTCTTTGTAGGTCCAAGTCTTTCTCTATTTTTCTAAATCATCCAATTCATCCTTCCTATACCACAGCAGTATTCCAAACCAATAACATCCTATCTGAGAGATTGTCTGGAAAAGATTTTTTTCTCCAGTTTTCTGAATTCCTTTTATTCTTGGTTATATAGGTCTTATTATGCAAAAATATTTTAACTTAGAATAGCAAAAATAATCTTTTTTATTCTTCAATAATGCTTTCATTTATACTATAATTTAAGGTCTGATACTGCTGAATCTACTTCTTTTACATCTTTCCTCCTGGTTTCTTTGGTTCCTGACCTTTTGATCTTCTAAATGAACTTTATTATTTTTTCTAACTCAGTAATTTCTTTTAGAAATATATAGATTAGTTGGGCAAATTTGTCATTTAAAAATTATAATGACTAAAAAATTATAATTTTTTATAATGACTTCACCTACCAGTGAACAACAATTATTACTTCAATTATTTAGATCAGAGGTTTATTTGTGTAGAGAGTATTTTAAGGGTATATCCATATAATTCCTGTGTCTGTTTTGGCAAGTAAAAATGCAGGTATTTTATACTGTCTAGATATTTTAAATGGTCTAAAGCTATCTTGAATAATATACACACAGTATAGTTTCAATATTTTCACTTTTGATTACATCTATTTTAATTTTAACTTTGAGATCATGATTACTATGTCTGCTTTTTTAACATAACAAATGCTACTCCTGCCCTTTATTTTATCTGTGTATATCTCTCATTTTTATGTTTCCTGAAAGCAACATATTATTGAATTCAAATTTTTAATCTGCTATCCATTTCTGTTTTATGAGCAGATGTGTCACATTCACATTCTAAGCTACAATTATTTCTATATTCTCTTCCTTCCTATTTTTGCTCACTATCCTCACCCTATTTACCTTATCTCTTATTACTTATCTTCTTCACTTCTAATCTAATTCATTTTCAAGATATCATTCATATCATTGACATTCTTCAAAAAATGAAGAATGAGAAATGTAATATAAGGAATAAGGGAATTTAATCTGGTTTTGGTACTTATGCAGGCAGTCATTAGCTATTGAAATGATGCTTACCAAAACATCATTCAACTGAATTGGTAGTTTGTGCAGAATGGACAACAGCTGTTATATAGTGAGATGAACTCCACGTGTATCAAGGGGGAGGGGCAAAAGAAACATTTTAAGGATTCACTAAGGCAGACCTTCAAGCCAGGTGACAAAGTGTGTGCTGGCAGGGAAACCAAGACAGCCTGAGAGACTGGCTTGGCTGACAGCTATGAGGAATGGGCTTACTTTTTAGAGACAAAAGACAATGGACAAATCCAAGTATAATTATATAAAACAATAAGCTCCTTGCATAGCAACTCTAGCTGTTAGTCTGGGGACAAGAACTCCTCAAAGTAGTAAAGATTTTTAATTCTGTCCCCCCATACCCATTTTAGCCTAGATTATAATCTCAGCTGCTAGTATAGTTCAAAAATGAATAACAGTATTCATAAAATGCCCACAAAATCTAGATAATAGAATTTACAATATTTGTTACTTTTACATGTACAATTTTAATTGTAATTTTATTTTAATTATATTTAAAATTATTATAAATTAACATATTATACATAATTATAATTTTGCTATAATTATATTTAATTTTTATTGAGCCTGTTTTAGTGACAGTAATCTGGGTTGTTCTTTGAGATATACATAATGCTACACTAATAGTGTGACTTTGTGTCAAAAAAAGGTATTTTGCAAAATGCATCAAAAAACTCTGGGCATCTTCCAAAGACAAAACTTGTTATATGAATTCTTGGGGTACAACAAATCTTTCCACTAAAATTATTTAGAATTCAAGACAAAATATTCTCATGTTAACATTCATTTCCTCACATCAGTAACTTGTATTATTTAGCCAAATTCACACAGCTGAGGCAAGTAAGGATTTTTGGTTCATCTTATACAACAAAATTCCCTGATATCAGCAATTGGCTCATAAGTCTTGACTCATCAAATGCACTAACCCCTCTGTTTACCTGGATATTTCAGTATTTCAGTGAATCTTCAGTCTGGTTTAGGACCATCCAAGGTTGAAAGATCACAATCCGTTGATGTCTGCCCATTTAATCCTATGAGACTTTTGTCCTAGTCTGCTAATAAATGTATGGCAGAGGTTTCACATATGTCAGGAGTTTTCCTCTGCTTTGTTGGACATTGTATGAATAGTAATAAGACACATGGTCTCTCCTTGTGAAATTTTTGGTTTCTGCAACCTATTCGGGCTCACCATACCCCTCTCCAGTGTCCTTTGGATGACCCCTCTCAGCTTCAGTTCTTTGAAGATTTCTGTGATCCTCAGCTACACAGCATCATCATCAGAAGATTATTACTTGTTCTAAATATAATTAAAATATTTGCTAAATGTGCATAATCACTCTGTGCAAATGTTGTCATCTTAGATTGTGAATTGACAAAGAATCTTGTCTGTTTGACTTGCTTTGGATAACAACTGGTAGAGTTACAGGTGCAATTACATGGTTGGTGTTGATAAATGATGATATATCTTGATTTAGAATTTAGATACTTTACACATACTCATTAATTGAGCTTAAGTGGTCCGGAGATGAGGAACAATCACTACTATCATTTTATAGGATAGAGAAGATAAAATTTATTCACAATCTCTTATTTACATAGCTTTATAGGAAGCATATGTTTAAATGATGATGGTGATGATGATAATAATAGCTAGAATTTATGTAGGGCTTTCATGTTTGTATAATTTATTATATACAATGCTTCCTCTATAAAATGTGGAATACTTTCTAACCTAGTGTCTACCATGTTTAAAAGCAAATCTATTATGCTTTCTACACATAACACACAAACTCACTCTTACAGCACCCTTTTCATAGATATCTCATAGTCAAAGGATATGCTTTAGTTAAGTGAAGTGACTGATTTAAGACCACACAGCAAGGAATTGTTCACAGAGTTGCTTTCATTTTAAAACAGAAAAAGTGGAGATAATCATGACCAATGATGAGGATGTTTTCTGGCAGTTAACAAGTGAGTGGAGGAGCTCTAAATCTGGGGCCAAATCAAAGGCACTTAAAAAACCCCACTAAATGAAAATGGCCAGTTGGTCATTAATCACCAGGAATGCCTGACCTGATGGGCAAGTGGGGTAGGGTGGAGGAGTATTATTGCTATTATAAACTATACAAATGTAAAAAAAAAGTAATTACCTTCTTATACATTGAAAAGGTAAATGTTGAGCTGCTCGTTACCATGGACACATTGGGCTGTTTACAACATTGGTCTTTTTCCAGTAGCTAAAGACTAGTTGAGTAGCCAGTGGGAAAGCAGAACTTCATTCTCAATGAGTTCTTCATTGTCATTCTTTTAAGTAGATTTTTAAAAATTCTATTGAGCTTTTCCCTCATATACTTTTAAATAGGAATTAATGGAAATGAGAACAGTGATACAGTATGCTGCAACTGGTATCAAATGAATTGATAGCATGTTAACACAAAGTTACTTTAAACTGTATGTAGCTAAATACATCTTACTTTTTTGGAACTCTCAATGATTTATTTTATTTTCATTTAATTGGAGCAAAAAAGAGAGACAATTTTCCTGAATCCACTATTTCCAAAAAAGTTCTGAAGTTTTCCAATTAATGTGAAAATATGCATATAATACATCCTATGTAGAACTCAATGACTGACCTGATAAGAACTAATCAAAATGTCCTTTTTCATGCTTTCTGAACTCTGGTAAGACCATATGAACTTTATTTTTACTAGGTTGCCAATTTTTTATGACATCTTCCTTTTTTTCTCCCAGAATGTTTCCACATATCAACCTTTTGGCTACATTTGACCACATATGTCACATTATGCACCAAAAGCCCACCGCCTCCTTGATGAGAACCAGGGGATGTGATTCACCAATAATCCTTTAAGTCACAATTGATCTTTGCAATGATCAGAGTTCTAAATTCCTTGGGAGTGTTTTTTATTAATATCTAAGCATTATACTAAACAGAAAAAATAGAGGAGGCAAATTACCTAGCTATTGTTTTTAGCTACCTCATGGAGTATAGATAACAGAAAGAGGGTTTGCTATTTCAGAACACAGTCTATGATAATATATAGATAAGTAGGGAGAGGGGAGGAGAAGAAACAAAATAATAATTGATGATTATGATGATAACATTAGCTAATAATAAAAAAGTCAAGCATTGTGTCCATTGTAGTCAAGCCACATATATTG
The DNA here is from genome assembly GCF_016432865.1 of Antechinus flavipes. NCBI lineage: Eukaryota > Metazoa > Chordata > Mammalia > Dasyuromorphia > Dasyuridae > Antechinus > Antechinus flavipes. Next base: position 170,269,378 of record NC_067400.1, read on the forward strand.
ATCAGTTTTCTAGTTTTTATTTTAGCTTTGTTTTTGAATTCCATTTTCTGTTGTTTGAGGGTTCCCCCGCCCAAGTCTGATGAAACTGAATGTGAAAATTGGTTGGTTGGGATAAGGATTAGTGTTAAAAAAAAAAAAAAAAAAAGGATTGGTGTTAAAACTTTCTCTGAACCTATCCTAGATGTCTGAGAGATACTGTGCTTTATATCAATCTTCTGGCATTCCAGCAAGTAACCTATCTTGGCTTGGATCTCAGTCAGAAACACCACGCCATTCTTTTAAATTCGGATATTCTAATATTCTAATCTGATAATCTAATTTAATTCAGTGGAGCAAACTTTTGGATATGTATGGGTTAACTTAAAGGTAGTTTTCAACGAATCATGGTGTTCTAAAAAGTGCATTTGCAAACTGTTCGAGGAGGGACATATTTTAATCCAGAAATAATGTTTTATATAGTAGCTTAATTCCTGTGTAAGAATTGAACAATTTTATTGAAATAACATTTGATTTTGATTTTGACAATGTGATGCATACAGAAAAAGATAGAAGAAAAAGCAATCTCCTGCCATAGTTGGAGTTACTTCCTACTCAAACAGAGAGAAATGTAAACTATATTTCTATTGGTTATAATGAGAGATATCTCCATAAATGGGACAGACACATAAATAAACAGAAAGAAGGGGACTTCTTCTGCAGCCATATTGGTAGAAAAGAATGTTTTCCCACTTTCCACAGATAGATAATGAAATCATTTGTTAATTGCTTTCTCTATGCCAAGCGCAGAGTTTTGAAGAATTATCTCTTGTCCCCAGAATTGACCAGCAAGGTCATTCCTAGTTATCAGATGGTGTTGAGACTTATTGCCAAGTCAGTCAAACTCTAGGAAATATCTGTAAGTCTAGTTATAATAACTTGATATTTGGGCAATGTAGGAAATTATTTTTTCTAATATGATAGGTATTTTTGCTTCATTGTGGTAGTTCCCATTTATTTATATTGTCAAGAACATGTTACATTCAGAGAGGTATTTTAACATTAATTTACTAAATATTGATCACTATTTGAATTAATATAAATAAGTTATAATTTTTATCTATGCCTACATGGTGATAATTAGACACACTGGTAACCATATATACTTTATAAATATACCTATATACATGTATAAAGATATATATATGTATGTATACATATATATATATTCATATCATTACTTAATTGAGTTCATTGGAATAAGAAGGTAAAGTACAACATTTAAAGACAAGCAATTCAATAGAAAGGTTTAACTGGATGGGGAGTACCTTCAGCTTCCAAATCTTTCTCTCAACAGCCTTGATGGAACAGAGGAAAGTTGGGACATATATCTGTTTTCCGTGCTAAATATTCAATCATGTTTTCTCTATTCCTATATCTTCAATCAGTGCCCTCAATCAATGTCCATGACATGAGAAGCAATTTTTCTGGTAAGAAAACTGAGGACAGAGAAGTTAAGTGAGAAAGTTGAGAGTTCCTCAGTGAATCAATGGCAAGATGGGCTTCAAGGCTATTGTTTAGGTCTCTGTGATCCTTACAGACCTCCAAGAATAAGTGCCAAATGAATATATTTTGCTCACTTTGCCATAGCCAAAAGATGAAAGCAGAGATTTGAATGTCTGATCATTTCAGCAAACACTAATCAATATATATATGTATTTACTGTTGTTTTTGTTAATAAATGACAGATGAGAAAAAATGTATACTTTGTCCTGTTAAGAGATTGTAAGTATACATATGATATGCATTATGTGTATAGATTTAATAAGCATATACAATATAAAGACACATATGTGTATATAATCTTGTTTGCTAAATTTGTAATAGTTTATATAATTATACACATGATGTATTTTAACCAAATACACAAAGAAGATTTTTTTAATGCCACTTAGGCTCTAGATTTAACTTAAACCATTACTTAGTCTATCTTCCTTAATAGGATACTAAAAAGGAATTTTATGACAACATTATCAGTAGCATTTTGCTGATAATTAGAATAACAATAATAATACTGAGATATTTTTTCAGTAATAATGGTGTTATTAATGAGATTTTTATGAAAGACAGACTTCTTTGGTATAATTATGAAAATTGATCTTTTGCATTTTACTTATTCACTGAAATCAGATAAGTGGCTTAACTACATGTATTATTTCTAATAAATATTCAAAAGAATGCATTTAAACAAGGCTCCTCATTCTATTCTTGCTCATATTCCTTGCATTTAAATAAAAGTGTAATTGCTCTGCTTTTTTAAACTGCTAGTTTGGATTAGCTGTCTAACCTGTACAGTGTAGCTGTTTGCTGTTTGCATTTTTAATAGCTTTATTACCATTTGGTGAAGCCTTAATTTCTGACTCCCTTGAAGAGTCCTGCCTTTAAGTCAGCTCTACAATTTAACCAGCAATAATCTGTCAAGATAAGATAAAGACCTGCACCAGATGAAATGCAGTATTTTTGTGTAGCATTCTGTCATTGTTAAAGGAAAGATCTGAGTATGTCAAAATGTAACCCCTGAAAGTTTTCTAAACTTTGCAGCATAATTTTCCAGTTCACATTTTTTAATCAATGGTTCCAGAATGTATTATCTCGTTCACTAGTGAAAGCAATGAAAATGTGCCTATAGCTATCTCTGAATTCCCATTCTTTTTCTGATATGTAAACATTAATGAGATGATAGATATATTCATATGTATATGCATACACATTTATAATGATAAGTAGAAGAAAGTTCTTTAATAACAGAATAATGTGAATTGTTAATAAATGCTTATATTCTATGGAAATTCTATTTATCAAACCTGTAATTCTTATGATTAAACTCCCATTTACCTTTAATAAAAAGTTATCATAGAATCTAAATTTATGTACATTGCTTATTTTATTACCTCTTTGTAGTTCATTCTTGATGACCACTTTACATCCAGGTAGTTGAGTGAACTGTATGGTCAATCTGATTTAATTCTTAAGACAGCTAAAAAAACTCAGTATTATTAAATTGCACAAAGTTTATTTCGATTATTGAGATATGTCCAAAGGATCATGGTAACTAAACATTTGAATAGTTTTATTTAGTCATTATTTCTGTCTTCCTTTCTAACTCATTTCTAAAAGGTAATTATATAGCATATGATGGCCTCCCATTTTCATTTTAATGCTAAGCATATGGAATTTAGGTTATACTCAGAAAAAGGGTTCTTAATCTTTTTTATGGTATGAATCTCTTTTGGCAATTATAATGAAAGCTATAGACCCCAGGTTGGAATAATTTTTTAAAGATTAAAATAAAATATATAGGACCATAAAAGAAACCACCTAGATTAAATATCTAAAAAATAAAAAGAAATGAGATTCCTTTCTCTAAAATAATCATTTAGTCATAATCAGTGCCAAATAAAAATAAAAATATTCAGAAGCCGTGAATTCTAGTGGTTAGAATTCTGGACCGATAATCAGGGTTCAAATCTTATCTTAGACAAGCTGTGTGACTCTGGACAATCCTGTTAATCTTTCTGTATCTTTGTCTGTTGAACTTGAAGATTTCTCAGATCCCTCCAATTCTAAGTTGATGATTCTCTGAAGAATACACATTTAATAAAGTACCAATCAACACTAAGATAATAGTAGACAAAATCTCTTGAAGGAATAATTTTTTTTTAAAATGTGTGATTCCTCCAAGGGAAGGACTATTTCATTTTTGTCTGTATTTCTCCAAATTTTAGCACAGTATCTGGCAGATGGCAGACATTTAATAAATTTTTGTTGATTAAGTCAATGATATATCCCTAATCATAAGACTAAAGAGATAGCCAATAGAACAAGTCATGTTGAATTATTTCAGGGACCTCCTAACAATTTTGCTTTTTTCCAGTCTCTCCCCAATCTAGTTCATCTTTCACTCCACTATCAGAGAGACCTTCCTAACTATAATCTTCCTAGTCCCAATCAGGTACCTTATTAACTTAAAAAACTTTTTTGTGGATTTCCTTTGTTTTAGCATCTGTTCAAGACTCACTGTGGTTTGCCTTGTTACTATCCCAGCCTTACCTGCCACTGTTCTCCTTCACATGCTCTCTGTTCAAATCAAACCAGAGTGTTTATCATTCCTTTAAATAACTTTACCCTTCCCCTTTTATGTTTTAGTACCTATCATTGTCTTTACTTAAAATTCTCTCTTTTACCATCATTTCCCCATGCTGTCTCTCTCCTTGGGCAGCTAGATGGCAGAATGGATAGGGTACTGGACCTAGAATCAGAAAAACTTGGTCTCAGACATTTAATAACTATGTGACGCTGAGTAAGTCACTTACTCCTGCATGCCTCAGTTTCCTCATTTGTAAAATGATCTAGAGAAAGAAATGGCAAACCATTCCACTATCTTTGCCAAGAAAACCCCAAATGGGGTTACAAAGAGTCAGATAGGATTGAACAACAGCAACAGCATTTCTCCCTTTATTATCTCTCTTGGAAGGAGCAGCTTAAATATCATTACCTTTATGGAGGATTGGTCTCTCCCTTGCCACTGAATGCCAAAATATATTGTGACTTTCTTTGGTCTATCATATTCTAACTTTTATCATAGTTATTTGTAATCTTGTTCCATTTCCCTCCCCCATGTTGACTTGATTATGAAATCCTTTAGACTGGGTGGCATGTTTTATTATATTTCTCTGACTTCTTTCTCTGCCATTTTGAACAATAGGACATATTCAATAAAATGTTTAGAGAATGAATGTGTAAGTTAATATTAAATATATTGTTCAATAATCTGGAGAAAGAAAGACCTGAGATTTTAAGAGAAATTTCTTTGTCTTCCATCTTTGTGGAATTGGAAACAGAACTGACAGAGAACTGCTCTCCTTTTGGACTATTTGGGGAAGAAATCATAATTTCTTCCACAAGCATTTATTAGGTATATATTCTATGCTCATCTTTTTACAGGTGGATATAAAAGAGACACTTGGCACTTTAGTAGTATGATATACTGGACTTGGGGTCAGATGACCTGTGCTTGAATTCCAGTTCTAATACTACTTGTGTGATTACTAGTAAGTCATTGAACCCCTGAGCCTCATTTTCTTACTTGTAAAATGGGAGTGATCCTATTTGAATTGCTTACTTCTTGGGACTGTTATGGAGAAAGTGGTCAGAGATATTGGCCACCACTATTTGGGGTCTGTCATGAGTAGTTAGAGATAATTAATTTTTAGCATTTTATGCAGACATGTTGGGTAACCTGATTCAAAAACATTACAAGCAATATTTGAAAAATGTTTTGAGTCACCCTTCTATGATAATACATACAAATTTACTTGTGAGGATTAGTTTATATGAGGTTGACTTTAAAATGCTATACCTTTCCTTTCATAAATAATATCATGGAATCTAAAATGCTGCTGAGGTGTGCTAGATTGGACCAGTTTCTAGAGTATGGTCACAAACAATTATCAGATCTGACATTCTTAGTCAGATAGCCAAGAGCTTTGGGGAGGTTGTCTATGCTACTAGAAAAAGTAGTAAATTACCCATTATTACCTAGAAACCTTGATTTTTCAGACTGGTAGTATTTTATCTATGACATAGTCAAGTGCTTCCACATACATGGGAACTCAAGAGACAAAGATTAGAATCAATAAGTAGGTTTTTTTTTTCTGTTTTCTAGAATCTGCTTCAGATTTCACCTATGTTCTATGCCATTCCATTCAGCAAACATTTAATTATCCCCCATTTTGCCTAAAGAACTGTACTAGCATGGGCAACAAGAAGTTGACAAACAACAGTGTAATTCTTGGTCTATGTTGTCAGAAACTAACAATATTATAAGGGTGATCTGACATACAAAGAAGCACAATTTACATCAAATGTGAGAAGGAAAAATGAGAGACCCAATATACTCCAAGGAAATTTTGGGAAGGAGAAATATATCTCTGCTGAGAGAGGTTTGTGGTCAGGAAATGCTTTATGGAAAAGAGACATCTTATGATAAACCTTTATGGAAGGTTTATGGAACAGAAAGATTTCAATGGTCAGGGATATCCATATGTTTTTTTATGTGTTTTAGGCAGGAATTATGTGCTAACATATGGAGATGGGAAAGGGAATTGGGCCAGTTTAGAACACAGAGTTCTTGAACCTATTGGTTTAGAGTCACTCTTCTCCTTCTTAAAATCATGCAGTCAGGAATTTGAGCACAAAGAGCTACTGGAATTGTGATTTCAGATGATAACACTTTGCATAGTTATCTAATCTTTCTAAATGCTCTTTCAAATATGCTCTTCTGTGCTTGTCACCATCGCTGTGTGGAGTAGATAGAACAGGCATTATTCTCCCAACCTTAGAGATGGAGACACTGAGGTACAGAATAGTTAAAGGACTTACTGAAATCAATAAAATTCAAGAATGAATGAATTTTTTAAAAGGATTTTAAAGCACTTAGTACGTGCAAAAGCACTGTACAACACGTAGGAAATTTAACTCAAAAGTAAGACAATCCCTGCTCTCAAGGAGCTCACATTGCAATGGTGGAAGGCAAGTCTGCATACAGAGCAAATCAGTGGAAGGATTCCTATACAAGACTGTGCACACACATATATATGTACCCTATATTTACATACATTTAAATACCACATGGGATAATTTTGATCAAAACAGTTCCAAGAGGAATTTTTAGAATCAATCTTTTTACAATCGAACCTTTTAAATCCTTTTAAAATCAATCCTTTTTACAAATGAGGAAATTGGGTGGGGGGTTAAATAATTTACCTATCCTTAGACATCAGCAACAAGTTTAACATTAATTTTGTTGTTTGGTCATCCTCAGTTGCGGTTAGCTCTCTATATAGGGGTTGAAAGGGTTGTTGAGAGGATTGAAAAACCCATTTGCGGTTTTCTTGGCAAAAATAGTAGAGTGATTTCCTTCTCATGCTCATTTTACAGATGAAGAAACTGAGGCAAAAAAAACTGAGGCAAACAGGATAAAATAACTTGCTCAGGATCACATGGCTAGTGTCTGAGGCCAGATTTGAACTCAGGAAGATGAGTCTTCCTGACTCCAGGCTAGGATCTCTTTCTACTGGGCCAATTAGCTGCCCTAACATTGACTCACTGAAGCCTAATGTTATAGATAGTTAAGTGGCTTATTAATTAAGAGTGTTAGACTTGGAGTCAGAAAAATATGATTTCTAATCTCACTGTACTTGTTCACTAGCTGTGTGACCTTGGGCAAGTTGATTAAGTTCTCAGTTTCCTTATCTCTAAATGGAGAGAATAATAACATTTGCTGTTGATATTAGCCTCCAAGGAAGTAACATCTATGAAGCACTTTGAAAACCTTGAAGGAATAAGTAAGTATTAGCAATTATTAGAAAGCAATTGTCAAAGCTGGGACTCACTTTTTTTTTTTTTTAACATTTTTATGCATGCCTCTTTTCACTATTCTGCACCAACTTAGCTGTTCAGTTCCATGGATATCTTATCTTTTGACAAAGTTCTTCTTGACATAAACAGTAGATGAAAGGATGCCTTCTAGGAATATAGAACCTTGTAGCTATATAAATTTATTGTCTGGAATATGATTTATGGTTGTTTCTGGGGACATATTCTCTCTATCCAAGAGAATTGTTCCTTAAAAACTTTACTTTTGCCTTAGATTTATTTCTGTTCATTTCTAGCATTTTAGGATTTAATAAAATTTAAGCTTCTTGAGGATAGGGACTCTAATTTTTGTCTTTGTATCTTTCAGGGCCAGTTGTCCAGTAAGTACTTAACAATTCCTGCTGAGTGATTTATTGGCTAATTAAGAATTAGTCTATGAGATAGGAAGATGTGTAACTTACTTCATTTCTATTAATGATCTATGAGATCAGAAACCAGACCTTTATGTGGACCCCTCTCTTGTAGGAGAAGCAAATTCATAGAGATATTTATCAAAATCACTGCTTTCGTTACTTGTATTTTAGACCTTTTTTTTTTACATATAGCTCAATTATACTGAAATTTTCCACTTCTTTTTATTTATTTATTTATTTTTTGTTGTTAAAAAAGTATGTATTATGTGAGATAGCTCCCCAGGAGGAGAGGCAGAAGAATAATGTAGAAAACTATGACGAGGGAAAAAAAGACATTAAAAAACTTATTTAAAAAATAATCATTGCTTTTAATAAGTAAGTCCCATATAAACCTCTTATCAAGGAATCATTATGATACAGTAGAAAGGGCATTGAATTTGGTATTAAAAATTGGAGTGCAGTTAAGTCACTCAGAAAAGTCAGTGGACTAGTATTTATTAAGCATTTACCACCTTTGTAAGCACACTGTGCTAAGCTCTGGGGACACAAAGAAAGATTAAAAAAAAAATCCATGCCCTCCAGTAGTGCACATTCTAATGGGAAAGCCACTATAAATAAATAGATGCATATAGATATATTTAGAGCAGATGGATTGAGATCTCAGGAGGAATAATACTAACAGTTCTGGGAAGGATTGGGAGCAATAATAGCCCTCACCCAAACCTTTGTTGCTCAGGACTTAGATTTTGATAACTTCTAACAAGTAAATAGAAATTGTTCTGATATGGCCAGAAACTATGAGGGTCTTCTCATCCCAGATTGATACTTTCATGATGATTAAACTAAACCATCTTTGGTCTCAATTCTTACCTGGCCCTTATTCATTCAATGGGCTTTAACTTAGACAAAGTGAAACCTGGGAAAGACCCTAATTTAGAAAGGTTATCTCCTGTATCCAGGGCCATCACCAGTAATCTTGATTTTTGTCTTGCCACTGAATTTTGGTTACTTTGGAGGAGAGAATGAAGATGTTGACTTTGCACAGTTCTTCTGCCTCACTTAATTCATATGCAAGTCAAGACATCACCATCATGATATCACTGGTTCTCTTCAAGAATGAAGGATCAACAACAACAGGCAGCTAGGAAAGGCTTCCTGAAAGAAGTTCAAATCTTGACTTTGCTACCACTTAGTGGGCAATAATGGACAAGTCAAAACACCTCTGAGCAGAAGTTTTTCCATCGGGAAAATGAAGGTGTTGGATTGGATGCCTTTTAAGGCTCCTTTCAGTTCTGAAGCTCTAATCCTATGAACTCAATTGTTTAATTCTTGAGTGTTAGTTCAAAGTTAGAGCAGAGATGTCAAACTGTGGCCAATATTTCCCACAATACCCCTGGATGCAGTCTGAACAAGATAAAATATGTTTGGAAAATAGTTAACAAAATAAATAAAAATACAATAACATTGCATTCTAAAACTCAATCAATATTCTATGGGCAGGGATTCTTAAGGATGGGCTAGTGTCCCCCTTCTATAGGTGTTTGACACCGCTATTTAGGGTGTGTTTCAATTGTTCTCCTGTGGTCACCTGGTTTCCTAAGTTGAGAAATCAGACTTTGGACCCTATGAACCACAAATATTTTTAGAAATAGGACAAATATTTTATCAGGAGTGGATGATAGGTGCTGTAGTGTTCTGAACCTTTTATGCATCTTGATTAGGGGGTTCCATGGTTCATTAATTTCTTTTTGGCAAAGTCATATAGTTAACATGGTAATTCAAGGTCTGTGATATAAGGGGGTGTTTCAATCCTGGGTGTGGAGGAAATGATTACAGGCCAAGGCTCCCACTGAAACAACCACAAGGAAGCCAGGGGGTTCATGGATCAATAACAAGCTCATTCAGAAAGGCACAATAAACCTGTGACAGATGTAGTGAAGAAAGGCCTTGTGGCAATATATTATTATATATATATATTTTTAGAATTACATGGTGAAAAAAAATAAACATTAACAAGTTTTTTATGTTATAAACAATAGTGCACTGGTCAGAAGCCAAAGCCTGACAAAGCTCCCAGGTTGAAAAGGATTTCTTTGAGGCTGTCTTCCTGGTATAATTATTCCAGGTTCAGAGCAACCAGATCTGGAGTGTTGTAAAACTCAACACAATGAACTTGACAGACAGCCAGATTTCTGTTTTCAGCCAGTTTAGGGTTACTATAATCTCATTATTATGCTTGAAAGACGACAAGTAATAGAATCTCAGGTAGCTGTTCTGTCTTTACTCAGCCACATCTTCTCTTTTATGCCGATTTCCCTTGATTACCTGAACTAGTGGGGCTCAGTTTTCAACCACTCATCCTCCAGAAGTAATCATCTGATCAGCCTGACAAGGTTCTCATTGCCATCAATGGTTTTAATGGGTCAAGCATTAAATTAACTCTTTACACACATCCCTTGAAGAGTCCCCAACTTATTAAGAATCAATTTACTTTTCCATCATTATTAACTTGGCAATGAAGGAAGAGCTAGGAAGACAGATCTACTAGTTCTCTCTCACCCTCCATGTGTGTCCTCAACAGCAATTCTTCTACTCTTAAGCCACACAAAGGAAGACATCTCAGACACTGAAAAAGATTCTTCTGTTTTAGTTGCCTTGATTTGAAATAATGGTACTGAATTCATGTGGCAATTTTACATTCTTTCCTAACACAACACTATTAAATTTGACAAAGATTGGGAAATTTTAAATTGTACTTTATGGAAAAACACATCTATTAGAATAGGACTCATATGGGTCTCAAATTCTGATGGGCAGTTCAGATGAGACAGTATTTCTTCCTGCTATGTCCCTTCCTATAACCAATTTAAAGTTTTCTGTTCTGAATGAAAGTGGTCCTTCAGATTTTATCTATAAGGAAATCAAGGCATCATGGAACATTCTACCACTTTTCCTCTATGTTAAGCTCAAAGGAAATCCTCCAGAAATACAAGATAGTTGATATAAATCCATGAATAAAAGAAATTGTAGTTGTTATTCAGCTTTTTCTTTGTGACCTCATTTGGGGTTTTGCAAAGATACTGCAATGGTTTGCCATTTCCTTCTCAAAATCATTTTATAGTGGGAAAACCAAGGGGAAGAGGGTTACACAGTTAATTAGTGACTGATGCTGGATTTGTACTCAGGGTTTTCTGAGTTTTCTGGCACTCTATCTATTGAACCACCTGACTTTCCAAATGGGTAGGATGTATTTGAAAAAGACCCAATCAGCTTTTGATTAATATTTGCTCTCACTTTTTAAAAATCACCTTTACAATGTGACTGCCAGTGAAATTTTAGAGTTGTCTACATTTGCTTGACAACAAGCCAATTTTTTCTATATGCTTATTACCAGTCAATTGTATATTTTTCTTTTTGCTAAATTAATTTGGGGAGGAGTGAATAGATTTACTTTATTTACTCAATTATCTTGTAATCATATGGACAAATCATAAGATTATAAATCTAGAGCCAGAAAGGACCTCAAAAGTTATCTGACCCAATCTTTCATTTTACAGATGAGGAAATTTAAGCTTAGAAAATAAAGTGGTTTATCAGCAAGCATCACATATAATGGGGATAAACTGAAACAATTCCCAATAAGATCAGGGGTGAAACAAGGTTGCATACTATCACCATTACTATTCAATATTGCATTAGAAATACTAGCTTTGGCAATAAGAGAAGAAAAAGAGATTAAAGGATTTAGAGTAGGTAAGGAGGAAATCAAATGATCACTTTGCACATGATATGATGGTATACTTAGAGAACCCTAGAGAATCAACAAAAAAACTATTAGAAAAAAAATCCACTTTAGCAAATTGCTGGATACAAAATAAATCCACATAAATCATCAGCATTTTTATACATTACTAACAAAGTCCAACAGCAAGAGATACAAAAAGAAATTCCATTTAAAATAATTGTTAATAGTATAAAATATTTGGGAATCTTTCTGCCAAGAGAAAGTCAGGAACTATATGAAAAAAACTACAAAACACTTTCCACACAAATAAAGTCAGATCTAAACAATTGGAAAAATATCAAGTACTCTTATATAGGTTGCACAGATATAATAAAGATAACAATACTATCTAAACTAATCTATTTATTTAGTGCTATACCAATCAAATTCCCAAGAAACTATTTTACTGACCTAGAAAAAATAACAACAAAATTCATCTGGAAAAACAAAAGGCCAAGAATTTCAAGAGAATCAATGAAAAAATGTAAATGAAAGTGGCCTATCTGTACCAGATCTAAAACTATATTATAAAGCAGGGGTCACCAAAACCAATTGGTACTGGCTAAGAAATACAGTAAGTAAGAAATACAGTGGGATAGGTAAGTTTCACAGGACAAAATAGCCAATGACTATAGTAATCTGGTATTTGACACACCCAAAGATCCCAGCTTTTGGGATTAAGAATTCACTATTTGACAAAAACTGCTGGGAAAATTGGAAACTAGTATGACAGAAACTAGGCATTGCCCCACACCTAACACTGTATATATTAAGATAAGGTCAAAATGGATTCATGATTTTGTAGTGTGCTTTCTAGAGTCCCCAAGTTGGTGTGCCAAAATGTACTATACTTTCTAGAGCCCCCACATTGGGGTGCCAAAATATATCATCCAGACAAGCTCTCTGGAGGATCTTAGGACCAGCCCAAGTCCTTGGTCTTAGTAGTGGAATGATGAAGCAGGGAGCCACAAGGATGGTCAAAGATGGAATCTGTTTATTTCAAGTTCTCTCAGCCCCTAAATACCTTAGTACAATTACATCACTACAGCACACTGAGCAAGTGCTAATATAGTACCATTACATCACCACAGCATACTATGCACGTGCTAACTATAAGCACCCTGCTATTAATAGGTAAACGCCTCTTATACTGTAAGTATCTCCATTTCAAGTAGAACACAGGTTGTCATGCCCCACCCTTGACTTCTCAGGAAGGATGAAAAGCCCTAAGGGGAGATGAGAGCCAAACCAGACATTGTCATCAAGTTCCCTCTGGCTGAAGAGTCTTATACCTCACTGAGAGTTCCCCCACTGTCTGTGGCTCTTTATAGATCTAGACATAAAGAATGATTTCATAAACAAATTAGAACAACATAGGATAGTTTACCTCTCAGATCTGTGGAAGAGGAAGGAAATTATGACCAAAGATGAACTGGAGATCATTAGCAATCACAAAATAGATAATTTTGATTATATTAAGTTAAAAAGATTTTGTACAAACAAAACTAATGCAGACAAGATTAAAAGGGAAGCAATAAACCGGGAAAACATTTTTATATTCAAAGATTGGAGAATTGACTCAAATTTATAAGAATTCAAGGCATTCTCCAATTGATAAGTGGTCAAAGGATATGAACAGACAATTTTCAGATGAAGGCATTGAAACTATCTATAGTCATATGAAAAGGTGCCCTAAATCGAATTGATCAGAGAAATGCAAATTAAGATAACTCTGAGATATCACTACACACCTCTCAAATTGGCTAAGATGAGAGGAAAAGATAATGACAAATATTGTAGGGGATGTGGGAAAACTGGGACACTAATACATTGTTGGTGGAACTGTGAACAGATCCAACCATTCAGGAGAGCAATTTGGAACTATAGTCAAAAAGTTATCAAACTGTGCATACTCTTTGATCCAGCAGTGTTTTACTGGGCTTATATCCCAAAGAGATCTTAAAAGAGAGAAAGGGACCCACATGTGCAAAAATGTTTGTGGCAGCCCTTTTTGTAGTGGCAAGAAACTGGAAACTGGAAACAGAATGGATGCCCATTAATTAGAGAATAGTTGAATAAATTATGGTATATGAATGTTGTGGAATATTATTGTTCTGTAAAAAACAACCAGCAGGATGATTTCAGAGAAGCCTAGAGAGGCTTACATGAACTGATGTTAAGTGAAATAAGCAGAACCAGGCAACAACAAGATTATATGATGATCAATTCTGATGGATATGGCTCTTTTCAACAATGAGATGATTCAAACCATTTCCAATTGTTCAGTGATAAAGAGAGCCATCTATACCCAGAGAAAGGACTATGGGAACTTTGGTGGTTCACAACATAGCATTTTCACTCTTTTTATTGTTGTTTGCTTGCATTTTATTTTGCTTCTCTTTTTTTTCTTGTACAGCATGATAATTGTATAAATATGTATGTATATTTTGGATGTAATATATTTCTACCATGTTTAACATATACTGGACTATTTACCATCTAGGAGAGAGCATGGGGGAAAAGGAGGGGAATTGGAACACAAGATTTTGCAAGGGCTAATGTTGAAGAATTGTACACAATTATGTTTTGAAAAATAAAAAGCTTTAATAAAAGAAGTAGTTTGCTCAAGATCACATGGGCAATAAATAAACAAATGAACAGAGCTTCAAGGATTCCTACATATATCACTTATTTTGAGTATAAAGTATTGTATACTCCTTCCATCATAGCCCCTACAGCAGATGACTTTGTTTTGCTGGGGGGAATTTGTACAAAGGAAAGAAATAGGGGGAGGAGAGTAGTGATTGTGATGATCCAAAATGTATCAACACTTTCTCCAAAAACATAAAATATCACCAATTTTGACATGATTATTTTAGACCAGTTTAACATATAGGGTGATAATGATTAATTATAAACATTTTCCCCATATAAAATAATCTTTTTAATATAATCATAAGAAGAGAAAAACCTGCTCATATAAAAAATTTTCAGATTTTTTTGCCTTCTTGTCATTACTGGTCAGCTTCCCAGTGAAAAGCAGTGGGAAGTCACCCACGTTTTACTGTAGCATCTTTCTTGCAGTTGAATATTAATATAGAAAATGAAAAGCAGATGAGCTAATGCCAAAAGTGAAATTATTAGAAAGAACAATAGTTCTGCAGCTGCTTAATACTTCTCAGGGAAGAAGAGGTATACACAAATGAACCTGCAGAAAACAAATATTCATGACTGCTACCTGCATTATTCTGAGGAAGAAATCAGGCAAGGAAATTTTTTTTTTTTTGAGAGAGAGAGACTTTACAAGGTCATACAAAGGAAAGGTGGAGCCAGAAATAGATTCAAGCTGCTGACTACCAACCTGGTCTTATATTCCCTTGGGAATGCCACATTCTGAAAGTAAATTTAATGGTGTCTAAAAAATACAAAATGTAAACCTTCAATTTCATCAATAAGCTGTAAGCTTTAAAAATTCTAATATTCTCCTTACACAATTCATGTAAGTTATTTCTTTCCTTTAAAACTTCATAAATTTGTTAATGTGGTTTTTCTTTCTACCAACACATATTAACCCTCCATATCTTGGTAACTGATCATCAGAAATGAATTTGTCCCACATCTCCATCCCCAACTTCAACCTGAATTCATCAATCTCCTTGCTGGCCCTACAGTCCTAGGAGACTAGTACCCAAATAACAGACACACAATTTGGCATTGGAATAATACTTAAAGCTTTTCAGGTTAGTAGAACCTGCCAGAGCTTAAATAACATCGAGAATTTGGAGAACTTTCCCCATCATGATGAAGAACTTAGAGGAAGTTAGTAGGGGAATCTCTTCTCCTTCAAGTCTCAGCTTAAGCACCATTTTCTTCTATATGAAACCTGTCCTGATCCCCTCCCCCTCCAATTGCCAGTGCTCTATTCCTAGTACCTTGTATTTATTTTAAATGTATTGTCTCTATATTTATTCTATATACTTATATATTTATAAGTTGTGTCCCCTATTAAAATATAAACTACTTAAGAGTAAAGATGTTTTTCAATTTTAAAAATTTATATTCCCAGTACTGGCATGCAGTAGGTGCTTACTTAATGATTATTGGTTGATCTCTTAAGATCAACCAATAAACCAAACCCCTAGTTTAATCAAGAGCTCATTAAGTAAATCTTTTGCTCCCTAACAGAGGCAGTATGGTATTATAGCTATAGAAGTGGTCTAATAAGACCTAGATTCAAATCCCTTCTCTGATAGATATAGGTTGTATGATCCTGGACAGGTCACTTATCTACTTAGTGCTCCAGGCAACTCTCTAAAACTACACATTACCAAATAGTTGTCAATCTGCATAGACACCAACGATATCAAAGGTCTAGTCCTGAAAAAAAATTTTTTTAATGAAAAAAGGTAGATATGGGAATCTGTTCTCCATTGAGATGTAACTAGGTAATAGCAATCTTTTCATTAGTAAATACAATTGCTGTAAACTTATGGTTTTAGCTTAACATTTGCCTGTTTAACTGAAATGCTTCTTAACTCACCAATTTCTTTTCAGCTTAGTTTCTCAAACAGTAAAATGGAACCTGCCCTGTCTCACAGAACTTTAAGGAAACTGGAAACAGATCATACAATCCTAATAGTGGAAGGATTACACAGAATCTTAAAGGATGATCCATAACTGTGAAACATAAATTCCATAAACAAACTCCCTGACAAATGATCTTAAAGACCTCCAGGTCAGTGGAAATCAGAATTTCATCAAATTTATTTTTATTAGCTTCAATTATTAGGAAATATTTCCTTGACTGGAACCGAAATCTACTTTTTTTATAATTTCTGTAAATTGGTTTTGCCCTTCTGAACCAATCATATTGTCTATTCCCTCTTTCATCTTGAATATGATCTTTATGTGTTCCTTCTCCTAAGTTTTCCTTCTCTTCTAGTGAAGAAACATTTCTGCTTTCTTTATCCAATTCATTTATGTCATGATTTCAAAAATATATCAAATTCTTCCAAAGACTCCTACAAATTAAAGGACTTTTCATTAAGAAAAACATTGAAATAATCATCTCTTTATACTTTTTAGATGAAGAGATTCTTCTTCACCTCCTCCTCTTCCTCCTTCATCATCATAATTTTCTTCATCATCATCTTCCTTTTTTTTTTGAAATCTATTACACTATCTAGATGTGACAAGTGGGCCTGGTATCACAAAGACAAAGGTTAAAATCTGACCTTAGACACTTACTGGCTATATGACCCTGGGCAAATAACCTAATCTGTCTTTGCCCCAGATCAAATAAAGTAATAAATTTAAGTTTCTTAACATGGTGCTTGATACATAGTAAGTATTTTATAGATATTAGTTAAAATTGTTGTGATTACTGCTATTGTTGTTACAGAATAAAGTGCTAAGTGTGGTCTAAGAATTTTGGGGTGGGGAGGAAGTCATTCACAATCGTGAAGGATGAATCATAGATGACAAGGTGACAATGGAATTTTTGTTCATTTTCATTTTGAGTCTTTCTCCATCCTCCCACATTACAGTTCTAACTAGCAGAATGGAAAACATCTGTTTTAAGGGAATCAGAAGGAAACAGAGTCCAGCATGAATGCAAGAAGAGACAAGGTCATCCCATTTGTCCAGTTCTCTAATGTAGAAGTGATCAGTTCCTAATGACAATAGATGAAGAAAAACAGCTGCCTGTCATGGAAAATAAACTGTAATGTCTCCTCTCCTTTAAATAAGGACTCTCATCATTCAGCCATTCACAGAGACATCAGCCTCCTAAATTCTAGGACAGATATGGATTCTTTATATGCTCTCATTCCAGTACTGGGTATGTGGATTTAGTATTCATCAGAAGTTCTAAGTTGACCTTTCTGGATAGGCATGTTCTGTTACTAAAAAGCTTTAGCCCTGGCAGCTTATTCTTTCTTAATGGAAGAAATCACATCTATACAGACAAAAAGCTTGTTTGGGGATCATCGAATTTAGGGAAAATCTTGTGGGGGAAATAACATTCTTATATTCAGGTTCTCATGTTTGCTCTTATGTTCTACAAATCTGAGAATGTTACCCATTTAAAAAAAAAAAAAAAACCAATATCCAAGCAACTGGTCTTTGGTGAAATAGAGGTGTACCTCTTTTTAAGAAAATTCAATCTGTAAAAATCCAGTTTTACAAAACAGTAAAATAATGGGTCTGTTATTAGCGTTACAAAAGAATTCATTTTACAAAAGAATTCATCCCGGTGTTCCTTTAAATAGCACTTCCCCTAATGTATTTAAATATGTGCTTAGAGATCATTAACTAATTAGGGAGGCTCAAAGTAAGGTTCTGGGAGCTGTTTTGAATTGAATATCAATCAGAAATGGAAGAACTCCGAGTTCTAACCTCAAAAGTTTGTAGTGAAGAAAGTATTTTGTAAGCCTTAAAGTGCTCTCCTTACAGAGTCAAAGTAGCATTCATAAGGTAACAGGGAGAAAGAGTACTGCATTTGGAGTCAGAGTATTGTTATCATTTTTGAGTCATTTCAATTTGTCCAATTCTTTCCAAGGAGGCTAGGGGAGAAGATGTTGACAAAGATACTGGAGTGGTTTACCATTTCCTTCTTCAGTTCATTTTACAGATAAGGAAACTGAGGCAAACAGATTTATGTGACTTATTCAGCTAGTAAGTGTCTGAGGACTACTCATTGTAACTAGAGTACCTGCTTACAAAACCCCAACTTTCAAGTCCTTCCCTTAGTAGTCCCTTCTCCTCAAGCTTCACCTTCTTCATCTGAAAAAGGGACTTAATTAGATAGTTATTGTCCTTTTTCTCAAAACTTCAATTTCCTCATCTGTAAATAAAGACAATATGTGTAAGGGGATGAAAGCACAAGTTCAAACACCTCATCACCGTGTAAGTACTTCATAAGGATTCTATGAAGCTTAGTTGAAAAAATCTAAATAAAGTATTTTGGAAACTTTAAAACCCTATATAAATGTCACAATCTTTGTTTTTGAAAAATATGTAAATCTAACCCAACTGATTCTAATAACAATAACAACAAAACAATAATATAAATGTCATCTGCTGCTATTATTATAGTTGTTTTGTTGTTATTATTATTAGAATGAGTTGAATTAAATTTACATATTTTTCAAGAACACATCTTATGCATAAAATGAACCATATCTTTATTGTATTATTTCATGCTTTCTTAGAAATGAGATAGAGACAAGCAGAAGTATTCTAAGCTCTATTCATACCTGTGGTATCCCGAGCAGCAAGGTCTTTGGTGTCTAGCTCAACACTTCCTACTGCTCCATCTTCAGTCCCCCAGGTGAGCTATTATCCTAGGGAAACAACTGTTTTCCTTCCCTCCTTTGACAATAGTGTCACCTAGAGACATTATTTCTGAGTTCCAAATTGATATTATGCTTTTTTTAATGAAGTTTTTGGTGCATATGGACAAGCTCTGTGTGGTTCAAAATTGTGGTTTTGAGATACTTGAGATAACTTCAAGCAAAGCATTTATAAACTGGATTGACAATTATTATGATCCAAATTACTGAGGCTAATACAAGTTTGGATTTTGAGTTGGTTCTAATTACTCATTTACCCTTGAATACATTGAAGAATTGATATTGAAGGCTCTTGTAAGGCTTTTAAAAATGACACAGATGCAATGATTCAGGTGTAATTCTGATCAAAGGCATGAGTGACAAACTGACTTCACAGTATGGATCATATGGAAATTATATAGTATTAGACTTGCAAAGGGTTTTAGTGACCATCTAATCTAACTTCCTCATTTCACAAGGCAGGAAATAGAACCTCAGAGAGGTTAATTAATGGATAATAAATACAATAACTGATAGCTGAATTTATATATTACTTTAACATTTGCAAAGCCTTATACATATGTTTTCTCATTATCTAATGGATTCCAATAGAGTATCTAGGAAAAAGACTCTTTGATAGACAATCTTTTAAGTGAAACCCTTAAGATGCAAAAGGCATAATATTCATTTCATATGAAGCCCCCATACATAACACTGGCTCTGGGCTCATCTTTTCCAACTATGATTCTCCCTAGGTAGCCAGGACCATTAGACAAAGGCTGTCTACTTGCTTGTTTCAGGATTCTAGCCATAGGCCTGAAGGAGTAGGAGCTCTTCTTGGGTCTTTCTTTTTACTGGATATTCTAATTGTTGGAATACACTAGAATTTTTTTTCTCTTACATTGTAATTTTATATTTAGTTTTTAAAAAGTATTTTAGCATTTGTGATAATACAAATATCAAATGCAATATCCAGCTCTGACTCCAAGCCCAGCACTGTAACTACTATTCCAGGTGAAATTGGAGGTAATTTAATCCTAGGTTTCTGAACATTTTTGTATGTCAAGGACCCCTTCAGAAAGTTTGGTGAAGTCTATAGATTCCTTCTAAGAATAAAGTTTTTAAATGAATTTTTAAAATACATAGGATCATAAAGGAAAGCAGTAATACTGAAATGTATCTATATCTATATCTATATATCCATGTACATAGTTTATGGATACATATATGTATTATACATATGTAATTTATATATACATATACATATATTTAGCTTATGAACTCCAGTTAACAACTGAATTCTCATCCAACTCCCTCAGGTGGACAAATGAGGACATTGAGGTCCAGGGAGACGTGATTTCCACAAAATCACAAAGGCAGCAAATAGGAGGCCTATAATTTTAGAAGTCAATTCTCTGATACTCCTCTCCCTTCCCCACCCTCATCTGACAGTCTTTCCAATAAATCATAGTGCTTCCCAAAGAAAAAAAATCTTTTATACTATATTGGAAAGTGAAGGAAAACATGGACAGGGAAAAAGATGTTATTTCTTTGCAAATCAATATAAAAATAGAAAAAAAACATAAGGTAAACATAATAAAAATTGTCAAAGCAGACAAGTTATTTAGGTCATTCAAAGGAAAAATTAAGGGCCTCTACTGAAGTAGAATGGTAAGTAAGTCTGTAAGAATATGGGGATGTATGTAAATGATGATCATGTTAATTTATATTTTTATTAGAGTATAATAACTATAGTATTTAAAAAACAAAATGGTCAAAAGAGTAGTGGTAGAATATTCTTTCATGTTTCATGAAAACATGATCTTGAATCTGAATCCCACTTGTTTCTCTTATTACTATGTGACCTTAAATATGTTCCTTAAACCATATTCATCTGTAAAATGAGAGGGTTAGCATAGGTCATTTTAAGGCCTAATCTTCTTAAATATTAGAAATTGCCTGTTTAACATTCTTCTTTTACAGATGAGAAAATTAGGATTCATAGATAGGAAATTATTTTCCTATGATCACAAAGCTTATTAGTGGTGGAGTTTTGCCTAGAACCCTGAACTGTTGATTCCCAATTTGGTGTTCTTTTTGTACCAAGATTATCCCCATAAATGAGTCAAGCTTGCTCTCAGATTTTTACCATAGACTAATATATACATTATTGGATGAATTAGTGAATGGCTTTACCACTTATGTCTACCAAATCACTTAATTTCTCTGAGAATCTATTTCCTCATCTGTAAAATAAAGCAGTTGAATTTTGATGACTTGAGATCTTTCACCCCTAAATCTAAAATCCTATGATTTTTCAATGGAAAAGTTAAAAATAAAAATAAAAACTATATCTATGTAATTACCAAGGTAGATACAATAATGAAAAGCAACTACAACAAAAAGTTGTATTAGTTAAAAATAAAATAAAATAAAAACAATAATACAATAGTATACAACCAAGAGATAAAATAATAAAACTCTTAACTTCAGATTTTTACATATACAAATGCTTGAAGGTAAACTGCAAGGTGAACTAGAAATGGTAGATTTGGTCATATAACTCTCACCAAAGAGGAAGACTGGGTTTGAGTCTTGCTTCTGAAACACACCATCTGCATGATCTTGGACAAATTATTTAACCTTTTAGTGCCCAAGACAACTTTTCAATACTATTGCAGATTGTATATTTGCAAGCAAATTGCAGAACCCTCTTCAGAGTGAAAAGGTCAATAGGTCAATGATAATGAATGATGAGAAGGCTGATCTTCTCAATTCTTAGTTGGTTTCTGCTTCCTCTGGTCAAGGGAAGTGATCTTCCAACTGGAACAAAGAACAAAAATGGGAGGAGAGGTTTAGAAAAAAAACTATTATTAAGAGTTGAAACTCAAGATAAGTAAGCAGATAGGAAGAGAATATTTAGTTATGCTCAACAATTAGTCTTGAAATTGTAATCCAGTTTTCTTAACATCAATTCTTGGCACTTTCTACAATGAATTATAAAAGAGATGGTTTCTGAACAATTAGAAAAGGAAGTGATGACCACTAAAAGCCAACATAGCATCATTAAGAATAAGCCACATCAAACTAAATTCAATTCTACTGACTAATCAGAGTTGCAGTTTAGCTCAGTTTAAACAAAGCATTGGCAAACTTTTTCTTGCTGTGATTGTGGACAAGATAAAGAGACTTAATTACAATTACATAGATTCAGAATTGGTTGAACTAATGGACCTGAAAAGTAGTCATATCTTGATGTCATGTTGGGGAGAAAGGTATTTATTGGAGTGGAGTAGACATCATTCTTAGGCCTTATTCTCTTTAATTTTTCATCAGTGATTTGAATGAAGGAATATAGAGCATGCTTATCATATTTGTATATAATACAAGTTGTAAGGGAATTTATGAAGCCTTAGGTTAAGAACCTTAAATTCTAATCCTACTCCCTTAGTTAACAACTGAAGAATTACTAATTTCACTTGGTTTTAATTAAATCTTCCCCATAAGTAAAATATAAGATAAACAGTTTATTTGAAAAAGGTCTAGGGTTCTTAGTAATTGTAAAATTGATATGAATAAATAGTATGAGGAAAGAATCCCAAAAATTCATGCTGATTTAGGTTTCTGTAAGAGAAGAATAATAATCAAATTGAAATAGTTGGTAGTTCTGTTGTACTTTGCTCTAGATGCCACATTTTAACAAGGGTATTGAGACCATCCTACACAAATGTTTATTGGATGAATGATATACATGATTGATATAGTCCTCAATGTTTTTTAAAATTATCACCTTAAATTTGTAGAGAATTTGTAAAGTTGGGGTTTGAAGATACATTACCTTTATTATCCAGAGCTCATGCCTGGGTATTTGTATAAGACTGCTCTCAGGGATAGAGAAATTTCACTCCATGGGTGTACCTGATGGACAGAATTATCTGTCAAGTGTTTGGGGGAGGAGAAATTATTTTTATGCTTCTGTCTTTGAGAAAGGACAAATATAGTTATACACTCTCTTCAAGGAGAGATAACTAAAGTGAAAGAAAGTCTTCAGGAAGAACTAGAAACTTTGGAGAATTGCCTTTCTTACGTTATTGAGAACTGACTCCTTTGTTTGAGTGGAGAAATCTTGCTCCCATGAGAAAACTCATCCCTTCTGTATTGTCTGTTATAATCTATTTAACTCTTTATATACCTACAAATTTAACAATAAATTGATTTAGTTTATGTAACATCTCAGATTTCTGTTTCCTATCTATGTTTATGGACAAATGGATTTATTAACTTAATATCTGTGATGGTCTTGGGATAACTAGGGAGTCAAGCTTTCAAAGATAACTTAGGACCCTCCTTCCCCATTATGGGGAAAAGCAGCTTGAACCTAAAATTATTTCCTCAAGAATAAAAATATTTGGGGAAGCTGATAGATATAATTCTAGTCTAGTTCATTTTTTTGAATAGAGCAGAATAAGCCAGCCTCATGGTCCTCATCTTCTGCTCTCCCTCTGGCAGGAACCGAAACCTCCCTTGGAGAGGGGCGGAGAACACTAGAGATTCTTGTGTCCTTGTGAGCAGCATGGACAGCGCACACACCTCACACCTCATTTGATACTCACAACCATGCTGTGAAGTAGGAGGCAGAGAAGGTATTATTATCCCATTTTCCAGATGAGGAAACCCAAGCCCAGAAAGAATGAGTGATTTGCCTGGTATTGCCTAGTGACAGAACTGGTTTTTAAACTCAAATTTCCTGACTTCAAGTGCTGTGTATGTGTCACTACACCTCAGCCATTTCTTCCTTGTTCTGTCTCTCTGGTGTGAGGCAAGGAAGCAAAGTCAGCCATCTCATAGAATATGGTCAAAAATCCATACAGAAATTCATAGCAACATTGTTATAGCATTTTGTGCTTTTCTAAATTCTTATACATACCTGATCCCATTGCACTCTCACAATCATCTATGAATTAGGGGGAGGATATTTATTATTACCTCTTTTATAAATGGGGAAATTGATAGGCTGGGAGGTAAACTCATCCCAGTTCCTAAAATAAGCTATTTAAAGTAAAACTTTCTTCTTGATGCTACTCACATCTAAGTGTAATTAGCATAGTCCTTTATGCCTTTTAAATCAATCATTTCCAGATTTGTAGAGAACTTTGTAAATCTGGGGTTTGTGTTACATTATCTTTGTAATCTAAAGCCAAATCCTGGGCTTTTTTTTTTTTGGCATAAGATTCTTCATTGATAGCAATTGATCATTCAGTATCAGATAGACAGGTTTGTTAAGGTCTTTCTCAAACATAAGTAGCACATATCAAAATTCTTATGATAATCTGCCACTTTGTTTTTTGGGGGAGATGGAGAGGCAATCAGGGTTAAATGACTTGCCCAGGGTCACATAAGTAGCAAGTATCAGGCTGAATTTGAGTTCAAGTCCTTCTGACATCCAGGGATGAGAGGTTGCTAATCCGAATCCAGGAGTTTGCTTGCTTGTAATTTGCTCAGGGTCATAATGATTGTATGTGGAGATCTGGGGGCTGAAACCAGGCCTTCAAACTCCAAATTCAGCATTCATTCAACTGTATCATATGGCTTATTCATGAAGGATATCAAGGATAAGGCGCTAAGGCAGAAAATTATAAGATACCATATTGCATCACATTAAGTAGCATGTTAGAGAAAATATTCTAAGGTATCTTCAGTCTATGAGAATAGATACTGAGTTAATATCATTGCCTTTGATAGAAATAACAGTTAAGGAAGAGCAGATAATAAATTCAGTTTTAAACATACTGAGTTTATAATGCTGGTGACATTATAATATAATGGTTGTGATAACATCCAGTGGGAGATATCCTGCAGGCTAATGGAATCATAGACCTAGAAGTCATGGTTGTACATAGATTTGGGATTTTTCTTCACAGAGGTGTTCTATGAAACAATTGACTTGAATGAGATTGCTGAGAGAAAGTGGTCAAAGAGGGACTAGTTGTTGACATGTTGTTTCTTCCATTATACCAACTGTCCTTTACCTTTCCTTGTATCCCACATTTACTAACTGATTGGAACACCTCATCTTGTTTGATCCTTATAACTATTCTGTGAAGACGACAAATAACCCTTATTCCTCCTCTCCCTGTGCCCTCTTTATTTAAATTTCAAATAACATGATCGTGCTGGGCAGTGTTAGATTTGGAGTGAAGATTTTGTGTTCAAATCCTGTCTTTTTCAAATAATATAAACCTTTCTCCTTAGGATATTTTTATTTATTAAGAAGCATTTCTTTGTGTTCACCTTAAAATGACCTCTCTGAAACTTTTGCCCAGTTATTCTAGATAGCCATGCAACACAAGTCTAATCCTCTTGGGTAAGTTAGCCCTTCAAGAATTTCAAGAACAGTTATCATGTTCTGTATGCCTTATTTTCTTCAATCTTTAGATTTAGTTATTTCAATTTATACTCATATAATATAATCTCAAGGTCATTTACCATTCTGTTCATTTTCCTCTTTAGTTTATTGATCAAAGTCTTCCCTAAAATATGCTACCCAGAATGAAACATAATATTCCAGATATAATCTGAACAGGGCTAAGTGCAGTGGGACTAACGTTTTGCCTTTTTTAAAGACACCTCACCTCTGTTAATGGAGACAAAGATTGTTAGGCTGTATTAATTGACTGCTAAATCACACTGTTAACTTAAATTGAGCTTTCAATACACTACAATGCTTAAATTTCTTTTTCACACAAATAGTTATTCAACCATACATCCCACATCCTGTATTTATGGATTTGAATTTTGAAACCCAAGTGTAGCACTTCTTAAGTAATTTTGTTTAAGCTAGCTTCTCATTCTAGCCTATAAAATCAATACTGGTTCTGTCATTGAAAATATCAGCTATCTCTCCCAGTTGTGTGTCATCTTCAAATTTCATAAATATGTCATGTATACCCTCATCTGAGTCATTACTAAAACTGACAAATAGAACAAGGTCAAGGACATATCCTTCCAGACACTTCACTAAAGGCCTTTCTCTAGGTTGAAATTCCAATTAATTACTATTTTGGGGGACTGGTCACTCATCCTATTGCAAACCCACTTAAATATATTATCTTTAATCCATATCTTTCCACCAGTCCAAGAAGACATAATGAGAGATTTTGTCAAAAATTTTGTTAAATCCAATGCCTCTGAACTTCTAATGTAGTAATCCTTTGAAAAAATGAAATGGCATTAGTTGGATGTGTCCTTACCTAGATGAACCCACAAATTTGTTGAAATTTTCTAAATATGTACACAATATCCCTTTAAATAATGTCTCATATTATGGCCATGAATTCATCTCATGTAGAGTGGCTTGTAGATCAAAGAATCTTCCCTTTGAAGCTTTTGTGAGTTGTTATAGCATCCATTTTCAGTTCTGTTTCACCCATCCCAATGTCAATGCAGCTGTCATTTCTGATAGTTCTTTCAATAACCTGGGATGTGGTTTATCTTAGCCTATTAACTTGAATTCATTGGAGGATGCTAAAAGCTCTTTTCTAATCCTACTAATTTTGAATTTCAATTCCCTGTTAACCATTTCTTATCTAACCTTCCAATTGATAACCATTCTTCTCTGAATACTTATAGTAGCTAGAATTTATATTAACACTTTAAAATTCCCAAAGACTTATAATTTGATGGTTACACAACAAACCTGTAAGTTAAGTACTATGGGCATTATTATTCTCATTATGTTGTTTAATTGATTAACCATGAGCAAGTTTTCATGACTCCATTTAGAATTTTCTTGGCAAAGGAATTGGAGTGGTTTGCCATTTCGTTTTCTAGTTCATTTAGATGAGGAACTGAGACTAACAGGGTTAAATGACTTGTATAGAGTTATGAAGCTAATACATGTTGGAGGCTGGATTTGCATTCAAGTCCTCTTGACTTCAGGGCTGGCTTTCTATCTACCATGCTACCTAGTTGCCCCGTTTTAATGATAGACAAACTGAAGCTTGAAGGAGTTAAGTGATTTGCCCAGCATCACACAAATAGTAAATGTCAGAGGTAGAAAGTGAATTTTGGAGCCAGGTCTACCTGACTCTGAATCTACTATACAATGATGTCTCTCATTATTAATTATCAGTAATAATAAAAACATATTTTCACATTAAAATTTTCAACTGCATAGAAACCTGAATGAATGTATGTGGCATTTAAAATGATTTTATGCACATTATAAAGCTATTCCATCTAATTTATAAAGAAGAGTGCACATAAAACAGGTCACAACATAATTAACTGAGAAATGATTTCTGGTATAAGTTGATGTTCCACATACTTTTTTGTAGTTGATAATTTTAACACAGATTTTTATCCTCTTTACTTATAGGAAAGAAAGGAATCTCCACCCAACCTCTATATTATGGAGGTACAATTTTATTTAAAGGTGGGAGGGAATATCTCTAGAGATTTTTGAAGGGAACAAGAGTCTAGAAAAGCTGAAATTTATGGTTTGGGAACACAATTGCAACAGATGACTTCAAAGCAATTCAGAACTTGGGATCTAGTTGGATTCCAATCCTGATTATCTTGCCCATGATGATATGGGCATCATTCATGTCCTATTTTCTCTAATATTTTTAGTATTCTGTAAATATGAAGTATTAATTGAATATAACAGTGATATAGAATGTTGTTCTTTTACTTACCATACCTACTTTATCTACCACATTTTCCAGCACCAAATTAAGAAACATTTATTAAGTACTTACTTTATGTCGAGTGCTAAGCGCAGAGCCTATAGATAAAACCAAAAATAAATTTCCTGTTCTCCAAACGTTTACATTCTAATTGGGGAAAATAACACATTAAAGGAAACTGAAAAGCAGTGAGGGTTAGAGGTGGGAGAGGGAAGAATTACCAGCATAGGGGCATGGTAGTAAAGTCTAGAGAAGAAAGGATGATTGGTCTGAATCATTTCTCAAAATGGAAGTTCTGAGAGGAGCTCACCAGTGGAAGAAAAGGGTAGAGAAAGAAAGTAGCTGAGGCACTGTGATAAAGTTTGTTGAGTAAAGGTATGCAAAATTTGAATAGAACTGTTTTAAACTCTTTACTATTCATTATCATTGTCCTATTCATCCAGAACAGTTGTTCCATCTCTCTTGACCATCCTCTTACCTATGAAATAGCTTTAAAAAAATCCTTTTCTTGTCCCTAGATTTCAGTATTTTCCTTCAGAAAGGATTATTTTCCTCATATTAATAACCATTTCTTACTGGGGAGGTTTAAGATTTTTTTAACCTTTCTATTCAGAAATCAGCCCTTTGAAATCCAGTCAACATCTGAAGGACATTACTAATAAAATTGGATTAATTTTCTCCTCAATCTTATTCAGACCCCACCCAATTGAGAAAGTTTGGATCTGATCAAAGAGTAAAGAGATTTTACTTTACACGAAATATAGTACATTGTGTTGTAGACGGACAGGATTAAGTGGAGGTGGATCCTTGTATCCAGACTGCTGGGGTGGGGGAGGGAAGAGGGGGGAAAGTCAGGTGGTCTGAAAAATCAGTCACCTCCCCTAGCCCCTTATTAGAATAGGGCCACCTCTCATTATAATATTCATTCTTCTCATGAATTGTTAAGCAGACTTGAGTGCCACCTGTCAAGAATACCCACTGTTCCAAGAATATATCAGTATCAAGAAGCCTCCATGATCCATCTTTGGCCAGAGAGATGGCTAGATGACCAATTCTTTTGCTAATTATTCACTAGCTCTAATTAATAAAATGATTAATTGCCCAGAAATTATGTCTCTTGAACTTTTTATATGTCACAAATACAAACTTCAGCTGTAGTGAGTTTAATATTTAAGACTATGTCATGACTTAATATTTATCTCATATATTTTTAATTTAAGTTAATTAATAAGTTCCCTGTATCCCCATTGGTCTCTCTTTAAACAGCTTCCCATGTGACTGCTTTAGACTACCTGTATCACCAAATTTCTCTCTAGAGAGATTATTATCCCTCCTGGACTGATTTCCCATATATAATTTAAAGTTATGGTATCCTACCTATCCTCTTTCTGTAGTCTTTGAAATGCATTTTCCTTTATAACCAATCAAAGAACAGAAAAGATTATAGAAAATATGTAATAGACAATTATGATCATATAAGATTAAGAAATTTTTGCCCAAACAAAACCAAAGCTAGAGGGTAAGTAGGTACTGGGGAGAAATCTTTCTAGCCAATTTCTATGATAAAGATCTCATTTTTTAAGAGAATTGGTTTAAATTTATAAGAATGATAGCTATTTCCCAGATTGAGAAATGATCAAATGACACAGACAGTCATTTTCCAGAGGGAGAAATTGAAGCTGTCAATAGGTACATGAAAAACTGCTTCAAATAATTAATCCTTATAAAAATACACATTAAAGCAACTCTGAGATTTCACTTTATATCTATCAAATTGACAAAGCTGGCAATAAAAATGACAAATATTAGAGTGCCTATGAGAAAACAATCATATTAATAATGTTGGTGGATCTCTTCTACAAAGATCAAAGGGGAAGGGACTCATATATACAAAAAACCTTTTATAATAGTCTTTTCTATGTTAACAAAGAACCGAAAATTAAGAGGGTACCCATCAATTGGGGTATGATTAAAGAAGTTATGGTATAACAATATAGTGGAATATTTTTATTCTGTATTAAATGTTGAAGAGGACAATTTCAAAGAACCTCTTCCCCCCAAATTATATTATTTATTATAATATATTATATTATATAATTTATTATTTATATGTAATAAATATAATCTATTTATATAATTATAGATACATAGATAGATAGATAGATGTAGAGGGCTGTCAGGAGAAACAGTAGAACAATTTATACAACAACAGCATTGTAAAGACAAACAACTTTGAAAGACTTAACAATTTTGATAAATACAATGATAACCACAGTTCCAGAAGGTGCATAATGAACCATGCTCCTCATCTCCTAACTGAAAGAATATGGACTCAGAGTACAGATCAAGAAGAGTTTTTTGTTTGTTTGGTTGGTTTTTGACATGGGCGATGTAGGAATCACTTTGTTTGATTATGCATCAATATTTGTTACAAAGGTTTTCTTCTTTCTTTCTTTCTCAGTGTACAAGTTGGAAAAAGGAAGGAGAGAAATAGATTTTTGATCACTGAAAAATAAAATTTAAAAATAAATGTACTTTCTATAAAACATGAGATGTCCATCACTCTTTAGCTAGTATTCCTCTCCTTCTCTCTCATGTATTCTATGATCAAGTAAATATCTTTCACCAGAACTTACCACAGTTTTTCTTCTTCTTAGTGAGACACAAAAGTAAAAATATAAAAATCAAATTTCTTCTTTGTTTGGAAAAATGGTTGCTTCTATAGTCTAACAATTCATTCTTTTTTCTTATTAATTTGGCTTTCTTTTTTAATAATAGGTTTTTATTTTCAAAATGCAATCAAAGATAGTTTTCAACATTTACCCTTACAAAAATATTTTCTTTTTTAAAATTTATTTTTGAGGCAACTGGGGCTAAGTGACTTGCTTAGGGTCACACAGCTAGGAAGTATTAAGTGTCTGAAGCCAAATTTGAACTCAGAACCTCCTGACTTCAGGGCTGGTACTCTATCCACTGTACCACCTAGCTGCCCTGCAAAAATATTTTCACATTTATCATGTTATACGTACAAAAAAAATCACATCAAAAAGGAAAAAAAAGGAGAAAGACAAAAAGCAAGTAAACAATAACAAAAAAGATGAAAAAACTATGTTGTGATCCACATTCAGTCTTGATAGTACCCTTTGTGGATGTAGATGGCTCTCTTCATCACAATTCTATTGAAATTGGCCTGAATCACCTCATTGTTGAAAAGAGCCAAGTCCATTACAGTTGATCATCACATAATTTTGTTGCTGTGTACAATGTTCTCTTGGTTTTACTCACTTCACTTACCATCAGTTCATGTAAGTGTCTCCAGGCCTTCCTGGAATCATCCTGCTGATTGTTTCTTATACAATAGTTATATTCCATTACATTCATATGCCATAACTTATTTAGCCATTCCCCAACTGATGGGCATCCACTCAGTTTCCAGTTCCTTCCCATTACAAAAAGAGCTGCTACAAATATTTTTGTACTCGTGGGTCCTTTTCCCCTTTTTATACTCTCTTTGGGATACAAACCCAGTGGAAACACTGCTTCACCAAAGGGTCTGCACAATTTGATAGCTCTTTTGGCATAGTTTCTAATTGCTCACCAGAATGGTTGGATCACTTTACAACTCCACCAACAATGTAGTAGTGGCCCAGTTTTTCTACATCCCCTCCAACATTTATCATTATCTTTTTCTTATTGTCATCTTAGCCAATCTAACAGTTCATTCTTTTTTATTATTATTATAGTTTTTTTTTTATTTACAAAACACATGCATGGGTAATTTTTCAACATTGACCCTTGCCAAATCTTCTGTTCCAACTTTTCCCCTCCTTCCCCCTCCCCAGATGGCAGGTAGTCCAATACATGTTAAATATGATAACAGTTAATTCTTAAGGATTAGTTTTACTTGCATGTAAATTGAAAAATAAAATATTCAAATACAAAATCATATAAATGTGTATATACCCATTTTATGAGTTCCTTCCATATATTTATCTATGATATTCTTTGTTATTCATTACTTGATAAAGTAAAATATAAAGTATCATTGAAAACTTCCTGTAACAATTATTAAAGTATTCATTCAGCAAACTTTTTTTTGAGCAATGACTATATTTGTAAGACATTTAATATTTTGAAGAGATTGTTTTATTTTTTGTTCCTAATAACATTATTAAAATGTCTCTATGCATCTAGCTAGTTAGCTCCTTCAGTAATAGAACAATCAATATAGATCTCTGTGGATCAGAATAATCTCTCCTCCTCCTCTTCCTCCTCCTCCTCCTCTTCCTCCTTCTTCTTCTTCTTCTTTTCTCTCTCTCTCTCTCTCTCTCTCTCTCTCTCTCTCTCTCTGTCTCTCTCTCTCTCTCTCCCCTCACACTTTCCCCCACTCCATCTCTTCCCCTCTTTCCTGGTGCAATGGAATATATACTTTTGGTTATCTCTCACTTAATAACCCCCTTTCTCCCCATTACATCTCACATCTCTCTGATGCCATATACTTTTTTTTGTTATGTATTGTAGTCTATTCATGGCTACCATATATCTTTCATTGTCCATTGCTCCATTGGCATAAAAGTAATATCAAGGAAACCAGAGAAAGGCCACCAACATGATGTGTATAATAAATTTTTCCTCCCTTAAAACAGATTTGGAAGAGTTTTGCATTTATATTATAACCTGTTTTCATTTTCAAACATATGTGGAGGACTGACAAGAGGACATGGACAAGATTCTCATTAGATCAGCTGATATGGATGAATCATAATCTGCTGTCCACATCCTTCAAAATGAAGTATCAAAGAAGATAAGTATATATTAATCTATGTGTGTAAATGTTTCTTTCTCTTTCCTAAAATTTCATAAACAATAGTGCTTCTGCTTGATTGCCTGAATTATCAATGAGGTTTCCAACTTTCAATAATATCTATCCTTGGTTTACTCTGAATTCATTAGTTTATCTAGAGTATGAGTAAGCCAACTCTTGGGATTACACTCAACCACAAGATTTTCCGGAGTTAGTGATGATGCTTCAAGAAATTAGGAAATTAAGACTTTTGATACTCCCACAATTCAATTAATTTTCTATAATCATGCCCTTTGACTCTGCACAAAATTAAGTATTTAATTTGAAAGACTGGCATGTGTACACACATGTATTTTTGTTATTTTTTCATCAGGGACTTCTTTGGTCACTGTTAAGCCTCAAAATGGGAAGAGCTTATCTAGGCAACAGCTTTGAACAATTTCACTGACTCACCTGAACTGAGGATTCATCTTCCTGAGTCTTTCCCTTTCTAGAATATTAATTACTGTCACTAAGATGTCAAATTCAATGGATAGGTCAATGACTTTTCACCTTTAAAACTTGAGTTTCCATGGCAACAAGAATACTTTTTCCTAGCTAGACAAGCTATCGATAAAAAGAAACCTGAAGTCCAGGCAATAGTTAAACTTTGGACATGAAGATATGCTTTACTGAAGATTCAACCCAATTTATCAACTATGTTTGTAAACCAATGTCTGTAAACAGAACTCCAACAGCATCTTTTGACCCGGAATTTAGCTCCAGTGAAAATGGAAAATAAGAGCCTTATGTGTTCAACTGTTCAAGACAGGGCATTTGAGCCTTACTTTTTTTCCTACAGAAAAATAAATACTTGGGTAGTGTTGAGAAGACACATCCATGGTATTGGATACATACTCCCTGGGAGATTCACTCTTCATACTCTGAATTTCACAATCTTCAGTGTAACATTTCCCCAAAGCTAAAGTTTGTTAGGAAAATAAGGTATCTCTTCTCATCCCTAAACCCACTAACCTATCTTTTTGTTTGATATTTTTAATTACCTTGATAGATAAATAAGAGATTTATAGATCCCTATTTCTCATAGTGGAAGGGAAACTGATCTGTTTGTGGGAGTTTTATATATATATATATATTTTTTTTCAAACACTTTACTGAGACACCCCAACCCCCCTTGGCTGCTGACTGTAAAATAAGAAAACTATTACCCAGCTGGGGTAACAATGGGCTCCCACAGTGCTTTTCTGCTCAGCCCGCAGCTGCCAGTGAAAGTGGAAACTACAGCAGCGGGATCACATTCTTTCCTTACAGCCTGTTTCTATGGGCAAGGAGCCCTCCCACTGCTTCAATGTATTTTCTATGCAAAACTGCAGAAGAAGTGACATTTTAAAAGTTTTGACCTTTGTTTTTTTTTGCATGAACCAAGGCATACATTTTTTAAACCCTCTGACAGGGTGTCTGTTAGAAACTGCAATAGCCATTACTGTAATAATAAAATGTTTCAAAATTTGAAAATTCTATATTGAATATAATGCACAGATAACCTTTGTCTGGAAAATGATAGTGATGTGGGACTTGGAACCACTTCTTTTATTGTTACAGAAAAACAGATTATGACAGACTTGAGGCATATTTGGGAAACAATATTGCTGGACGCTGTGTTTTCATTTGTTAATTTAAGACTTTTGAGAGAAATATATCTTTTCCCCCTCCAAAAAAGATTTGGAAGAGTTTTGCATTTATACTATAGTGTGTGTTCATTTAAAAATAGCCACAGTATTCATTCATAAAAGCTGTTCCTCTCATACCGGGATAAAGCAACATTGAGCATTGTA
The DNA here is from genome assembly GCF_016432865.1 of Antechinus flavipes. Classification (NCBI taxonomy): domain Eukaryota; kingdom Metazoa; phylum Chordata; class Mammalia; order Dasyuromorphia; family Dasyuridae; genus Antechinus; species Antechinus flavipes. Next base: position 170,303,645 of record NC_067400.1, read on the forward strand.
ATCAGCAAAGTGTATTCATTTAGTTTTGGAACATTTAGCTTCTTTAATCCAGAGCGACCTCAACAATATTTAGAAAGAAATAAAGAGATAATTAACCCAGAGGCAAGGAGATTAAACCTTTAGAAAACCTTCCAAAAAGTGCAGAAAAAAAGAATCAAGTTGATATTCAAATATGAAGAAAGAAAAGTAAAAATAATCACGACAGCATTACACAATGAAGGCCAAAGGGGAGCGGGGAGGAGTATAAGAGGGAGGGAATAACACTAAACCTCCAAACCCAGGCAGGCTTTCAGGTTAATCTATTACACTCTCTCCTAGCCATTACTTCTGTGCCAACTGTAATAAGGACAAATCACTGCCAACTTTTTCCTATTCCTTGCTTGGCTGTCTGTGTTTTCTATCTGTCCCTTCAGAGCAGAAATCACAGATTTTGTACTTTTAAAGATAATTTCTCATGTGTAAGACCTACTACAGGAGGCAAGAGCAAAAGTTCTTCTCTTAAGATTGAGAGAAGATAATAGTTACCAGCCAGTTGGCCAGAGATTAGAACCTGAGTTAATGAAAATGATAATCTGCTCAAAAGTCCCAAAACCTCAATGCTCTGAATACAAGGCAGGTAGGCAGGTACTTATTTGTTTCTTCTTTGACTATCTTCTTTGACTCTGGACAGATTGTAGTCTCTCATTTTCTCCACTTATAAAATGGAAATAATAATCATGATTATCTACCTCAGAAGACTGGCAGGTGATGGAACCCTACATAAATCAAAATTAAATGTTTTGAAGGAAAAGTGAATGATAATTTGGTTACCACTATCAAATTATAGGTGACATTCCATGTGAGGTCCTCTTCCACTAAATGATAAACAAAAATGAAGATACTCAAGTAGTTTTTAGTTCTCTTGGTCATTGTTTATTACTCATATCCAATATTTTTGGCAAAGATATTAGAGTGGTTTATCATTTCATTCTGCAGTGTATCCCCATTTTAAAGATGACAAACTGACAAAAATAGGGGTTAAATGACTTACCTAAGATCACACAACTAGTAAGTATCTGAATTCAAATTTAAACTCAGGTACTTCTGACTTTCTGAATTAAAACATTTGATCACTTTGGTGGGGGAAAAAGGCTTTTTTGGCACCATGTACATGAAACAACAAGTTGTTTGCTTTTTCTCTTTTTTCCAATTTGAAACATTTTTTATTGCATTGTGAAGAAAAATCTTAGCACTTAGGTTCATTCTTCCTTTAAAAAATTATTTGTTTTGGCCAAGCAACTGGAGTTAAGTGACTCTCCTAGAGTTACACAACTAGTGTTTAAGTGCCTGAGGTTGGATTTGAACTCAGGTCTTCCTGACGTCACAGCCAGTACTCTATCCACTGTGCCATCTAGCTGCCTCTGTTAGTTTTTCTTGAACTCTTTTTGGATCCCTATATGTAAGAAACATAATCCATCAGATTTGGAAGAAATATTACAAATGATCTAATCCAACCATTCATGCTAGAGGGAATCTAAAAAGAAGTGATTTCTGATTGGGTTCTAAGACACCAAGGCTCAGAATGGTCAAAAGTAGAAAAATTATTCAAAATTCCATAGACTGAAATAGCAGAGCAAGAACTAAACTCAAAGTCACTTCTATTTCTGCTGCCCCATAATGCAATTTACTTCCTCTTTCAAGTTAGCATCAAAGTTTAACCAGATTATTAATTTTCTAGTTTAACACAAGGCTTTCTGATTTATTTATTTTGCCACTTTAGTTATATTTTATTTTACTGGCATCTTTTGTGATGTGGCCTTAAAAAGGTTAAAAAAAAAGTAATATTTTCCCGAAAAGATCCCAGAGAGGAGCAGAGTGAACCTTTAGAGTCCATAATGAAAGGTTCTCTAGGCCCCCTTTGCAGCCCAATTTTTAAAAGCCTGGATGAGGTACCATCACTTGTATTGCTATTAATGGGAATGCTTCACACAGCTAAATCTTAGGGGCCTGGCTTTGAAAGTTTATCCCTCACTGTTTCTGATTGTAATACTTATTAAGACAAATTTGAAACATATTATTTACTGAATTGCGTTGTCTCTCATCTTAATACAAAGCTGAAAAAGTACAGAAATGATGATGATTAACCCAGTAAGTCTTTCCATCATGTACATAAGGTACTCTGCTATGCCAAGCTCTATTGTGAAAAAAGTCAACTATCTTGGAAAAATGGCATCCACCCATTAGTCTAGGATTACTGAATGTCTGGCATAATCCATGCCAGGGAAGCAGCTGTATGGTATGAGTAGACCAGTGGTGTACTGAAGATAACAGCCGAAAGTTTTGGAGAAGACTCAGGAAGTATCAGAAATACAGGGATGGTTTTCAGACAAACATCAGAAAAAAGGCTTAAACAATCTATGAACAAGAAATATAGCCTGGACCACATATTACTTTTTCTTGGGGAGGAAATGCATATTTTGAAGACCATTAGGATATTATTTGGGATTTAAGGGCATAAAAATAAGCTGCTTTGAATTCTGGAGCATTAAGAAAATCACATCTTACAACTTACAAGTTATTACCATTGAACTTATCCTGGCAAAAATTGCTAATTTTTTTTTTGAGAATTAGTGTACCTTTTGAAAGTAAGTTATGCCATGCTATGCTATATAGCATAGCTTTCCAAATTTTATTCTAGAATCTGCTTTTCCAGAGAGTAGAATTAATTTCTGAAATATAGAGTTGTCAGGTATAGCATTGTCATTAAATGAAGAAGGACTTCAAATTCAAAATGTGATACACTAAAACTCAAGAAAATGGCAAAGGCCATAACGTATGTAGAAAAAATATAGGCAGAGGGGAAGCTCTTGGGCTTAGATTATTTCCAAAATAAGCTTTGCTATTCATATTCATATTCTGTTTTATATCTATCTAAAGAACACAACCATTTTCAGTTGTGGGCACAGTGTTTCCCTGGCTTATGGAACAGCTTTTTTTTTTTTTTGCTTAAGGATGCCAAAGTGAAGGAAAAAGATGGGGCAGCTGTGAAGTCTGAGCTCTCTTCTTCTAGATGAAAGTTCTCTTGTCCCTATTTGGAAAATAGAAGGCAGTCATCCCTGTTTTTTAAAAAATCATATTTCATTCACCACTATAAAGGTTGAATAGATATTAAAAAAAAAACAACCCTCAGAAATCAAAATGGATTAAATTAGACTCTGAGAGTAGGGAAATCCTCCTTGTGGAACAAACAACAGTAACAACAGAAAATAGAGATACTTGTTACAGTGGAACAATTCTCAGAGGAAGAAATCGACCATTGCAACATGCATTTCATTGCTACCATTTGCTTTCCTAACATTATATTAATAGAACATACTTAGATATAACCATTTTTTTTCTTCAGTATTACTGGGGTGGGGAACCGTCACAGCATATTTCAGGGTGAAAGAACTGAGAGATATCAGAAGTTGAGGGTCTTTTATGCTCAAAATAAAACATGTTCACAATTGCTTGTCTTTTGTCTTGTCAGTAATTTCTCTGTAACTTCTTCATGCTAGGTTGGTAACAAATTTGCATGACACAAAGGGACATGCATGCATATTAACTGATGATGATTACAATAATTAGTCACATATTAAAAATGGGGGAAAAACTTTAATGCAAACTGTATTCAACTGTTTAGCTTGTGGACCGATCATTGTTCTAATATATTGTGAGGAATTGCAAATGGGTAAATTGCCCTTTAATTAGATTTTATGTGTCACTGATTTATTTGGTTGAAAAAGGTCTTGGAACATTATGGATATAGACATGAATATTGGCTAGAAAAAAATCTGTTGAAATTGTGTTTCTCAAAAGTCAGAGACTATTAGAGAAGCATCTCTCTTTATCAGTCTCTTCAGTTTCTATCTCTATTTTCTTCTCTCTCTCTCTCTCTCTCTCTCTCTCTCTCTCTCTCTCTCTCTCTCTCTCTCTCCTCAATCTGCTTTGGTTTCTTGTTGAAGAATAACTCAAGAATAAAGTAGGAGCTAAGTAAATGTTTGTTAACTAAATGATGCAGTAAGTTTTGTTTCATATGACAATTTTCTTTTCATAAATATAGTTTTTTTTTTTAACAATTTCAAAACTCAAACTAAGGAACTCCATTGGACATACATTTTAATCTCTTAACTTGTTAATGTATCTCGTATTTGGACATCATAAAAATAATGCAAATAATAGGAATTTAGGAAAGGAATAGAAATTTAATGTGTCATAGTACCTCATTTACTGACACCCAACATGTTTGCCTTCATTAACAAACAAATCTCCATATATTGATATATTTATAAACAAGGGAATGCATTTTTAAGAAAGCATTTGTTTCATACTTCCTATATGGAAAATTTTCATAAAAGACTCTCCTGGGATTTTCTTCCATTTTCTGTGATCTTCATTTCTTCCACAACATTAGAACTGTAATTCTAAGTTATATGCAACATTCACACAGTGCAGTTCTTTAGTGGCATCAAGGAAGGCTTATGGGAAGATGTGGTTATCTTTTTTTCAATTTATCAATTTCAAAAGTATGAGGGCTGTTTCCCAAAACCTTCCTCAGTTAATGAACTATTTTTTTTTCAAAATCCTTCTTGAACCTATTTTATGTAATCAGTCAGTCAATAATCTTTGGTTAAGTACTTATTTTTGTCAACAGCATTCAACTCTTCATGAGTTTCTTGGCAAAGATACTAGGGTGGTTTTCCATTTCTTTCTCCAGCTCATTTTACAGATGAGGAAACTGAGATAAACAGTGCTAAATGACTTGTCCAGAGTCACTCAGTTAGTGCCTTTAGTTGAATTCGAACTCAGGTCTTCTTGACTCTAGGCTTGGTGCCTATAATTTCTTTCACTGTGTCAGCTAGCTGCCCAAGTACTTAAGTCAGACTAGTAAACAATTTAGATGTTGGTCACTGTCCTAAGACTAAGGATACAAAAGAAAAAAAAATGCAAAAATAGTCCTTGGCCTTAAGGAGTATAGACTCTCATGCATATAATCTATTTGAGCTTTCATTATTTCATTATATTTAATAAGATACAGTCTGGTGCAGTGGATAGACCCCCAATCTCAAGAATCTGAGAGACTTGGTTTCGAAAGCTTGCCTATGACACATGCTACTTTTGTGATATTGAGCAAGTAATTTAACTTCTCTCAGTGGCTCAGGCTGCTCAGAAAACTTGTGAATTCATGTTTGAGGAAGTTTCCTTATCAGAAATTCTCTAGATCAATACAATCATAGTCAAGAAAAAACTGTTAATGTATATCATGTCAATATGCTGTTTTATAATTATTTATATTTATAATCATATTACAGTTGTATATATTTATAATCATTATATACCATTTTATAATATGGTAATATAATACATGTAATGCATATATTAACATATTCTGGATATATTAACATATTGTGACTATATTCTTAATAGTAAAAGACCTGGAAGAAGGACTCCACCATGTTGGGAAGGTTCAATATGGAGACTTTAAAGAAAAGTAATGGACAAGAATTACAGATGAGAAAGTGGGATGAGTTGCCTAAGAAACCCCTCTGCTGATGAATATCCATAGAAGCATGGAAGTAAAAGCATATATTTCACTCACTGTGGGATCCTAAGCAGAGGACACTCTTCCTTTCTTTCATTTCTGACTCAACAATCCTGACTTCCCTATCTCAGTACTTTGCCTTCATGGGCAAAGTTAGTTCATTCATTAATGGTAAACAATTGTCCTAACCCAATTACCATATACTGAAAATGCTTATAAACTGTGGACTCAAAACCAATGTACTAATTTGCATATTACTAACATGTAATTAGGTTCTTTTCCAATGTCAAATGCCCTAAAATCCTCTATTCCTGCTCTCTTCCACCTTAGTTCCCCCATTTTACTGTTATTTTCTTGATGCTATTCTTTCTGTCTAAATGCTCAGAAATTCTGGCTCAGTTGTTGCTCTCTCATTTTTCAGTTGTGTCTTCATGACCCAATTTGAGGTTTTTCTTGGCAAAGATACTGGAGTGGTGTGCCATTTCTTCCCCCAGCCCTTTTTACAGATGAGAATAGTGAGGCAAACAAGTGATTTGTTCAGGATTACACAGCTAGAAAGTGTCAAGACTGGATTTGCACTTAGGAAAACTAACTTTTCTGACTCCAGGCCTGGTATTCTATCAACTATATCACCTAGCTGCCCAGAAATTTTGGTACAATGAAAAGAATAGTGGTTTTGAAGTCATAGCTATAGTCACTTCTTAGACGAGTTATTTGACTTTTTTAGGCCTCAGTTTCCTTATCTGCTAAAGGAGGACATGAGACTAAATGGCCCCTAAAGTTCATTATCCTGTGAATTTTCATTTCTATTGTCCTATTAAGGAGAGATCAATGGGAAGAAGGGTTTCCATAGATTCAATTCAAGCTTTAGTTTAGATTAACTCTGTGCATGCTTAATTATCAATTAGGCATTAATTTATATTATTATGTTATAATATATAATAAAAATTAATTAATTATTAATTTAATTGATTCCTTAGAGCTGATTATCTAGTCACAACATCTTTGATTGCCTTCTTAACCTTATTGTCTCCTCTTTAGTTGACATCCCTCTTCTAATCTGTTCTACTCCTCAGGATATACCAATGGCTTCACCCATCTCTGAATCTATTCCTTTTTTCTCCTTAGAAATATTCTTTTTTCAATAAATTATCTCATATTCTTAAACTTTTTCTTTAACACTACTTATAACTCTATACCTTACTTAAAATTTAATGTCATCAAAAACCTTTGCAAACTCATCCAGTAGAAGCCAATCTTTTTACTCCCCTAGATTCAAGGGACAGAAAGAGTTAATATATTCCTCATTCTTCACTGCTACTTGCTTTCCTACGATTCTTCTTTTGAAATCTATTTATATTACCCTTCTCTTATCCTCGTTGTTATCTACCAACATACTATTTATTTTCATTACTTTTAAAATCTTTATGCTCATTGTCTTCTCCATCTTGTCTTTAGATATTATACTTGAGGTCTTTAACATTCATGCTGAAAAAAATCTATATAATAATATAACTACTCTACCCCCTATTGCTGCAGCCCCCAAAACCTTCAGCTAAATATATAAATGTGGTTATACCTTAGACCTTATCATCTCTTAGACTTTCATCACTTCTGAGATCCTGAATGTTGAATTTTCACTCAATTCAATCTGATTCAATCCAATAAACATGTATTAAACACTTACTATGTGCCAGAAATTATACCAAGTACTGAGGATAAAATTAATAAAAAGAAAAACAGTTCCTGTCTCCAGGAAGCTTATAGTCTAAAAGAGGAAACTCTCTTTAAATACACCTTCTTATTTTTTTTAACTTCTCTCACTTTCTAATTCCTCTTACATCATATATTTATGTGGTATGTACACACACACGCACATATTATATATATATATGATTTTTGGTATTTTGCTTTGTGTTCTTCCCAACTTTTAATTTCACTTAATTTTCCTTATGTAATCATAGAAATACAAAGATCTGGGCATTCCACTTCACTGGTAAAATTTTTTCAAAGGCTTCTTATAGACTATTATATTTCCCTTAAAAATCTAGAGTTCTGATTATAAACTCTGTTTTTACTAGCTATACCATAGAATTCCACTGACTGTTTTTTCATTCTTTGACTGTATACTGATTCCTGGGTAATAATCACACCATCCAATTGTTCCACTCCTACTGTTTAGCTAAGGAGAAATATTATCTCCTCGTGAAGTGTATAAGCTTACTACCTTGTTCTAAGTCTTAATCATTGCACAATAGCTTTAGAATAGGGTCCATTTAAAAAGAGTCCATTTTATAGATAATGAAACTGAGGTTAAATAATTTACTCAAAGTCCCATGAGTATTAAGTAGCAAAACTTGGAATTGAACCTAGATTTGCTTCCTACAGATACTTTTTAGTTGTTTTCCTTTTTGACTGAGAAAATAGTCATTAGAATATATATATATATATAAATGTATATGTATAAATACAAAATGATTAGGGGAACTTCCACAAAAAGAAAACAAATGAGTTTATGACTTACTTAATTGTTCTTTGATCCCCCCCCATAATAATTTTTTCTGGTTGTGAGTGGTTAGAATATTATATATAGTTATTACCTGATTTATAAAAGTGCCAGAGTTCTTAAAAGAAAGTAATCCTATTATCTATCTCTTGTGGGTATGGCATAAAGTTGCAAAAAGATCTACTAGGGTAAGATGAGATATATGATGCTAGGAAGTGTCATTTATTTTAGGAATGTTAAAGGGAAAAGTTGTGACTCACCTCCCCATTTTTTCATTTTCTCTTTACTCATTCGAACAGCTGTTTATATCTATATTTACACACTTATTATTTATTTTTATATGTATAAAGCATATTGGCAAATAGATGCAGTGAATAGAGCACCAGATTTGGAGTCAAAAAGATCTGAATTCAAATCCAAGCCTACTGGTGAAGTGACCCTAGGCAAGTCACTTAGCTCTGTTTGCCTCAGTTTCCTCAAATGGCAAACTATGCCAACATCTTTGCGAAGAAAATCTCAAATGGGATCACAAAGAGTAAAACATGATTGAAAATGACTGAACCAAAACAAAACTGGATTATCTCTAGCAATGAAATCACAAGTCTGATTTAAAAACCATTTATATAGGAGCATCTGCAGTGCAGTCTATAGGAGCTAAGTTCAAATCCAGTCTGAGATACTTGACACTAGCTGTGTGATAATAGGGAAATCACTTCATCTTGATCACCTCACTTTAAAAAATGTGGATAGATAGATAAATGGATATTTTTTTAAAAACACATATATAAAAAATAGATAATAATCTAGATATAATAGCAGTGCTGGACACCAGGTAGAGTGCTATACACAGAGAAGGTTTGAATTCAAGTCCCACCTGTGCCATATATTGGCTGAATGACATTGGGCAAACCACTTAACCTTCTAGTATCCCAAGCAACTCTCTAAGATAATATGTTGCAGAGTAGGTGCCAACTGTATTATATCAATGAAATCATGGGACACACATACTACATTTATATATGACTAGGCCTATGATTTCATTAGAGAGCCCTGAAAGGCTCAGGCACACACACTGCCAATATGTGTCAGAAATGAGCCTTAAACATATTTTTTCCTGGCTCCGAGGTCCTCTGGCCACTTTCCATCTACAATACATTAATATATAGATATATACACACACATCTCCTTGAGGTAAGGGATTTTCATCTCTCCATTTCATTTGTTTACCTAAAATGTTTCTGTAGGAGTTCAGATCTTTAATAGTTGAAACTCTAGTTTCTTTCTTCTTCCACTTCAGGTGAGGGTATATTTTTATAAATCTTTTCTTTGATGCTGGTCAAATATCATTACCCTATCTATAACCCTATCTGTTTATATCCAAAGTGTGGGGGAGCCTGAGAAAGAGATCTCCTTTTTCTCTGATAGAGAAAACCTATGTTCAAGCCTATGGTGGAATATCTAGGATCAAAGGTGAAGGTCAGATTGAACCCAGATTCATGGATAGTGAAGGAATGCTACACCCAGAAAGAACTTGCCAGAACCAACAGAAAGCTATTTGAAGAGGCTGCTTATACCACAAGGCAACTGGAGGGTGAAGGGAATAGGGCAAGAAGATGGCATAGAGCCGAAAAAGTACACCCGTAAATCTGTAATTTAGACTAATGAAAAGCTCCCGATATAGCTGATTTAGTTATATAAGAACCCAGGAAAGCTGCATGCTGTTTCTCGATTCACTGTATTTTAGTTGCCTCCACAAAGGGTTCATTTAAGGTCAGTGGTGACTGAGAATTTTAGTCAGAGTGGATAGCAGCAAACAGTGTCCTTCTTGTGAGGATGTATAAAATTCTAACCAGAGTGGGTGGAGGTTAGGGAGCAACAGGGAGAGGAAGAAATACCTAGCCCTTACTTGAAGGGGCACAGTTAACAGTCATTTGTATCTCCAGACTAGAGACCTTGGTGTACCCCCAGAAATGGCTTTAAGAGTAGTGTGAGGGGCTGAGATTTTTAGGAAATTGCCTTAGAAGTGCATGTCCCTTCCCCCTCCTTAATTATGGTGAAACTATATGCAAAAGAAGCAATTAACCATGAAAGAAAATACCAGAGAAGTAGTTAAAACAGAGAAACAAGCACAATAATTATACAAGATGGATCTACCAGCTCTGAGGAAAGAAGAGGCCTAGGCTTGTATGGTAACAGCTGGATTTTATACTTTGGTTATTAGCAATTGGATGTTTAAAGGATGCATTTTCTTTCAAATGAAAATACATTTCAATCTTTTGGAGTCTCTCTGACAAAATTGAGTTTCTAGAAGAGTCTTAGTGCTATCCTACCAAATAGAAGCTATCTAATGACAGGTGTGCTATAGATTTGGGGTGAAAAAATTTTTTAAAGTCCTCATCTTGTCTTTCTGCCTTTGCCCTGATGGTTTGCTCTCTCTCCCATCTCTGCCTCTTAATTGTCCCTGGCCTCTTTCATATCTAAGCTCAAATCTGGTTTTCTACAGAAGTCCTTTCCCCAGTCCTCCAAACTCACTAAACCCAATTCCACCCCCAGGTGCCAGCTATTTCTAATTGAAATTATCTCCCATCAACTCTGCAAATATTTTGTACTTACTTACTTAAGTATATGTTATCTTTTTCATTAGCATGTAAGCTCTCTGTTTTTTCACTTTCTTTGTATCTTCAGCACTTATATGTAGTGAACACTTTAATAAATGCTTATTGATTGATCCACCATCCTCCTCTCTGCTGCTCTCTTTCAACTTCATCATTGGAGTTGGACTCACATTTGAGAGAGGCTTCTGAGATCATCTGGTCTAACCTAGGTAGAATGCTGACCTTGGAGAAAGTAATCCCAAACACATTTGACATCTACTTCATAGAATTATGAAGATCAAATTCAATAACATGTGAAGCACTTTGCATAAAATACTCCATAAATACTCACAAATCCCAATTACAAATGGTCATTGACTTGTCAGGGAATTTATGATTCTCATATTAATCAATGTTTCTTTTGACACTCTCCAACTAAAAGAGCCCCATCAAACAGGCCATTGTCTTATCAGTCAACTTATTCCACTTTTGGACAGCTCTGGTATTAATTATTATTATTTTTTTTGCACTGAAACTAAATCTGACTCAAGGCATTTTCCACTTATGGATCCTACCTCTGTCCTTGAGACTAAACAGAAGAAATCTGATTCCTTTTCTATATGATAGTTATCCCTTTCTCTTCATTTTTTTTTCTCTAAGCTAAACAATGTAGTTTCCATTAACCCAATTTTTCATGGCTTGACTTCGATACCATAATCAGTTTCCTCTGGGCTTTCTTATTATTATCAAAGTCCTTCCTATAAACACTGCACCAAGAACAGAACAAAGTACTTTAGATGTGGCCTGACTAGGGTCAGGCCTCTAATTTGGGGCATTATGCTTCATTAATACATCCCCCAAAATCAATTTAGCTTTTTTGACTAATTGTGTTATTTCACTCATATTGGACTGACAGTCAGATCTGTTTTACACAAAACATCTGTCTTGTCCTGCAGTCCCAATAGTGTAGTTGTGTGGTTGAATTTTGGAAACTGGGCATAAGAATTTATTTTTATTCCCATTAAATTTCATCATGTTAACTTCATTCCAGCATTCCAACTCATTAAAATTGTTTTTTAATCCTCATTCTTATTCAATGTCATCTAATCTATCTTGCTATTATGATCTCAAATGTGATAAGTATTTCATATCTGCCTTTAGAATTTATAGATAACTAAGCTAAACAGAAACCTCTTATATTCTCCTAGGAGGAAGAAAGAAAACAAGTTATTTATGTTCTATTATATGCCAAATACTGGGTTAAATGCTTTACAAATATTATTTTATTTTACCCTCACAATAACCTTGGAGGTAGGTGCTACTATTATACCCATTTTTCAGAAGAAGAAACTGAGGCAAACAGATTAAGTGACTTGCCCAAAGTTACACAGTATCTAAGGCTGCATGTGAACTCAGGTTTTCATGATTCCAACCCCTATGCTCTGCCCTTTGTACTGCTTGGTTTCTAGCAAGATCCTAAAGACCTTCCTTTGTTTCAACATTGCTCTAATTATAATTATTATTATCTAATTATAATTATTATAATGGATAGGTTATTTAAATAGACTTTAATCTATCTACTATCAATTAACCCAAGGGTTCTTAACCTGTGCTTGTGTTACAGACTCCATTTGTTAGCCTGGTGAAATATATGAATCTTTTCTAAGAATGTTTTTAAATAATTAAAGGAAATGCTAGCTTTCAGTTAGAAATTAGTAAAAAAAAATATAAGAATATAATTTTTTCCATCCAAATTCATGCACACTCTGAAATCTATTCATAGACACCCATGTTAAGAGCTCCTGAATTAGCTCGTATGTCTCCATAGTATCCAGAAGGATATTATGAAGAATTTTGTTGAAAGGATCACTGAAATTCAGAAATACTATGCCCCCACCATCTTCCTTATCTGCCTGATTAGTAACTGTCAAAAATGGGATTAATTTGGTACAATCTGTTTGTGACAAACCCATGGGGATATGTAGTGACCACTACTTCCCTTTCTCAGGGTTCACAAAGAATACTTTAATACTGTATTCTAGAATTTTTACCAGGAATCAAAGCCAATTTCACTGAATTTAGTTTTAGGTTTTTGATTGTTTGGTTTGGGGTTTTTTGTTTTGGTGAGGTAATTGGGGTTAAATGACTTGCTCAGGGTCACACAGCCAGTAAGTGTTGGGAGATGTCTGAGGATGGATTTGAACTGAGGTTCTTCTAATTCCAGTATCAGTGCTCAATCCACTGAGCTACCTCACTATTCCTTGGCTTTAGTTTTTAAAATTTACCTTTTTCCCTTATTAAATAAATCTTTAAAATTCTCTCTCTTTTTTTGAGTCATTAGGCAAATATTTCCTAAAATATGTCTTTGGAACATTCTTGTACTTGAAAAATATTAATAGAAATTTTGGGTTGTGGGTATGGACTATTCTTAAGAAAAAAGGGAAGATCATGAAAATTTGAAAGAAAATTAAGCTTATTTTTAAAATGCCACAGGAAATGTACATTTTTGATGCATATATTGATATAGGTTTGCTATCCCTCATTGTCTCCAACTAATCATTACTTTGTTTAAATCTGATGTTCATTGTTAAGAATAACTTCCTAATGAAATATGAGTATTGTCTTATCCTGGATTGTCCTAATGATGAAATATTGAAGAATATGTTTGATTGATTCAGGGCCAGCTCAGACATACAGGGTACCCTTGGATTTGAACTCCAAAAGAGAGAACAGAGGCATAGGAATACAGGGAGGGAATATAAACTGGGAGGTTAAACAGAAGAGCTAGTCAGAAACACATTTGCACAGTCACATCACCTTTCCAAGGAAGTATCAGGGAACCATATGCATAGTGACGGAACTACATAGGAGTTCTGGGCCCTATATCAATCTACAATTGCTCAGGAATGGCAAAACAACAACAACAATGGTATAAGGAGGACTAAATCTAGAATTTGTCATTCATTGTTTCTCACAAATCTTTTATTGATTTAAAATGCCTTTCCTTGGAGGTGAGAAATAAACAACAAAAAAAGTCCAAGATACAATTTTTTTCAGTGAGCTCTTGTTGTACCTTTACACAAAGACTCATCAAAAATAACAAATACAATAACTCTATACCTGAGATGTTGCATTCATTATATTGATGAATTGTCTATCCAGAAATTACAGTCTGTCCCCTTGATTTTGTGTTGGGGGAAAAAGAGAGATTAGTGGGACACAGTAGACAGTAACCAGTTCCAGAGAAATTCACTTTGGAAGATTATACTAATCTCTGAGAAACTGAAGGGTGTATTAATCTCTGAGAAACTTGTCTTGGCTGTTTCTGGGCTTAGGTGTTAGGTCTCAGAATTTCTTTTCTTGATTAAGTTAAGTGAAAACAATGCTTTATTTCTCAAAAAGCTTGCATGGAAATATTTTTCTTTTGTTGCGACGATCTAAATATGAGTAAATTCTGAAGTCACCAGCTAGAGACATAAAAAAGAGAGATTGGGAAAGTGGAAAAAGGAGAAAGGAGGAGGGGGTGAGAAGTGGCAAAGACCAACAGAAAGAAAGAGGGGTAGAGCTAGAGAGACAGAAAGAGACACAGAGAGAGAGAGACACTACAGACAAAGATAGAGAGACAGAGAGAGAGAGACACACACAGAGAGACAGAAAGATAGACAGAGATCCAGAGACAAAAAGACAGAGACAGAGAGAGAGAGAGAGAGGAGAGACAAAAACACAGAGAGAGAGACAGAGACAGAGAAACACACACAGAGAAACAGTCAGAGATAGATACAGGAAGAGACACATAGAGAGAATAAAAAGATGAAGAAAGAGAGACTTCTAGTGCAAACCAAGTTTGATTTGTAAAAACCTGAAGCTTCAATTCTGGGCTCTGAGTTGCATTTGATATTTTAGAGTAAAAATATCATTAACACTTAAATTTTATCACAAAATCTCTCACCTTGCATGGAATATCGGTATTTCAAGGGCTATAGTTTGGGAAATGCTGCATTAGACAATAAACACTTAACAGGAAGGGAAGTAAATAAACATTTACATACTGACTATGTGCCAGACATTGTACTAAATGCTTTACAATTATTTTATTTAATCTTACAACAACCCTAAAAGACACGTACTGTTATTATCCTCATTTTTACAGTTGAGAAAACTGAGGCAAACAAAATGAAGTGACTTATCCGGGTTTGCACAGTCAGTAAGACTGTATTTGAACTCAGGGCTTCCTGGTTCCAAGGTTAGTGTTCTATTCACTCTGTTATCTAGGCCAGAATATTCTACCTCCCGGACAGAATGAACAAGAAAAATATCCAAGATACAATTTTTTTTAGTTAGCTCTTGTTATATATTTACATAAAGGTTTATCAAAAATAATGAATACAGTAACTCTATACTAAAAATATTGACATATATGTCACCACCCAAATTTTTATAGTTCTATGAGGTTACTGAGACAGAATAAGCAGAGGAAAGAAAAGCTGTTAATTTTCTTCACACATCAGCTCAATGACTTCTCTTTCAGCATTCTCTCACTGACTAACTCAATTAACAGATAACGTAATAAACTTGGATTTTTGTTGTGTTGTTTATCTTTGTTGCTGTTTTCTTTATCTGATTCTAAAAGTGAATTAGATTTTTGGTGCTAATTCAGTATTTTGTTCATCTTTTCATTACATTATGCTTGTGAGAAAGAAATCATCTGACTAATGGTAAGAAAGAAAAAAGGTGGATTTCCCTTAGAAACTTTTTCCCTTACAAAGGGGCTGGTGCTTTCTTTCATTGTTTTTTTTTCTTATTCATTCAATTCACTGAACAGTATTGGTATTCCTAGTGTTAAACAGGGTACTATAGGGAATATATAGAAATGGTCCTTAGTCTCCAGGAGTTTAGACTTTACTTAGGATAACAAGCTATATATATGTTTGAATTAATCTGAAAATAAGAGAAATTTATTCATTCTCTTACTTATTTAGAGGCAGCTGTTGGTACAGTAGAGAGAGAGAGTTGAATCTGGAATCAGGAAAATCTCATTTTAAATCTGGCCTCAGACACTTATTAGCTTCAATACCCTGGGTAAATCACTTGGATCCATTTACTCAAATATTAAATGGGGATCATAGTAAGGTTGTTATGAGGATCAAATGAAATAATATTTGTTTCATAAAAGAATTTCACACAGTGTTTGATTTATAGTAGGCTCTATATAAATAATTATTTCCCCCTCCTATCCTCTATTCAATTTATATTTATTGAGGATCTATTGTCTTCAAGGACTCAATCTAGATATTGGGGCGGATAAACTGTTTAGCTTCGATTCATTTATCTAGCTTTATCTTCTATGCTTCCCCTTTATTCACATTATATCCTAGCCAAACTATTCAAGATTTTCAACACAATCTGTGATTTCCTGACTTATTCCTTGGCTTACCATACTCCTTTTTACTTTGAATGCCCTTTTTCTCAACTTCTGCCAATTGAAATTCTATTTGTTATTTTTTATTTATCTCACATTAAACCTCCTCCATGAAATCTACCATTATTCTTCCTGACAGAGTTAATTTCTTTTTCCTTTATGCTACTAGGATTCTTGTTTTGTTTCATATGATGGGAGGCAATATAGTGTATTAGAAAGAGCACTGAATTTTGGAATCAGACAATCTTGATTTGAATCTGAACTTCGGGATTTACTAGCCATATGACCTTGGGAAAAGTCCTTTCATTTCTCTTAGATTTAGTTTTCTCCATTGCAAAATTAAGAGGTTAACTTAGATGTTTAGTAAGGTCTTTTCTAGTGCTGAATCTTAATATAATGCATCCAGTTAATTTTATACTTTTCTTTTTGGAAGTTTTCTTAAGTCAATACCTGCTTACCATTGACCCCTTCTACTATGCCATTACATAGTATATTACATTAGAATGTAAACTCCCTAGAGTCTAGGATGATTCCATTTTTGTTTCTAATTCATTAGTGCTGACTATGGTAGCACAGTGGCAGATAGAGTTGAAGATATTTAATAAATGCCTGTTAATTGAATGATCTAGAAAAGGCCAAATATGATGCAAAAGTAGATAATGCTCTCAAAAACCATGTAGTCTAGTATGGTATAAGAGATATGCATAAAATAGCATATTTTATGATGTTTTATAAAGTGTTTACAATCTTGTGAATTGATTGTACTAATATTTTTATATCCATTTGATGTATGAAGTAAGGCAAAGCTGATTGGGTGACTGTGCTAAGTTGAGCAGCAAGATGATAAGCCCACTGCTCTAGAGGTCCATGATGCTGCCTCTGGAATGGTCTCCAGGTTAGAAAAACTGAGCAGGTTAAAGCTTCTATAATACTCAGCACTGGGATCAGGCCTATGAATAGAGTAGTTGCCACACTTCCAGCCTAGTTGCTCTTGGGAGTGCCAGTCTCAAGAAAACTGAAAAAAAACAACCAAAATCCTCCAAACACAAAAAACTACCATATAATGTGTAGATTGTCAAATGTAATTCAAGCAATATTCATTCTTACAGTAGAATAGGAAATTAGGGAATGAAGTAGGATAATTGCAAGCTAATAACTCTTTTTAAACATTTGTCTTAACTCTGAGTTCCATGTTGTCTGCTAAAAACCAACTTCCTATCTGTTTTTGTATTTGTCCAGACTTGTGATGTCATTAGTGTAGAGAGTTCTCCAATGTGGAAACTACCTCCATTAAAGCAGCACAACATCTCATCTATAATTTTTTAGTCTTAGAGAGCTGCCAGAGACCATTGAAGAGTTAAATGATTTACCTAGGAGCATATGAACAAGTTCAGAGCAGTGACAAGAATTATATACAAGTCTTATGACTTCTTATGGTTGACCCACCATCCATTACACCAAGTGGCTTCTTTTTCCCATTAATGCAGTATATTCAATTCCTATAAAGGCCTTCTCTCAAGACTTCACATTCCTGCTAGAAATATGACCATCACTTTCCCAGAGGTTTCTGCATGATGCTACAGACTGTTCTCATTTTTGGGATCTTTCCCAAGTACTCCATTGAGGGAAAGCCACTTCACTCAAGTAACATATGCTTCCTCAAACCCTTCAGAATTTTCAAAGAGTGCAAAAGAATTAAAATCAGCAACAAAATGAATGACACATCCAATCTATTGTGTCAGTAAATCATTTCCAAAAGTCGCCTTAATTTTTATTGAATTATAAATAACTTCCTGGGCCATCAGCCAAAGGAAGGCTGCTTTAAGAGCGAAAGAGATACAACCAACATGATGGTCTTGCTAGAGCTGAAACTTTCTCTTCAACAGCTGCCTTATCACTGATTGCTGTAGCTATCATAGGCAGTTTTCTGATCTAATTCCAAGAATTTTAAATGGAACATCAGAATAAGCAAGTAAGGTATTGTAACATACTGGGGGAAGGGGAGGTCAGGAAGGGAGCAATCCTCAAAATAAAAATCCATTGCTTTTTATTGCCTCCATAATCAAATATAAAATCTCTTTTTAGTATTTAACGTCCCTCACAACCTACTCCCTTCTTACTTTTCCAGTTTTTTTATATATTACTCTCCCTTCATGCACTCTGTGACCACACTGGTTTTCTTAGTGTACCTGGTACAACACATTAGATCTCTCATCTCCATACCTTTCCATTGGTTGGCTATTCCTGTTTTTTTTTTTTTACCTCTGACTCTTCGCTTCCCTGGCTTCAGTTCAAAATTCATCTTTTTTTTTTTATTATGGCTTTTTATTGACAAAACATATGCACGGGTAATTTTTCAACATTGTTCTTTGCAATCATTTCTGTTCCAACTTTTCCCTTCCCTCCCTCCATCCCCTCCCCTAGATGGCAGGCAGTCTCATACATGTTAAACATGTTAAAATATATCTTAAATACAATATATGTGTGCATATATATACAGTTTTCTTGTTGCACATGAAAAATCCTATTTAGAAAGATAAAAATGACCTGGGAAGAAAAACAAAAATGCAAGTAGTCCACATTCATTTCCCAGTGTTCTTTCTCTGGATATAGCTAATTCTGTCCATCATTGATCAATTGGAACTGAATTGGATCTTCTCATTGTCAAAGATATCCACTTCCATCAGAATATATCCTCATATAGTATTGTTGTTGAAGTATATAATGATCTGGTTTTGCTCATTTCACTTAGCATCAGTTCGTGTAAGTCTCTCCAAGCCTCTCTGTATTCATCCTGCTGGTCATTTCTTACAGAACAATAATATTCCATAACATTCATATACCACAATTTACCCAGCCATTCTCCAATTGATGGGCATCCATTCAATTTCCAGTTTCTAGCCACTACAAAGAGGGCTGCCACAAAGATTTTGGCACATATAGGTCCCTTTCCCTTCTTTAAGATCTCTTTGGGATATAAGCACAGTAGTAACACTGCTGGATCAAAGGATATGCACAGTTTGATAACTTTTTGAGCATAGTTCCAAATTGTCCTCCAGAATGGCTGAATCCTTCCACAACTCCACCAAAAATGCATCAGTGTCCCAGTTTTCCCACATCCCCTCCAACATTGGTCATTATCTTTTCCTGTTATCGTAGCCAATGTGACAGGTGTGTAGTGGTATCTCAGAGTTGTCTTAATTTGCATTTCTCTGATCAATATTGATTTGGAACACCCTTTCATATGAGTAGAAAGTTTCAATTTCATCATCTGAAAATTGTCTGTTCATTAGAGTCAATTCTCTATATATTTTGGAAATGAGGTCTTTATCAGAATCTTTAACTGTAAAAATGTTTTCCCAATTTATTGTTTCCCTTCTAATCTTGTTTGCATTAGTGTTGGTTTTTTTTTTTTTTGTACAAAAGCTTTTTAACTTGATATAATCAAAATTTTCTATTTTGTGATCAATAATGATCTCTAGTTCTTCTTTGGTCATAAATTCCTTCCTCCTCCACGAGTCTGAGAGGTAAATTATCCTATGTCCTTGTAATTTATTCATAATCTTGTTCTTTATGCCTAAATCATGAACCCATTTTGATCTTATCTTGGTATATGGTGTTATGTGTGGGTCCATGCCTAGTTTCTGCCATACTAATTTCCCAGCAGTTTTTGTCAAATAGTGAATTCTTATCCCAAAAGTTGGGATCTTTGGGTTTGTCAAATACTAGATTGCTATAGTTATTGACTATTTTATCCTGTGAACCTAATCTATTCCACTGATCAATTAATCTATTTCTTAGCCAATCCCAAATGGTTTTGGTGATCACTGCTTTGTAATATAGTTTCAGATTAGATATAACTAGGCTATCTTCATATGATTTTTTTTTCATTAGTTCCTTTGAAATTCTTGACCTTTTGTTCTTCCATATGAATTTTGTTGTTATTTTTCTAGAGCATTAAAATAGTTTCTTGGGAGTCTGATTGGTATAGCACTAAATAAATAGATTAGTTTAGATAGTATTGCCATCTTTATTTGCTTGGCTATCCAAGAGCACTTAATATTTTTCCAATTGTTTAGAATTAACTTTATTTGTGTGGAAAGTGTTTTATAGTTTTGCTCATATAGTTCCTGACTTTCCTTTGGCAGATAAATTCCCAAATATTTTATACTATTGGCAGTTATTTTCAATGGAATTTCTCTTCATATCTCTTGCTTTTGGATTTTGTTAGTGATGTATAAAAATGCTGAGGATTTATCTGGATTTATTTTGTGTCCTGCAATTTGCTAAAGTTGTGGATTATTTCTAATAGATTTTTAGTAGAATCTCTGGGGTTCTCTAAGTATATCATCATATACTCTGCAAAGAGTGATAATTTGCTTTCCTCATTACCTACTTTAATTCCTTTCATCTCTTTCTCAACTCCTATTGCTGAAAGTAGCATTTCTAATACAATATTGAATAGTAATGGTGATAGTGGGCAACCTTGTTTCACTCCTGATCTGATTGGGAATGGTTCCAGTTTGTCCCCATTACATATGGTGCTTACTGACAGTTTTAAATAAATGCTCCTGACTATTTTAAGGAAAGGTCCATTTATTCCTATACTCTCAAGTGTTTTTAATAGGAATGGATGTTGGACAAAATCCATCTTTTAAAAGAGATCTTTCATTCTTACAATACCCACTCCCCCACCCCAACATATATTCTATTATGTCTTTCCTTAGAGATTACCGCCCATCTATCCTGTTTATATTTTATATATAACCAATTATTTACATATTGTCTCCACCATTAGAATGTAATCTTTTTGAAAGCAGGAATTGTTTTTGATTTCTCTTGTATCTCTAGCATTTTACACAGAGTTTGACACTTAGTAGATGCTTATTGATTATTGATATATGTCATTACTTAATTAATTTTCACACATTAAATCCATCCATGGCAGTTCTGCTACTATCAGACAGTGATGTTGTAGGGAAAGCAAGAGGAAAAAGGACAGAAGGGAAAACCAGAATGGTGATGCAAGGGTAAGTTTTATCTCATATCTACCAGCAGTCACAATGACATCTGCTCTATAACCAAGATAAAAAACCTACATGTCCTTAAGGTACACTAACTGAAAAATCCAAGGCTAAAGCATTGAACTATTGGGAGATTCAGTAAATCATAGAAAAGACCCTAGAAACCATGTTTTATGGAAGGAGACCCTTCAATGACATGGTGGAACAGATCAATGGAAAGAACACAGGTTTTGGAGCCAGAGGAATTGAATTTATATCCCAATTATGTCATTTAACCCCTACCCTAGGCAAACAATATCCTCATCTGTAAAAGGATATATTTTAATGTCCTCTCTAGCTCTAAATCTATGACTGTAAGATTGTAGACAAGTAGTCATCTAGATTCTATTTCATGATTTCCTAGCATGAGGAACTCATTAAGTATCAATGACAATCTATTCCATTTTTAGGCATCTCAACTGATTGAAAAATGTTTCTGCCCCAAATGAGAAGAACTCAGGAAGCTGTTTAGGATTTGGAATCATCCCACATGTTAAGAACCATGGCTTGGTCACAATACCAAAACCCAACAGGTAAATCCAGAGAATTCTTTAAGTGATAGTAAATTATATATTTGTTCTTATTAACCTCTTTAAAGTATAAATTCCTGGAAGATAGGAGACAATCAATTATATGTTATAATTATCTCATATTATATAGCACAATGTGACAATAATATATTATGTTGTATTACATTATAATATAATGATATTACATAGAATAATATAACAATAATAGCATGGTATATTGCTATATTTTATCATATTATATTATGTCATAATATAATTATATTATGTAGCATAATATAACTAATATTATGTTATGTTACATTATATTATATTATTTTATAGTACATTACATAATTAGTAGAAGATGGGGGGGTTGAAATTATATCTACAATTTCATTGGTTTATGGTACTCTAATTTGGAAAATGCCTTCTACTAATACAGATTGCCTCTTCTCTTCAATATATAGTCTTAGACAGTTGGTCAGAAAACTGAGAAGTTAAGTGACTTGTCCAAGTGACTTTTCAGAAGAAGAAGAACTTGAACCCAGGTCTTTCTGATTCTGAGGCAAGTCCTCTATTGCCTCTATGTCCATTTTACATCTGAGGAAACTAAGGGTCAGACACATTAAGTGATGTGTCCAGAATCAGACAGAAGATAAACTTCAAAGTAGGACTGATGCATCAATGAGTTCCATTCAACTTTGTTCCACAAACAAATAGATGGTGTTAGTAATTACAGTAGATCAACTCACAAATACATATCTTTGGTCTCAATGGAAAAAGGAAAAATTATGAATACTTCAGTACTGCTTATCACTGCTGGGGGGGACACTTCAAGAAGGAATGGACTTACTTAGTTATGAGTCAGAATTGTCATCTTTCTAGAAGAAGACAAGCATTTCCTGCCCTTATTTAGAAAATCAATAATGTCCAGTGACAAACACTTTCTCCCTCATTTTTATACTCATGTGTATGTCCACATGTACTCTGATTTGCTATTTTAGCAATAAAGAAATTCAAAAAGTCTCTAAAGGGTCCATGTCAGTTAAATAATTATGTAATGATAGGTACAGTACCCAGTACACTGTGGGTACTTTAATTAATAAGCAGCCCCTGCAATAGTGCTCAAAGTCAATCTCCCTTCTAAAATCTCCAAATGCTTAATGTACATTCAACAAATGAGACTTCATCCTTGCAGTGAAACTAGTACTATACTGAACCTGTCTCCTAGATCACTTAATTGAGGCTAAGGGAGTAGAATGATTTCTCCAAATGAGGCAAAGCAGTTGATGCACAACAGGAAAAAGTAACTCAGCAAGAAGTACACCTGAGATGGTCTGCCTGCCAAGACCCTCACACCATTAGGTTACCCTTCCTGAAAATGAGCACCACTAATTCTCATCACCATACCTACTTCTGAATCCCTTCTCTTTTTCCTTTACCTTATCTTTTTCCTTCAATTAAGCAGGTAATTTTGAAATACTGAAAATAAGGTAATAATCTCCCTAGCTACTTCCATAAAAAATGGATGAAATGAATTCTATAATTTTAAGCTTATAAACAATTTTTTGTCCTTTGATCAATAAACAGACCAAACTAGTGTATCATTGATGTATATATTTTAATATATTTTTACATTAAAAGATAGAATTACATAATAACAAAGCACTTATAAAGGAGTTAAATTAATATAATAATGGGAGAAGAAGGAATATTAGAAATAATGGAGAGGAGTAGGAATATTTAAGTGATATGTATTGCTGAAGGCAGCCAGTTTATACTGAATTAATCAAAGGTGGGGTGGCTGGGTATCACCATGGAAAAAGCACAAACTTGAAGTGAGGAAGACTCATCTTCCTGAGTTCAAATCTGGCCTCAGTCACTTACTAGCTGTGTGACTTTGGACAAGTCACTCAACCCTGTTTGTCTCAGTTTCCTCTTCTGTAACATGAAATGGATAAGAAAATGGCAAATCACTCCAATATCTTTGCCAAGAAACTCCCAAATGGGGTCATAAAGTGGATGAAAAACAATTCACAACAACAACAATAAATGTCTCTTTGTTGTTGTGTGTGTAATTTACAAAATATCTATATTTTAAATAAAGTTCATCATCAATTAGCCAACATCAATCAATGGTACATAAGTACACATATTCTTTCTTACTCTCTATTTCTGTTTTATATAAATTTCCATATACTATGCATTTCCACCTCTTTTGTTAATATTTTACTTGAGTTAAAGAATAAGTTTAAAAATACTGTAAGGCAATGGAAAAAAATCCAGGATTTGTAGCTAGATAATTTAGTTAAGTTCCAACTTATCTGGGGCTGTAGTTCCTTCTCTCTATAAAGAAGTTGGATAAAATAGGGATTATTAACCTTTTTTGTATCCTGGGCCCTTCTGGCAATCTGATGGAGCCTATCAATCCCTTCTCAGAATAATATTTTTAAATGCAGAAAATTACAAAGCAAACCAATTCTAATGAAATGTAATTCTTGAAATTATTTTTTTAAATCACAAGTTCCAGATTAAATATTTTTGGAATATATCATCCCTAAGATTCTTTCCAATTTTCAAATCCCATGAACTAAGCTAGATAAAGGAGCTTAAAGAAATGGGAAATCTAATTTAATGTCTAAATAGAATAGTGTAGGTGGAGTAAGGAGAAGAAGGCCCATCCTGTGGTAACATACAAATATCCATGGCATAAATGTTTCTGATATTTTGTCAGGAGGACACTAAAAGGAGGCTTTCAATTAGTTAATAGTTACACAGATTCTATTGTGGCTGGAATAGTAAGACTACCTGAATCTTCTGGAAAATTGCCCCAATCTTCTATTGCCTGTAGAGACCCAGTCTCATCAGGACAAAGAAAAATTCAGAAGGGTTTGGGTAACATTTATGGTTAAACATCAGGAGACAAAAATGAGCCAAATTCCTCTTTTAATCTCCTTCAAGATACATACCAGCTCAATCCAGCCTCCTCTCATGGGGAATCACTACAGCTGTGCCCTGTCACCTTCAGTGTAGTCAAAGCAAAAGAGATATTTATCTTGCTAAAGTGGCCAATACTCTGGGGACTTTTTTTTCAATTTAGCCAAAAAAAGGAGCAAAAGTAGAAAAGAAGTATTTTTTAAAACACACAAAATATATTTATATCTATTAGGTAATATTAAACACAAAAAAGTGCTCAAAATAGGTAGTAGAATAAATAAAAGAAAATGCAATTAGGAGAGAAAAGCCCTGAAGATTAGAGGTAGTCAGCTTCCTATCCCCCCTCAAGTCAAGCAAAGACACTGGGTAAGTTTTACGGCTATTCTTATGTGTCTTTATCCCAATTGTTTTGTCTTATAAGGTTGATTTTCTCCATCTGTGCAGTCCATATTAGATCATTCAGCCATTAGGAATAGGAGGGAACTTGAGCAGACCCCCATTGTCTTAGCTGGACTGCTTTGTCCACTGAGGTCTTTTGACCACCTGTACATGGAAGATGAAATCAAAGTTCTCTCTGCCAGCTCCAATACACCGAGCTCATGTGTTCAGAGGGTTGGTTCCAGAATCCCACCTAGGGGCAGGACCAATTTCAGGCCAAGAGTGTCTGAGTTTCTAAGGAGCCTGATTGGTTGGCATGTGTGTGCAGACAGGGCCAGCAGCTGCTATCCTGACTTAGTCCAGCTTTACCCAATTATTCAAGAGCCCAGTAAATAATGTCCATTTAGTCTCTTGCCCTGAAAAACATCAACAACTTCAAACACAAAAAATGAAAATAAAAACCAAAGGCTCTCAGAGACACGAAAAGATGACAGTGAGTTTCACCGGATTTTAAATATTATCTCAGAGGCACTGACAGTTTTGTGGTTAAATCAGATTCCAATTTCTGTTTAAACACTGCCCCAGGGGAATAGACAAAGTACTTTAACTCTGTGTTCACAGCCTCCTGAGTATGTCCATTGGCTCTCTTCCTCCTCAGTATTCTTGGGGAAGTTGGCCAAGATTTATAACTGGTTGATGGGACTATACAGTAGAAGTTAAATAATAGCTAGCATTTATGTAGTACTCTAAGGTTTTTAAAGTGCTTTGCAAAATAGCTCATTTTATCTCTGGGAAATAGGTGCTATTATTATCCCCTTTTTACAGATGAGGAAACCCAAGCAGACAAAAGTTAAATGATTTATTTGCCCAGGGTTACAAAACTAGTGTTTGGGGCAGGATTTCAACTCACATCTTCCTTATTCTAAATTCAACATATTTTCCAGTGTGCCAACTTTCTGTATCATAAATGTGAGATTTATTGGAGACCAAACTAGGTTTTTAAGAAAAGGAGGAAACAGTAGGCCTTTAAGCAATCAATAAGTAAGCAGCTAGAAGCCTATTAAGCAAATATTTAAAAGAATCTGAAGAAATAAAGAGCAACTTACTTTGGTGTTATTCTACCCTATGTGCCTATTATCAATTAACCCATAAAATAGTTTGATAATTATGACTTTTCTGAGTTTGTCAGGGTAGAGGGTGATATTCTGTTTCTGGAACTGCTAATCAGTGATCTGGTATCATAAGGCTTTACCTATCTCCATTGTCGAGGTCATCCAACTAGTGAAAATGAGATGGTTGTATTCTGGTAGCAAAGAAGACTGGGATGGAAGGGAAGAAATAATTTTTCTATAAGATTTTCTTTAAGATTCCAAAGATTCCCACGAACACTTCAAACTTTAAAAATATAATTTGAAATAAATAATTTTACTTACATCTACAATGATATTTTGTTACAAATTTCAGGCAGTATGATACAAGTTGAGTGGAAAAGGAAAGGAAAGTTGGAATGTTCATTTTTTTAAGAAGTAAAAGATTTTATCCCATATCCCAAATTATTTAGCATAGAGTATTCCACAGAGTAGGTATTTATTATAAATGATATTTAACTGACTACAGATTAAGTTTTTAACATCTCTCAATTAATTCACCTCTTTTTAACCTTGAGGTCAGTGGATATAACTCTAAAAAGCCAATGATTTTTGCTAAATCTCTCTATTAGTTTCTATTTTATTTGACTTAGATGTGTACTGTAAGCTTGTACCCTCTTTCAAGCTAGATACAAGCTTGGCTTGGTGATTTAAAAAGAAAAATAAATTGGAAGTGTATTTATACCTTACTGCTAATGCCATCATCTCAGTATCTGGGATAATTATTCTTTCCAGACTATTGTTTCATGAATGGATGTCCAGTGATTCTTCACCGTCACTCCTGCCACATTGGCTAAAGGAGAGTTACACACATCCCACAGTCCCCAGGCTGGAAGTCTGCAACAGTAAGTGAGGCGGAACTGATTGGACTCATGTGCCTCCGTATCTGTGACCACAGTCTGCCCAGCAAAGGCCGAAATGTAGCTCAGAGAAGCTGTTCTGACCTATTGAATTCAGGGCATGGAAATGACCCAAGTCTGGGTCACTGGCCTTGGGCACAGAAGATCCAAGTATCTCTCTTCTGGTTACAGGAGTTGACTTATCTTCTCTTCCCATGCACTACACTACTAGGCTTGCTGCCCACCACTGGGTTTCTGCCAAAGAGATAAAATGTTAAATTAAACATGGATTGCCCAAGCTGTCAAGGTCTCCAGATAGTCAGTTGCTGTTAACATGCCTGCCAATTAAGATGCAGTGCCTCTGGGTGGCTAAGAGAAAGAAAGAGGAAATGGTAAAAATTAAAACGAAGAAAAAGCAAACTAAAAGTGCACATGGGACAAACTCTCCACCCAACAGCCTTCACTTGATCAAATAGGCTTGCCAATGGAGATTATCTTAGCAGCTGAAATATTAAGGATAATAACAGTAATGGCAAAAATGATAATAATGCTCACAAAGAAAATTATGCCCATATAGTAACTACACAAGTCAAGGGCTCAAATAAACTAAAAAAAATTAAGATAAACCCAAAGGGAAGTCTTAAGTTTACTAGGGAATGTGCTGCCAACAGATGATCAACATGGGAAAGGGTTGGTGAAAACAATAGCATATAGCAGGGATATATATATCCTTACATAGCCATATTATTATTTTCAGAAATAATTTCATAAAAGCACTTTTGTCTTCAGGGACCATCACTGAGTTTTTAAGAAGTAAAAGACATTGAGTAGCCAAGTAACCTCATTTATTCAATAGCATTCACTCAACATTACTGTATGGCAGATGCTGTACTAGAGATCCTGGGCATATAGAAACCAAAATTTAAAACAACAACAACAATTGACCCTGTCCTCAAGGAGCATTAAATTAAAAAATTCAAATTAAAAGTATTTGTTGGGGGGAGGGTTAAAGTGTCGAATTTTGCATGTGATTTCGTTGATTAAAGGGAGTTCTTAATGTGGAAATATCCTTTACCAGATTGGCAGCTGTTTTGCTTGGCCCACTGAAAGGTTAAGTTAATTGCCACACAGTCAATACACAGGATTTGAGTACTAATTCTAAGGCAACTAGATGACATGGTTGAAAAGAGCACTGAACTTGGATTCAGGAAGGTGTGAATTCAATTCTGACTTCAAAAACTTATTAGTTGAGTGGCCTTGGGCAAGTTACAACTTCTGTTTGTCTCAGTTATCCCAAATGTGAAATAGGGGTAATAATACCACATAGTTCTCTTTTTCTTCAATGGAATTCAGAAAGAAATAGTTCTGAGACAAGTAGTTATCCAACTATTATTCTTTTATATTTAACATTCTATAAACTATTGCATAGGTGGATAAAAATAGCTGCTTTTTGTAGTTTAATAAAGATATGAGGATGCAAACTCATCTTCTCTTGGCTTATTGAAAGCATTCTTTGCAAAACTACAGGAGCATACAGGATGATAGAGATGATATGCACCCCATCACACTCCCACGTGATTTTGATATCTTCCACAAGGAGAAACTATATAAAATTTTTCATCTAATGTTTCTTAAAGATTATGAATATTTAGTATAAAAATATTTTAAGAAATAATTTTGCTTTTCTGGACCCATGTAATAATTTGGAAATTGTAAAGAACAATTGTCTCTCTCATAGTTCTCATGTTTTAGTTTCATTTGTTGGTTGAGTACTCCAGGTTATTTTTATGCTTGTTTTTATAGGGTGGGACTTCATTATCTGCCATTCTATGAAAGAGGCTGAATGTCTAATATATAGTTATATCTCTCAAATCATTTCTTATTGGGTATTCAGTAAACATTAAATTTTTACAACCTGTTATAATGTATTGTCTAGTTTTTTAATATTCCCTATAATAATCTGCATTAATTACTAATTCCAAGATCCCTAAGAATAATCCCTTTCACTTACATGAACTAATATTAAGTAAAGTGAGTAGAACCAGTAGAATATTGTATACAGCAACTGAAAAATTATATGATGTTCAATTCTGATGGACATGGCTCTTTTCAACAGTGAGGTAATTCAGGTCATTTCCAATAGTCTTGTGACAAAGAGAATCATCTGGACCCAGAAAGAGAACTATAGCAATTGAGTATGGATCACAACATAGTATTTTCATTTTTTTGTTGTTTGCATTGTGTTTTCTTTCTCATTTTTTTCTTTTTTATCTGATTTTTCTTGTGCAGCATGATAATTGTGGAAATAGATTACATATGTTTAACATATATTGGATTACTTGCTATCTAGAGGAGGGAGATAAGGAAGGGAGAAAAAAATTGAGAACACAAGGTTTTGCAAGAGTGAATGTTGAAAAATGTTTTGAAAATAAAAAGTTTTAACTAAAAATTTTTTAAAAGAATAACCCCTCCTTAATTTTTGACATCAGCAATCTAGTCCAGAATGGTTATTAAGAGACATTTCATTTCCATAAACAAATTCACAAAACTCAATTATTCACTTTATCCTTATCTTTATCTCAGTTATATCATTTCATCTTGTTTTTGTGTAAATGAAATTTTGTGTAATGAAATGAATCTACTCTTGAATCTTAGCAATTTTAAAGGTCCTACTCAGAAGTAATTATTTTTAATAAAGCTTTTTATTTTATTTTTATGCACAATTTGACAACATTGACTTTTTATTTATAAGATATATGCATAGGTAATTTTTCAGCATTGATCCTTGCAAAAGTTCCAACTTTTCCCCTCCTCTCTGCTCCCTCCCCAAGATGGCAGGTAGACCAATACATGTTAAATATGTTAAAGTATATGTTAAATACAATACATGTGTATATATTCATACAGTTATTTTGCTGCACAAGAAGAATCGGACTTTGAAATTACTTTCTCAGGTAAAATTAATCTGAGAAGGAAATCAAAAATGCAAGCGGACAAAAACAGAGGGACTGGAAATGCTATGTAGTGCTTCACACTCATTTCCCAGAGTTCTTTTACTGGGTGTAGCTGGTTCTATTCATTATTGAACAAATGGAACTGATTTAGTTCATTTCATTGGACAACATTGACTCTTGCATAATAGCCTTGTGTTTCATATTCTCTTCTCCTTCATCCAGCCCTCCCTAGATGGCAAGCAATTCAATATATGTTAAAATATACTTTAAATCCAATATGTATAAATATATTTATACAATTCTCTTGCTGCAAGAGAAATCAGATCAAAAAAAGAAAGTAAATGAGTAAGAAAACAAAATGTAAGTGAACAACAATAAAAAAAAGTGAGAATGTTATGTTGTGATCCACATTCAGTTCCTACAGTCCTCTCTCTGGGTATATATGGCTCTCTTCATCACAAGATCATTGAACTGAAATCAATCATCTCATTGTTGGAAAGAGTCGTGTTTATCAGAATTGATTATTGCATAATATTGATGTTTTTGTGTATAATGATCTCCTGGTCCTGCTCATTTCGCTTAGCATTAGTTCATGTAGGTCTCTCCAGGCCTTTCTAAAGTCATCCTCCTGATCATTTCTTATAGAACAATAATATTCCATAACATTCATATATCATAACTTATTTAGCCATTCTCCAACTGATGGGCATCCACTTAGTTTCCATTTTCTTGTCACTATGAAAAGGCTGATAGTAGATATTTACTTCTGAAAAGGACCCACATGTGTAAAAAAAAATTTAAATACAAATCCAGTGGTGGATATCTACTCTATTAATATTACTAATATTAGTAATGTGGCATTAATAATGCCACATTAAAATGACATCTGATTATTCCAAAAGCAAGTTTTTTGACCTATTTATCATTTGTTCTAAGAATGTCTTTCAATTTTCCTCCTTTTCAGAGAAGTATTAATGTTTATATACCTGCCTTCAAATGATACAATGTTTTATTAGTATATTGTACACATTTTTCTTTGGATACTTTGTTAAAGTTAAAACTTGTTATGGTTTATTTATAGTTTCCAAAGTATACTTTTAAGATTAGTTATTATGTGGGAGTTTATTAATCTAAATATCTTCTTTCCACTGAGCTTTGTTTTCAGGATATTAGTTTCTATCTACAGCTTTCTCCTTGATAGTTTTATTCCTTGCCTGGAAGAGATCAGGATATTTGTAACTATTTGTTACATCTATTGTTTCAATTTGACCTATGGATTTAGATTCAAAAGCTTTAGTCTCTCTCTTTCCTTAGTGTATACTGGGAATTTTGCCCTCATAAAGTCCAAGTAAATGTCTGTATCATTTCATAAAGATTTCATAAGAAGAAGGAGCTGATGGATTTGGTTTTCAGTGGAATCATGTAGCTGAACGTCATTCATATGTATCACTTTGTTAATAAGATATTTTTGTTTCCTGCAACTTTTAACAAGATAATTTGGTTTGCTGCCCTCATTGATTTGGCCATTCATAACTCTATTTAGAATAGGTAATAATAGATTTGAAGAAACATAATTGGCTTATACTTTATCCCTGAAAAAAGAGTCACATCAATTCTTTCTGACATTTTTGAGTTGATGAGTGTTTTAAAGTAGAGAACTGTTTTCCATGTTAACAACCAATTCTCTTACCATATTCAGCTCTATTTGACATATTTGCAGTTCATGAGTAACTCATGAGTATGGAATGAAGTCAAAGACTTTCAAATAATCAATAAAAGTAGATTAACATTTCCAAATATTTGGAAAGTTTATTCAATAGATACAGAATTTGTAATAACTTTTTCTTTTCTCCCCTGTCCCTATAACTTTGGACCACACTATTTTCACTTTTGAGCCATCTTTAAACACCTTTAAATGTTCATAGGTTAATTGTTTTGTGTGTGTGTGTGTTTAGTGATAAAAGCTATTAATGCTTTTGTATAAAGTATATAAACACATCAATAGCTTAGTTTTGAAGGGTTTGGTAATTTTTTAATCATTTTTGTGCCTTCTGTTAAGAAAGGGAATATTATGTTATCAAATAGAGGAAACTGGTAAAGTACTATGCTATAAATTCATACTCTACTATGAAAGTTTGAATTAATAATTAGATATCTTATTCATCCCTAAAACCTTTTGGTTTTATACAGAAGATAGCATCTTGGTCACTTTCCTTAATGACATTTTTGCTATTCATCATATCAACAGTACAGAAGCTGCTCTTTTTTTTGGAGGGGGGTTGTTGTATTGATCTTCTTTGGATCATATAATCAACTGAAGATTTTATTCATCCTCCTTCTTCTGCATTTCTTTGTCTTCCTCATTGCTCTCTTGGCTCTGTAGTAAAGTCTGATGCTGAATTGTTTACTTTGTTTTTTACATTGTCTTGATTTCCTTGTATCACCTTAATCTTCTGACTTTTGCTTTCCATTATTTACTAAGAGAATTCAGAGTATCTGTTATGCTTATGTTTTCAAGAATTTTCTGTGTGTTTTTCTTTTTTGTTGCCTTTAATTGGACAGTGCAGTGAGCAGAATATTTTCTTTCTTTCTTTTTAACTACATGTGCCAGGTAAACATTGTTTCCACTTTCCAAATTTTTTTTTGCAGATTTTTTAATAGCTCTCTCAAGTTACATTTGACATGAAGATGTTTGATACCTACCTTTAGCAATTTTTCTTGATATCTCCACCTTTCTGGCTATGGTCGATACCACCACACATTGTATAAACCTGAAATATTTTCAACCTTTTTGTTGGTTATAGTGAACATCAGTTGTTTTTTTTGAATGATTCTCTTTTGCTATAATTTTGTGATTGCTAATTTCATTCTATCAAACTCATAAAGCATTTTCATTCTAAGTAGGTCCATCCTCTTTTTGAAATGACATTAGAATTGTTTTAGCCACACATTTATCTATTAGGTTTAATTTCTAGAGCTTGCAATCAATGGCAAATTTCAATCATTTAAATTTCATTAACTTTTTTCTAATAAAATTTTTGTAGTTCCCTGATTTCATCTTTTGTTTTGTCTTATCTAGACTTAGGGATAAGGTTATTTCTTATTATTTCCGTGCACTAGTTAATAACTAGTTGTCTTATAATTTCAATTAGAGTGTAACAATTGACAAAAGTAATTTTAGGCCTTGTAAGTGGCAAGATATATTTTCAATTTTATTATGACATAGTCTTGGCAAATAATGAAAGTATTCCTATCTTCATTCCATTTCCTGTTTGTGGCTAGGCTGCTTTTGTGGTCAGAGTCATCTGTATTATAGCATTTCCAGGAGGTGGGGTAGTGATCTTTTTGGTTTG
Organism: Antechinus flavipes; assembly: GCF_016432865.1. NCBI lineage: Eukaryota > Metazoa > Chordata > Mammalia > Dasyuromorphia > Dasyuridae > Antechinus > Antechinus flavipes. The sequence continues at coordinate 170,336,905 of NC_067400.1, forward strand.
TCCTAATCCATCTTGTTTTCTTTTAATAATAAAATATGAAGAAACATCACTTGTTTACTACTGTCTATGAAAGACTGATGAATGTGACCTTTCCAAACTGTCTTGGCTATTTCTTTGACTCTTAAGAATTCTTGGGATACAGATCTTAAGAATAGTTTCATGAGGGCAGCTAGTGGTACAATGATTAGAGAATGGACCCTTGAGTTAGAAAGATCTGGTTTCAAATCCATCCTTATATATTTGACACTTTAATAGCTGTGTGATCCTAGGCAAGTCACTTAACCCTAGTTGCCTCATCAAAGCAAACATAAAAATAATTTTATTACATTGACTAGGATGCTATCTTTATCAATAATATCACCAGAGTCCAATTTTCTAGGCTTTTGAGGATTACTTCAAGTTCTGCAGCTATTGTAGCATTGTAGAGTATGTGGAGTCTCCTGTATATATCACCTCATGGTACTGATGATGGATCAGACTTTGAGGAGGCTGTTATAATTGTTATGATTAATACTGCTTAAATTTTGATTTAGAAAGGGGAATGTATCCTGTATACAATCTGTTATCAAAACTCCAGTGGCTCAAAACATAATAATCATGTGTCTAGTGTTTAAAACCCTTAATAACATAGCCTCTTCCTACCTTTCCAGTATTCTTTTTTTTAAATTTTATTTCATTGTTTCCTTATTTTTATTTTTTTTCTTTTTAGATTTTGAGTTCCAAATTCTCTTTCTCCCTTCCACTTACTAAGAAGATAAGCAATATGATATCAATTATGTGTGGGATCACACTAAACATATTCCCATATTAGCCACATGTCCAAAAAAAGCAAGAAAAATAAAATGAGAAAATTATACTTCAATTTGCACTCATTGTTCATCAATTTTCTCTCTGGAAATAGATAGCATTTTTTCATCATGAGTCCTTTGGAATTATTTTGGATCAGAGCAGCCAGGTCTTTCAGTTGATCATCACAACATTGCTGTTATTATTCAAAATGATCTCCCAGTTCTTCTTGCTTCATTTTGCATCATTTTATATAGGCCTTGGCTTGTTTTTCTGAAACTACCCTCTTTGTAGCACAGTAGTATTCCATCACAATCATACACCACAACTTGTTTAGCCATTCTCCAATTGGTGAGCATTCAATTTCCAATTCTTTTTCACCCCCAAAAAATCTGCTATAAATGTTTTTCTACATAAAGGTCCTTTTCCTTTTCCTTTGATCTTTTTGGGATACAGAGCTAGTAGGAGTATTTCTAGTTCAAAGAGTATGCAAGTTTTATATCCCTTTAGATCTAGTTCCAAATTATTTTTCAGAATGATTGGACCAGCTCAGTACTCCACCAAACAATTCACTAGTGTAATTGTTTTTCCCTCAACCCCTCCAGCATTTATCATTTCTGATATATGAGAGGTAGTACCTCAAAATTGTTTTAATTTGCCTTTTTCTAATACTTAGAGTATTTTTCATATTCTATAGATAGCTTTGATCTATTCTTCTGAAAAGTATCTGTTCATATCCTTTGACTATTTATCATTTGGGAAATGATTCTTATTTTTATAAATTTAACTCAGTTCTATATTCAGCATATATTTGAGAAATGAGGTCTTTATAAAGAGAAACTTGTAGAACTTTTTGTTATTACTTCATTGTCTATGGCACCATTTAGCAAAACAAGTTTCCCTTTTTAAAACAAGTCTCCCTTTTAATTAAGTCTATTTTTGCTCCTTCCAATTTTCTTATATGGTATTCTTCTCTACATACTCTGTAATCCAATAACATTGGTTTCCATGCTGTTTCTCACAAATGACATTCCATTTCTCAACTCCAAGCATTTTAATTTATTGTTACTTACACTTAGAATCCTTTTCCTTCTCATCTCTGGCTCCTAATCTCCCTCTCTTCCTTTAAGTCCTAGCAAGAACTTTTGCAAGAAGTCTTTTCTTAATTTCTCTTAATATTAGTGCCTTCCCTATTGATTTCCTATCTATAACTTGCTTGTACATAGTTGTTTTCATATTTTCTCTCCAATTAAGCTGTAAGAACTTTGAGAGCTAAGACTGTTTTTTTTGCTCTTTTTTTGTATTTCCAGAGCATAGCACTGTGACTGGCACATAGTAGGTCCTTGATAAATGTTTGTTTACTAACTATTATAAAATAATCTGACAACTATTCTTAAAAGGAAGGTAATAAGGATATGTATCAGTTACCTTCTAACATGGAAATTGAGATGTAGAGTAATTAAAGGATATTTTAGACTCAGGGCTTTGAAGGAAAGTCCCATAACTCTTAGCTCAGTGCTATGGGAAATTATCAATAGATTTGGTAGTAGTTCTTAACTGCATCATAAGGCAATAATATAGCAGGGGCTAGTTGCATTCTCTTTCTTCTAGAGTTCTTTTAACTTCATTCCCTTTCTAACTTACCCTTTCCTTCTCCTCTAGATCTCCTGTAAGCAGAGAAAGTCACATCATATTTTTTAGAAAAATTGAAATTATCCATTAGGAACTTTCACTTCTCCCCACTTCATATCCTATTCCCATCATTCCTCACTCTCATTCAGTATTTCATCTTAGAAAAAGAGATAAATGTTCCTTTTGTCACCCTTTATTGTGACCATTTTTCCAATCTCATCTTAGAATCTACTTTTCTGATCATCTCCTCTATTATAATTCTTTATCTCTATTTTTTTAATCTATTACTTCCCTATTTCAGTCATCTAGCTTTGTAAAATTGGAATCATGTTTGAGTCTTCACTCTCCCCCATGACAATAAGATCAGTAGGCAAATTTTTTAAACACAGCTCTCTTAACTATCTCCTTCTTTCCACTTATGCAGTCAATATCTTAGTTCATCCTTTGATCACAGCCACTTCAACTTTGTTTGCTTTGTAATTGGTCTCCCTACATTTAGTCTTTCCTTTTCCATTTTATGTTCTAGATAACTGCCAAAGTGATAACCTTAAAGAGACCTGACTATATTCCTCTCCAAGAATTAATAATCAACATGTATTTGTTAAGTTCCTCATAAGTACCAGGCACTGAGCATACAATTACAAAAAATGAGACAATCATTACTCTCAGGAAAGTCAAATTTTAATAAGTTCCCTATGACATTTTAGTTAAAACACGATCGAGACCTGGGAACTCAGAAGACATCTAGTCCAATCTTTATATTTTATAGTTGAGGAAACAGATGCAGGAGTTGAAGTGACCGATGCAAGGTCAAACGGAAAAAACCAGAAATAGAATTTAAATCCAGGTCTTATGATACCAGGGCCAATGTGCCTTATATTGTATAGCACAGATTCCTTACCTGTCCCTTTGGTATTTAAAGCTCTTCACCATCTGGTTCCATACTCTTTACAGGCTGAATGCACATTACTCTGTTTCACACTTTCTGTGTGTCAGTCAAATTTTTCTTTTTATTGTTACTTATATGCACTGACCTGCTATATCTATTCTCTTCCACAGACTGTGACCCTATCAGTTAGAATGCATTTCGCCTTTGGCTTAAAAGTGTCATTGAAAGCACAGTTCAGTTACCATTTCCTATAGAAATCTTTTTTCCTAGTCCTCAAAGAAGGGGTTAATTTCCTCTTTGCAAATTACTCTGTAATTATTTCAGACACACACATATGTAGATGTATACACCCATATATAGATGTATGGATGTATTAGTGAACATGTTGCTTCCTTTCAGTAAAATTGTAATCTTTTCAAGGGGAAAGACTGCTTCTTTTTGTGCAGTTTTATCTCTAGCACCTAGATAAATGCCTAGCACATAACAGGGAATCACAAAATGTTTGTTGAATTTAATTAAATTGAATTTCCAGAAAAATTAAAGTAGATGTGTATGTATCTAACCTTTTAATGCTGCAGAGGTTGCTAAAAGCAAAAACAAACTCAAACACTAAAAAAAACAAAACAAACAAACAAACAAACAAGAACTTCCCCCTGGGAAATTCAAGTGAGTTTTTTGAAAGAAACTGAAATTTGAAAGAAAAGAAATTTTCTCCAATAGCAATACAGACCCCTCCAACAAATTCCAAAGCTAACCAGGAAGGTGAGAGCTACCTTTATCAAAGAGTTCAGTCATTCAGATGGTAGTAATATTGTCCTGAGATGGCCCTTTAATGCTACAGCAGATCCAAAATCACATTTGTATTGAGGAGAAATCTTTTCCTCCCATTTCTGCCTACGGGAAGTGATGGCTCCTCATGGGGTGAAGAATTTATTCACTACCAAGAGAAAGAATCCTCTTGGCTTTCAGGCTACTTTTGTCTACTCTCTCTCCTCCCCACACCCACACTCCCTCCTTCAAAGATACAAAGGCACCCATTCCAAATATGCCCCACCCCAGGTTTGTTAAATACATTAAACTGTGGGGGAGAGAAAATGTTTTCTTTATAGCAGAAATGACTAGGTGAGAAGGGGGCACCCTGAAATACAGTGTCATGGTGATATCTGACACAACATACATCCATAAATACAGTAATTTATCCTCACTTTGAGGAGATCTGAAAGGATTCTTTCCTAAATAATCAAAGCATCACATGAGTTAATTTGCTGAAGGACATATCTCCATAGGTAAAACTAAACAGAAGACTGAGGCAATTTTCTGAACAAGTCGTGGACAATCTTTTCTTTCTCTGAATTTTTGTTTCTTGTGAAGTGAATCTCCCTTGATTTGGAGGTCAGGATGAGTCTGACTTGAAGATGGGTCTGAGGTTGAAAGTGGAAATCCAAGATTTCAGTTGAATGTGTAACATTTATATAGTGTCTAAAGATTTGCAAATTGATTTACACATACTGTTTCATCTGACCCTCACAGCAATGCTGGGATGTAGGTACTATTATTGTCTCTATTTGACAGATCAGGAAACTTAGGTTTAGAAATATTCAGTGACTTGCCCAGAATTACACAGTTAGTAAATTTCTGAAGCAGTATTTGAACTCAGATCTTCCTGATTTCAAGTCTTATGCTTTAACATAAGTATGTTGTGCTCTAATATATGTAATTCTATGAGTTATATAGCTAGAAAAATGTCTAGAAATATACAAAGAAATTCACAGTGGCAACAATGGGCTGGTTGAAAAGAAAATTATTTTTTTAAAATAGTCAAATTCTTGGAGCTAATCCAAGGAGTAATCCTTCCTAGTAAAAGTAAAATATAATTAACAACATGAAATTTGAAGGATCAGAGGAATAGAGTTGAAAAAGATCTTAATAATCATCTTGACCAATACCTTCATTTTCATTTGGCCAATTTTTTTATTATACTTAGTTCCATCACCATACAATTTGGTTAATAAAGAGGTCAGATCAGAAATGAAACTAGTAATCTTTATACTTGGGATAAATTTATTTGAGTGGGGTGGAGGATTCTGTGATAAGCTGTAGAGGATAGTCTTTCTTGATCAGTTGTAGGGAATTGTATCAGATCCATCATCATTGATCCTTTCCTCTCTTCATCTAGGCAGAGCTGGGAGAGATAGTAAATGACAATGGGGAAATGAAGCCAAATCTAGGCAAGGGAGAAAGATGGTCATATTACATGGCATAGGGTTTTAGAGAACTGCAAAGAAGTGGAAATACCCTTCCCCATCTCATGTTGGTACCTCACTGCTATGCCCTAGTTTCAATTTTAGGACATCTAGGCACTGTGGCTAGAGCACTGGACCTGTAGTTAGGAAGACTCTTCTTCCTGAGTTCAAATTTGGCCCCAGATACTTCCTAGTATGATTTTGGGCAAATCATTTAACCCTGTTTACCTCAATTTCTTGAGCTGGAAAAGGAAATGGCAAAACCTTTCATTACCTTTGCCAAGAAAATCCCAAATAGCATCATGACTAAAGAACAACAAATTTTAGCTTTGAAAGGGATAGAACCAACTTATTTTTCAACTGGTTGCTTTTTTTTCCTTTTATAGCTACAAAAACATTCAACTGGACATCAATCAAATTCTCATTGCTCTTTAGGGGGTGAGAAAAGATACTGACCAACCCTCTTTTAAGAATAATTTATTGTGAAAAAAAGATATTTCCTAATTATAAAACATTTTTGTTTTCTCAATTGTAGATATATGTACCCATTGTAATTTAAATTCATTGTATATGAAGAAAGGATGGGGGTTTGGGAATCATCATAAAATTAATTTTCAAGCACATTGGATAGAGCAATGTTCTGGATGGCAACTGGAATGACATTGCAAAGATTTAGTCCTGTCAAACAAATTTAATTTTCTATGACAGGGAGACAGGCATGATAGATCAAGGGGAAGCAAGAGATGCAATCTATTTTACTTTAATAAGGCTTTCAATTACTCTTTTTTTTTTTTTTTACACAACATGCTCATTAATGGACTGGAGAGATACTTTCAGTACACAACTGGTTGCAAGACTGTATTCAGAGAAGAGTTATTAATGACCTTGGTGTGCTTTACAAGAAAGTAAATCTTGGCTCAGTGTTTTTAAAGTATTGTTTATTTTTGGAGAATACAATCTATGATTTCACTGGCTTAGATGACTCCCATTGAGAAAATCCTTCCCAAAAATGCATGTGGGAACAGTAAGATGTCAAATGACTTACCCACATAACCAGTATATATTAGAGATAGAACTTGAACACAGGTCTTCCTGACTCAGAAGCTGGCTTATTATCCACTACCCCACCCTGCCTCTCAAGGATATATGCTGGCTAGGAATACCAATAAAAGAGCAGCTGAGTGGCATCATAGTGCATAGAGTGTGCCAGACTTGGAGTCAGGAAAAGTCATCTTCCAGGGTCAGCAGTGTGATCCTGAGCAAGTCACTTTACTCTGTTTACCTTCATTTCCTCATCTGTAAAATGAGCTAAAGAAGGAATTGGCACACTACTCCAATATTTTTGCTAAGAAAATCTCAAATATTGTCATGAGGAACCTAAAATCACTGAACAACAATGTCAATGAAATTATTTTAACATCTTATTCAAAATGATCACAGAATTTTCTGGCTCTGGTATTTGCCATCTGTGTGATCTTGGGCACAAATTCTCTGGATTTCAGATTTTGTATTTAAAGCCCTTCACAACATGATACTCTTCCTACTTTTCCAGTCTTCTTACACTTAAACTCACTCTCTGATCGACATTATTTTAACATTTGCTATTCTTCATGTATGACACTTCATTTTTTTATTCTTTATATTTGCAATGATTGTCCCTCATCCTCTATTCCTGGAGTACTCTAATTTCTAGGTTTCCTGTCTTCCTTCAAAAAAGGAAAATTCTAAATGCACAGCTGGGGCATAATATGGGAAAATGGGTCCACTAAACATTATTTATAGGATTATGAACTGATCCAGCCATTCTGGAAAACAATTTTGAACTATGCTACTAAACTAAAAAAGCTACTAAATTGTGAACAGCAGTATTACTATTTATTTTCTGCCCCAAAGAAAGACAAAAAGGACTCCATGTACAAAAATATAGCAGTTCTTTTTGTGATGGCAAAGAATTGGAAACTAAGAAGATTCCAATCAACTGGAAATGGTTGAACAAGTTTGGCATATGAATATGATACAATACTATTGAACTCTAAGAAATGAAAAGAGCAGATGGGTGACCAATAGATAAAACACAGATTCTCCAGTCAGAAAGACTTGGGTTCAAAGCTGACCTCAGTCACATATTAGTTGTGTCACCATGGACAAGTCACTTAATCCTAATTACCACAAAAAAAGAAAAGAAATCATGAAGAGGATATATCAGAAAAACTTAGGAAGTTCATAAGAACAAATACAAAGTAAAGTGAACAGAACTATAAGAATAATTTCTGTAGTAATAGCAATATTGTAAAAATAATTAACCTTGAAAGACTTAACTCTGATCAACCCAATGACCAACCACAATTCCCCAAAACTCATGATGAAATTTGCTATCTCCAAAGAGAGAACCGATAGACTCAGTACAAATTGAAACATGTTTTTCTTTTCTTTTAAATATAGCTAATGTGACATATTACACTGCATGACTCTACACATTTATAATGGATTTTTTGGGTCTTTTCAATGTATGGAAAAGAAGAAATGAAAGAATTCAGAACTGAAAATAAAATTGTTTTTTAAATTTTTTTTATTAAGGCTTTTTATTTTAAGAAACATTCATGTGGACAATTTTCAACATTGACCTTTGCAAAAACTTGTGTTCAAAATTTCCCCCCTTCCCCCACCCCTTCCCTAGATGACAAGTAATCCAATATGTTAACAATATGCAATTCTTCTACAAATATTTCTTTTTTTGTTTTGTTTTTTTTTTTTTATTATAGCTTTTTATTTACAAGTTATATGCATGGGTAATTTTACAGCACTGACAATTGCCAAACCTTTTGTTCCAATTTTTCCCTTCCTTTCCCCCACCCCTTTCCCCAGATGGCAGGTTGATCAATACATGTTAAATATGTTAAAGTATAAATTAAATACAATATAAGTATACATGTTCTAACAGCTATTTTGCTGTACAAAAACAATCGGACTTTGAAATAGTGTACTATTAGCCAGTGAAGGATATAAAAAATGCAGGTGGACAAAAATATAGGGATTGGGAGTTCTATGTAATGGTTTATAGTCATCTCCCAGAGTTCTTTTTTTAGGTTCTACATATATTTCTAAGATTATCATGCTGAACAAGAAAAACAGATCAAAAATTTTTAAAAATGAGAAAGGAACATACAAGCAAACAACAACAAAAAGAGTAAAAATACTATGTTGTGATCCACACTCAGTTCCCACAGTCCTCTCTCTGGATGTAAATGGCTCTTCATCACAAGACCATTGGAACTGGCCTGAATCATCTCATTATTGAAAAGAACCATGTCCATCAGAATTGAAAATTGTATAATCTTGTTATTGCTGTGTACAATTATCTTCTCATTCTGCTCACTTCACTTAGTATCAGTTCAGGTAAATCTCTCCATGCCTCTCCGAAATCATCCTGGTGATTGTTTCTTATAAAACAATAATATTCCTTAACATTCATATATTCATAACTTATTCAGTCATTCTCCAACTGATGGACATCCACTCAATTTCCAATTTCTTGCCATTACAAAAAGGGCTTCCACAAACATTTTTGCACATGTGGGTCTCTTTTTCTCCTTTATTATCTCTTTGGAATCCAAGCCCAGTAGAAACACTGCTGGATCAAAGGGTATGCATAGTTTGATAGCCCTTAGGCAAAGATTCAAATTGCTCTTCCACCAACAATGTATTACTGCCCCAGTTTTCCCACATGCCCTTCAACATTCATCATTATCTTTTCCTGTCATCTTAGCCAATCTGAGAGATATATGGTGGTACCTCAGAGTTGTCTTAATTTGCATTTCTCTGATCAATAGTGATTTAGAACACTTTTTCATATGATTAGAAATTGTTTCAATTTCTTCATCTGAAAATTGTCTGTTTATATCTTTTGACCATTTAGCAATTGGAGAAGAGCTTGAATTATTATAAATTTGAGTCAATTTTCTATATATTTTAGAAATGAGGCCTTTATCAGAACCCTTGAGTGTAAATATTTTTTCTAGTTTATTGCTTCCCTACTAATCTTGTCTGCATTGGTTTTGTTTGTATAAAACTTTTTATCTTAATATAATTAAAATTATTTATTTTGTATTCAACAAAGTACTACAGTTCTTCTTTGGCCACACATTCCTTCCTTCTCCACAGTTCTGAGAGATAAACTATCCTTTGTTCTAATTTGCTTATAATATCACACTTTATGTCTAAATCATAAACCCATTTCAACCTTATCTTGGTATAGAGTGTTAGGTGTGGGTCAATGCCTAATTTCTGCCATATTAACTTCCAGTTTTTGTCAAATAGTGAATTCTTATCCCAAAAGCTGGGGTCTTTGGATTTGTCAAACACTAGATTACTATAGTCATTGATTATTTTGTCCTGTGAACCTAACCTATTCCACTGATTGACCACTCTTTCTTAGCCAGTACCAAATGATGATTATTGCTTTATAATATAGTTTTAGGTCTGGTACAGCTAGATTACCTTCATTTACTTCTTTTTTCATTAATTCCCTTGAAAATTTTCACTTTTTGTTCTTCTACATGAACTTCATTATTTTTTTCTAGATCTGTAAAATAATTTCTTGGCAGTTTGGTATGTCACTGAGTATCTAGATTAATTTAAGTACTTTGTCATTTTTATTATATTTGCTTGGCCTACCCATGAGTAACTTATATTTTTCCAATTGATTATATCTAACTATTTGTGTGGAAATGTTTTGTAATTGTATTCATATAGTTCCTGACTTTGCCTTGGCAGGTAGATAATATTTTATTTTTATATTATCTACAGTTGTTTTAAATGGAATTTTTCTTCGTATCTCTTGCTGCTGAACTTTGTTGATAATATATAAAATTGCTGAGGATTTATGTAGATTTTTTTATGTTCTGCAACTTTGCTAAATTTGTGTAGAAACGTCTATTGTTTTTTTGGTTGATTCTCTAGGGTTCTCTAAGTGTACCATCATATCATCTGCAAAGAATAATGATTTGATTTCCTCATTACTTAGTTTAATTCCTTTAAACTCTTTTCTCTTATTGCCAAAGCTAACATTTCTAATACAATATTGAATAGTTAATGGTGATAGTAGGCAACCTTGTTTCACATCTGATCTTATTGGGAATGGTTCTAGTATATATATATATATATATATATATATATATATATATATATATATGTTGCTTGATGGTGTTTTTAAATAGATGCTACAGATTATTTTAAGGAAAAGTCCATTTATTCTTATACTTTTTAATGTAAAACTGATTTTCTTAAATGCTCAACTTGAATTCTATCTTTTGCAGAAAAATTTTTCTGATCGCCTCCCACCCTCCTCTCTACTAGTCCCTTCTGAGATTACTTTTATTTATACTGTATATATGCATGTATTTATGTGTGTATGTATATGTATTTGTATATATATATGCTTATATATAGAGAGAGATAATAGATAAATAGATGATATACAGAAGATAGATAACTAAAAGTTCTGTATGTATTTAGTTATTTAGATGTTGCCCTTCCAATTAGAATGTAAGTTCACTGAGAGTTACAACCATATCTATTTCTCTATTTGTATTTAAAGCATTTAGGATAGTAGTTGGCATGTAGAAAGTGATTAATAACTTTTTTTTTTTTACTAATTATGTATCTCTGGAAATGTTATTTAACTTCTCTTTCTATTTCCTTATTTGTAAAATGGGGGTAATAATAACACTTACCTCACAATATCATTCTGAGGATTAAATGAGATAACAAATTTGCAGTGTTTTGGCAAATCTTAAAGTGCTGTACAAAGGTATCATTATTATTATTTATTTATGTATTTATAAGGTACACTTTATTATTTCTTGAAAGTGGAGAGTGGACTAGATCAGTGAAGGAGTCTATATGAAAACTTTTTTGAAATCTTTCAAAATAGGACAGATTTTCATTTTGTGATCTGATTTTAAGTGGGATTCTACCTGATGCAATCTCTAAGTAGAGCAAATCAGGGCGGCCCCCTGCCAGGTTTTGACACCACAGTGTCAGATCATGTGTAGCCCTTTGCAATTCTATTGCAACCTGGGAAAGATGAGGTGGTAAACAGTCTAGGTAAGACTAAGGACTGCATGGATGGGAAAGGAAGCAAAGAAAAGGATATTGGTAGAAGAGGCTTGGGGGGAAAAAGGAATAAACCAGGATGCAGACTGGGGAGTAGTCCCCCCTCTGACCCTTTCCTATAGCATTTCCCTAAAGAATATGCTATCCATATCACAATGCCTAAAAGCAACTAGAATTTTCAGCCATGTTTTGTGCCTCTTACATAATCTGAGACCCACAGATCATGTCTGCAGATAATCTAGGAAAAAATGTTGCTAATTAGCAACATCTAAGGATTAAGGAAGAAATACTTTTATTAGTTGTTTGTTCTACCTGATCCTTCAGGGTTTAAGCTGAACCTTAATAGATCAGTGTTTCAGAAGCGCTTTAGGTTAATCAGATAAATTAGACATATATTAGCACCTGAATGGTATACCAAATAGAGTGCTGGACCTGGAATGGGAGAGATCTGAATTCAAATGTGGCCTCAGACATTTACTAACTATGTGACCCCAGACAAGGCATTTAACTTCTCTGACTCAGTTTCTCTAACTCAGGCTCTTACCTGACTCTGATTCTTCATCTATAAAATAGAGATAATAATACATCTAGCTCTCAGAGTTGTAAGGATTTTAGCATTTCATTATTAGTAAAATTAGGATAGTAATAACACCTAGCTCTCAGAATTGTTGTAAGGATGAACTTATATTTTATTATTAGTATTTTACCAAAAAAAAATGCTAGCACTTTTATATTATTTGTGTTAACCACATGACTTTTAAATCATTGAACTTTTGTTAGTCTTAATTTCCTCAATATTAGAATAGAGTCTCTGAGGGCAGGAACTGTGTGCTTTCTTTGTAACTCCAGTGATTAGCACAATGCGTGTTTTATTATCAGTTTATCATTGACTCATGGGAAGTACTTCATTAATGATAAAAATGCTTGTTGATGATAATGATCATATAAATATCTGAATGTGATCTACCATAATGTTATAGAGGAGACTATACTTAGATTAATCATCTGTAAAAATTAGACTGTTAAAGGAGGTAAGATATATCTGTAGTTAGTTTCAGGTTTAAAAAACTGTGCTTAGAGGCAGCTAAATGATATAAGATAGAGCACTAGTCCAGGAGTCAGGAGGACCTGAATTCTATTCAATACTTATTAGTTGTGTAATGTTTGACAAGTCACTTAACCCCGATTACCAAAAGGAAAAAAAAGAAAAGATGTTACATTTATGAAAGAAAAATTTCAGTCACTCATCATAGGCAATAATAAACTCATCCTGCTGCTGTCCAATCCCTAATAAAATTAATTTATCACACAAGGATTTAACATTGCTGTGGAATGAGCTTCAGATCTAGTTATTCAACATTAGCATAGTCAGATGTGAAAGGAGAGCACAATCATTGAATACAACCTAATAGAAATGCAAACCCATATCTGTCCCCTTAGACTAATCACTTGTACATATGAAGTGCTTAATAAATGTTCATTCATTCTTTCATTCATTTATACCACTTTCATTCATTCTGTACTACACATCTGTCTCCCTCTGAAAATGCTGATGTTCCTCAGAAATCTGAATATTAAGTATAACTTAGAAAAATATCTCGAAGTTAGCTATTGTGAGCAGTGTCGTCAGTGAAACTTAAACAAAATACACATTTCTTTCTACCTTTGCTACTGCTCTAGCATCACTGTTTGGGAAAAATGCACCTTTCTAGATCCTGTGTAGCTCTGTTTCTATTTGCAACTTAGGGACTAGGGAAGCCTTTGAGAACATAGGTAATTCATTCCTGTTTCTTAAAACCAGCAAGAGGTTCACAAGCTTTCCATCAAGATTTTTTTTTCTTGATAAGAGATTGTCACTTGAAGAGGAACCAAGGAGAGCAGGTTCCTGCAGAAGTAGATAGATAGATAGATAGACAGACAGACAGATAGACAGGAATTATCTACACATACATACATATCTATACTATATATGTATGTATTGTGATATATTTATATAATATATTTATATATATGAGTATATGGTAATCCCCCATCCAAAAAAATGAAACAACCACAAAGTTTGGATTATAATTGTGATAGATTGATTTTAATTCACTTTTCCAGGATTCCAGGCACTATAGAGATGAAATATCTTGCCTTTTTTCCATTTGCACTCTTGCTAATAGGAGTACATGGGTACTCCATATCTGAAGAAAAACAGTGATATACTATTATTTCCTGTGTATATGTTAGGAGACAAATTTCATATTCAGAAAGATTTCAGAACTTCTTAAAATTTTCTAAGAAACTAGAAAAATGTACATTTCAAATATGGTATTAGAGTTCCCCCATTCCTTTCCCTTTACTTGAGAAAATTGTTTTTAAAATAATTAACCAGTTAATTGGCTTTTGCTCTTGTTTGTAGATAGGGAAAGAAGAAGAACATAGATCTCTAAATCGTAGACACTTTTTCTGACTGGAGATATGTGTGTTTGTGTGTGTGTGTGTGTGTGTGTGTGTGTGTGTGTGTGTGTGTGTTATTTCTGCACTAGGAAATTCATGGAGAGGAGTTTCAGAAATACTTCTTTATTCCTGCTTCTTTGAAATTCCTTTCAGTGTGTACTACCCTTTTTTCTATAACTTGCTTCTTCCATTTCCAGGGGAAAAAATTGTTTTTCTTTTCTTTCCCTCATTATTTCCCCATCCTTTTCCCTTTAACTCTTTCATCTTTTTCCTCCTCTCTTTTCTCAATATTCCAAATTTTCCTAAGTCAGATCTATTACTTTATAATCTTCCTGTCACTTCACTTTCACTATAATGATTCCTTTCTCCCCTTCCAATCAACCATATATTTATCGGGGGGGGGGGGGGGGGGGGGGGGGGGGGGGGGGGAGAGAGAGAGAGAGAGAGAGAGAGAGAGAGAGAGAGAGAGAGAGAGAAAACACATTCATTACAGTCTTTATTATCTGAGCATAGAAAACAAATGGGAGTCAGGCAATCTTTCTTGTGATAGTAATGATAGAAATGTCAATAAACTGAATTATTTACCAAGGAATTGCTTGAGATTTTATAACTCAATCAACACACTCTCTCTCTCTCTCTCTCTCTCTCTCTCTCTCTCTCTCTCTCTCTCTCTCTCACACACACACACACACACACACACACACACACACACACACACAGAAAGGAATATCTTCTCTCCTGGCACCATTACATTTCAATTTTTAGCGTCATGGTAGACTTTCCATAAAGATAACTACTTTTCATTTTGTGGTATGTTAACCCCTTCCTAGAAGTGAAGCTAAAGTCAAGAGCCTCAGTTAGGATTTTACAGAATCACAATTCCTGATGTCTTCAAAGACACATTCCCCTCTTATCCCCCATATACCTCCTGCTTACCTAATGTCACTCATGGCTCCCCTGACTCCCTTCCTGCTTATATGCATATTCAATGGACCATATGCTTCATCTCAAATATCTCCAGGCATTATACATTATAAGTCCTATTTACTCAGTGGAGAGAGAGAGAGAGAGAGAGAAGAGAGAGAGAGAGAGAGAGAGAGAGAGAGAGAGAGAGAGAGAGAGAGAGTTTTTGAAAGAGAATTTAGAAAGAAATCCCAGTAGACAAGTGATCTGTTTGGACTAGGATGGGATCTACTTTAAATCTAGTCCACATTTCAGCAGAAAAACACACATGAGCATTAAGAAATTCTCTCATTCTTTCCCCATAAAGGAATGGGACAGAGATTTCATAAGGGATTTAAGCAGGAGCTTAGAGGCATAAAACCTACCCGTTTCTCAGTTGGAAACTCAGTTTGAATTCCAAGGGGAACTCAAAGAAAGGGGTTTGCAGGTTGACAAGGCAGCCCAACGCCAGCCTACACCCATGACAAAGACAGCGGCAACTCCAAAGCTGCCACACCAACTGCTGCCAGAGTCTGCCACACAGCCAGATGCTGCTGTTGAAAATTCCCCTTGAACAGGGTGGCATATGGGGTCTGGAGAGTGTGAGAGGGATTGGGGCAAGCTGTCAGGGGGTGGGAGTGGGGGTGGGGAGAGCAGGACATCCACCATCAGTCTGCCTTTTGACTCCTTTTTTGACTCTACCATTGACACAAAATTGAAAATTTGGTTTGCTGCAGAAAGCACTGGGAAAAAAATTCCCACCTTGTGAAGATGCACTTTTGCCTTGACCAATCAGTTCCTGGAATAACCTTTAAAGCTACAGAGCTCCCCAAGTTGATATTTGGGCAATTTATCACTTTTATTGTTATTGAGGCTATTATTACCACTTGACTGTAAGGATTTTTTTGGAAGCTAAAACATGGTATCAATTCAGTCCAATCTCATTCAATTACAAAACAAAACAAAACATATGTTAAGTACCATACACTAAGCACTGAAGAAACAGATGAAAATCATTTAAGTTCCTCTTAAACTGTTATTTTTTGTATTTAATAATATCTCATTATGTTCATATACTATAACTTGTTCAGTTCTTCACATGATGGATACCTTTTTTTTTTTCCCAGGAGTATTGTTTTCTCAATAATATTTTATTTTTTCAATTATACATTTTCATATATTCATCTTCAATATTCATTTTTATAAGACTTCAGGTTCCAAATTTTTCTCCCTCCCTCCTTTACCTCTCCTTTCTCCAAGATGGTAAGCAACCTGATATAAGTAAAATATGTCAAATCCTTTTAAATATATTTATCAAGTTGTGCAAGAAAAATCAGGCCAAAAGGGGAAAAAACTATGAGAAAAAAAAAAAAAACACCAACCCAAAAAAAAAAAAAAAAAAAAAGGTGAAACTAGAAAATAATATAGATCCACATTCAGTATCTATATTTCTCTCTCTGAATCCCAAGTCTATTGAAATTGTCTTGAATCTTTACATTGCTAAGAAGAGCCAAGAGATGGGTACCTTCTTAATTTCTAGTTCTTTGATACTAACAAAAAAAGGCTGCTATATTTTCTCTCCTTTTTTTATTTTTTTGGTAGAGATATAGGCTTAATAGAGTTATCATTTGGTCAAAAGTCCAGTTTGATAATTTTTGGAGCATAATTTCAAATTGCTTTCAATTGCTTTCAAATTTTGCTTTCTAGAATGTCTACACTAATTTATCACTTCACCAGGAATATATTAACATGCTTATTTCCCTGCAGCCCCACCAACACTTGCCATTTCCCTTTTTATGTCAATTTCATAATCAACAGTTCTAACCCTGGTTCTGCTGCTCAGTTATGACCTCAGACAAGTTAAGATTAATTTTTTTTTTAATTTTCTCTTCCTAAAGTCCTTGTTGCTATTACTCTCTGGTACAATGTATTACTCAGAATCTGAAGATTTAAACAAAGAATCCATTTACTAAAAACATGTTCTAATACCCTCAGACAGAAGCAGTTCATAAAGCAACTAAAAGCAGTTCAGGAAGATAAAAACAAATAAAAGCTGCTGAATTCCTGCTTTCAAATTTGGCTATTGTTATGGGAGTATGTGTGTGGGGGAGTGGAGAGGAAATACTGTTAATTTATGCTTCCCCAGTTCTACCAGTGTCTTGGTCCACAACATCTAAAATAAAGGAATTTATCCATAGAATTCTCTATATCTCTCAAGTATTGGGATTTATCCAGAATATCTTGTCTATGAATATTTGAAAATGTAGGGGCCATTGTGCTCTCTCTCTCTCTCTCTCTGTCTCTGTCTCTTTTCCTCTCTCCCTTTTTCCTTCCTTCTCTATCTCTCACTCCCTCTCTCAATTATGATTGCCACAGAGCAAATTTATCTATGATTGTAGTCTTACCTTGAAAACTTCTTTCTTCAGTTGTTTATAATAGTTTCACAAATTTATTAATGTGGATGTTGTTTTTCACCCTTCATTTTCAAGGCTTCTGTCAAAGATTCTTCTTCAAAGACTGTCATTTGACTAAAGCCTTGACTTGGTCATGAATTGGATTTTAGTAAGACACAGTTGCATAAAGACATCAGCTTTATTCTTTCTTACAGTCATAAAAATCCATTGGCAAAACAAAAGTCAAGACAACTGGTAATGGCTCAGGGTACAATGGATGATTTTGGCATCTTCAGAGTCTTAGCAAGCACTTCACAATGCTTGTTTCAGCCACTTTCATGGTCCTTGAAATAAATTGCTTTTATCCAACTATTCCATAGTTCTACTATCAATATGTATTACAATATATCCTTTAGAAGATGACCTTTGAGATCTGAAAGCTTTTGGAGTTAAAAAAATTACATCCTATAGCCAGTCTTGGGAGAAGAATGTCTTTCTTTAGACTTCTTGTACAGATACAAATGGGGCATATAAGTATATTATTTTTTACTCTTGCTATGTGACCCTAAAATAATCATTAAATTAGACATTTGAAGGAAGGAAACAACAACCCATACTCTCAATCCTTCTTAATCTTTTTGGGGAATTCAATGCTATATCCTTTAGGAAATTATGGCGAATAATGTTGCAACATAAACAAGAAAGCTACAGAAAAATGTCAAGCGTGGATAAACCGACATCCGGAAAAAAAAAAATCTGCTTTAACAGATTTCCAACATGGCAAGAGCCATCTCTGTAAGAGAAATTTGAGATTTTACAGAAACCCTTAACCCAGAAAATACTGAATGAAAATAGTATCCTATTCAATCTGAATCAGCAAATAAGACCATGGAGATCCCATAATCTTAGAGGGAAATATGAAAGTCAGAAGAGAGTTGGCAATACCAAAAATTAAATATAGACCTCTTGTGCTTTTTTTTTTTCTCCCTTTTTTACTTGGGATAATCTCTGCTACTTCATATCTTCTATGCAATTCACCTGTTTTGCCCTCCATGGGTTCTCACTTCCACATGTCCAATTATCTTCATTTATTCCACATATTTAGTATAGTTATTTATTCCACATATCCCATTATCTTTAAAGGGTCTATTATGGTGCCTCTAGGAAGAAAGGCCTCAAGGATAGCAATGCCTCGGGGTTAATGTTTGCTTCCTATCTGTTTTATCAGTTGCAAAGTGCTGTGTGCATCTCTAACATTACATAATAACAAGTTATTTAATTACCACAGAGAAGGAAAAAGTGTAATGCACAGGGCAAAAATGACCATCCTAACATTATTAGAACTATGATTTTGGTTGGTTTTGGCTTTACTATTTATGTGGACTAAGACTTTAGCATATGAAAGCTGGGGAAAGGAAATAGGAGAGAAGTAGGTGTAAGCACTTTCTTTCTTTTGCTTAAAAATCAAAGATTTTTGTATTCAGTCAGCATTTGTGATGGATACAAGGACCCAACCAATAAAACCCTGCAAATCCCTTCCCCCTTCTGGAACATCTATATGGCTGTGGCCTACTTTAAGAAAATCCAATATAAGAAAACCCAAACTTACAAAACAGATACATTATGGGCAATTGTTCCCACTACAAAAGGATTTTTTCGGTTGACAAAGGGATTCACCATAGGGTTCCTCTCAATAGTGAGGGCCCCTCACACACTTAAAGGTCAGTTCACTACAAGTCAATTCCACATTTGCAAAGTGCCTACTGTGCACAGGTACTGTACCAGGAGCAGGATAAGAAACAAATCACAGGCTTCAAATCCTTAGCTTTTCATTATGTTCAAATTTAGGACACCTGAGAAAGAAGATGATTAAAAAAACAAAGAAGAAACAAAGCAATATGATTCAGAAATCCTTGAGATACTGCCTAGAGAAGTAATACCATGTTCCTCACCTGTTTTCTAAAAGAGGGAGTGAAGTGAGGTCACATTTTCTTTGACCAGAACTAATAGTGGAGATGATGATCACAGCTGGGAAAAAGGAGAGAGTCAAGGACCAGGGACCTCAAGGGAAAACTGTGTGTCTTTCTTGGCTGGAAAAATTTCCCCTTAAGGTTTTCAGTATCCTCTTCAGAATTTACTGACCCAACTACATGGAGTGAGTGATGATTTTAACAGTGTGTGGGATATTGTATATGAGGAAAGAGAATGTATGGTACCTGAGAGAAAGTTATATGTAATTAGCCAGGTCTGAGAAACCGGAATCACTTTGTGAAGATCAAAATTTTTACAAATCTAAGGCTCTCTCCATGCTGCATCTTCTACCTGGAATTGAGAGAATATAGAACTATGGATTCTAGTTAATAGCCTTGCCACTAACTAGTGGTTTATTATTTAATTTTCTTAATTTAATTTTGTAAAATGGGAATATTTGCCTTGCTAACCTCTCCAGATCTTTATTAAAAGTTATGAGGTCACGAATATGAAAATGCTTTGCTGAAGTAAAAAGCAAATAATGACATTTTATTTCCTGCTCCTTTCAGTCTTTCTAGGACATTGACAGGGTCAGATGACTAAAAGTCTAAAACTTGCTTTCAAGGAGCTATTTCAATCTCTTTTCCCCTTTTGTGCCACCAATTTTCACCTCTCCAAATGCCTAATGAACTTGTACTCTATTATTTTCACTACCCCAAACTAAACTGATTCTTAGGGAAAGGTTCGATATAGGGATAGGCTGGAGTCAACTCTTAGGGACTAATGAGAGCTGATTGGTAACATTTCAGTGTGAATATTTATACTTCTGAAATAGCTAATGGTTACAAATTAGGGTTGGATTTATTGTTTTACTAACTCCCTAGATTTTAGAAAGAGATAAAATAAATGTTAATAATTCAGAGTAAACTTAAAAGTGTATCATGCATATATTTTTCAGAAATCCAATTGTTAAATATGTATCTGCACATCTGTAGTCTAGTATCAATAAATAGCACAATTCATCTTCTTTTTTTCTTTCCTTCCTTTCTTTACTTCTTCCCTCACCCTCTTCCTTCCTTCCCTTCTTTCCTCCTTTCTTTCATTCCTTTGTCCTTTTCTTCTTTCCTTCCTTCTTCCCTTCCTTCCTCCTTTTCTCACTTCCTTTCTTCTTTTCTTCTTTCTGTTTTTCTTTTTCTTTCTTTCTTTTTTCTCTATTTCTCTCTTTTCTTCTCTTTTTCTTTGTTTCTTTCTTTTTCATAGTACTATGTTAAATTTAATGAATTAAAAAAAAAACTATGTAATAGATTGAGTTTTACATGCAACCCTTTTTTCCTATTACTCTGAATATAGAAATGTTCATGTTTGTTGGTGACTTTCTAATTCATAATAAACATTTTTAAGAAACAAAAAAGTCATTAGCTTAATTTCTCTAATACTAGTTACTTAATTTTCCTCAGAAATGTCAATTAACTGTTAATCTATGCTCAGAAATTAGCAGTTGCCTGAGTTTATTTTAGAATAATTCCACTCAAGAATTTTCTTGAAAATATTAAATTCATAGATTCTCTCTCAAAAGGCAGAAAACACATTCATTCTTTCAAGGTACCTCACAGACTCTTAAAAAGGACAATTATTGCTTCCCCAAAAAAACTCTCACTTGTATGTATGCATTGTAAGAAGATAGTGAAGAGATTTTGAAGAAAATGGAGCTCTTCCCAGGATCCTTGAAAACATAACTCTTGGGTATAGATACCTTAGTGTTATGCCCAATCCAAGAAAAATGATAAAATATATATATTTTTTAAAAAAGCAATGAGGTTATATTGCTCTCCTCTTTAGAGAATTCCAGGAGACATGAGAGCCCTGTGTATCATCAAAGAGGCTTAAGCAGCCCACTCCCTAATTTAAAATTTTTACCACTTGATTCAAGGCAGTTCCAATAGATTTGTGATGGAGAGTGCCAGCCACATCCAGAGAAAGAGCTATGGAGAAGAGCTATGGGGTCTGAATGTGAATAAAAGCTTAGTATTTTCACCTTTTTTGTTGTTGTCATTGTTTGTTTGCTTGCTTTTTTTTCTTTCTCATGTTTTTGATCTGATTTTTCTTGTTCAGCATGATAGATATGGAAACACATTTAGAAGAAGGGCACATGTTTAACCTATAAAGATTGCTTGCTGTCTTTGGGGAGGGGAATTGAGAAAGAGAGGGAGAAAAATTCTGAACACAAGATTTTTGTGTGTGTACATACAAGTTATTTCTGAATAAAATTACTTTCCTCCATTAAGGTCTCCACTGGAACAAAGATAGTTAAGTAAAATCATACAATAATTGTATCAAGAAGTGTGTGTAACATTTTGTACTACAAGACACTACTACCACATCTGTGTTGAGAGAAAGGAGATGTATTTAATAATCTGTTCTTCTTGATCAAAATTGGTCATTACAAGTACTGAGAATTCAGCTTGCTTTGAGTATTACTTTCTTTGACATCACTGTATTCTTTTTTCTGATATGATTGATTTCATTCTGCATCAGTATCTTCAAGCATATCCATCATTTTCTGAATCAATATCCCCAAACCCACTTCAATTGATTCATAAGAAATGATTGTTAAATTTTCTGTTCGACTATTTACAAGACTGCAAGCTTCTTGAGGTCAGGGGGTGTCTTTTCCCTCTTTTTGAATCCTCAGTGTTTAGTAAACGTCTGCAACATATTAGGTATTTGATAAATGTTGATTGATCAGAAATTAGAAAATGCTAAAAATCAGGACTTGATCTGTTGTTTGGTTGATTGACTCTAGATGAGAAAGTGAAGGAGAAAAAGTTAGTTTTGAAGCAGGTTAAATTTTACAATATGTAATAAAATCTCCAAAAATTTAATGCATACATTTTTAGGGGGAGAACTAATTGTTAGATATTTCACCAACACATTTCTGTTAACAAAGTCTATTACTCTAATTGCATAATTTGTTCATACATTCTCCAATTGATAAGCATCATTTTGCTTCCAGTTTTTTGCTGTTGAACACTCAAAAACAATTCTATTTCTGCAGTTTGCTGAGGGCATGAAAATTCATGTGTAATACCTAGGATCTTTCCTGAATAAGTCATATATTCAACACATGATAAGATGGTTCAACTGAGTTGAAAGGGTGTATATTTTTTACAGAAGCATGTTGATTTCACAAATGCTATTTCTCTTTAGACATTTAAAGAAGTTTAAAAATCTTTTTTATTCCACCGTGGTGGAAGGAGGAGTCCTGAAGCCAAAAAAAAAAAAAAATTAAATGACTTTCCAAAAGGAGGAGAAAAAACTTAAGCAATGGAGTTACTTATAATGATTAGATGATTATTTTTTTATTTTACCATTTTATTGTTTATTTTACTATTTTAGGTTGTGAATATTTTTGACAAAAAAATTAAATCATACTTTTTTTTTTTTTTTTACTTAATGGAAATTATCAAAGTGAATACTTTGCACACCAGGAAGATGTGCCAGTGGAATGATGAGTTAGTTGAATGGTGGTTGCTTCTTAGATATTTAGATAGTTATTTCAAGTAACCATTTGAGTTCTTTCCCTTTGGTTACTTTTGTGACCAAAGCTGGTATTGTTTAGTCCCATTTTACAGATATAGTACCTGAGATACAGAAATGATTTGCTTCCCTAGTGACCAATACCACTCCAGCTAACAACAATACATGCTGCTGTCTCTTCCTGGCTTTTGCTCACCCCCATTGTGTTATTCTGCTTATTAAGTAGTCATATCCTGATGAATATCATTTAATGGGACTTAAAGAGAAAAAAGAAAAAGACTCCCTAGCATTTCCTGTACTTGAGGCAGGATTTTTCCAATACTCAACTGTACTAAACCGTACAATTTTTTGGTCACTCCTTTGCTTCCAGATTTTAAACTTCTACGTCTGAATTGCAATAATACAGAGAGAAGAGAGGTAGGATGGAAAGGGGTCACAACCACTTACCCAGAATACTCCTCTGCTGGGATGATGGGAAGCAAAGGACAGCATGTGGTTTCTTTGATCTTCAGTCTCCAGATCACCGAATCCAAGCCCTGGGCATTCACCCCTAAAACTATGCTGCCCCAAGCAACCACTAAGGATTTTATTGATTTCAAAAAAGGGGGGTGGGCTGCAGAAGGTACCACATCCCACGCCCTCTGTGTCAGGCTAGAGAACCTTGCCTCTGGACAAAGGAGATGCATGAGAAATCTGGTCCAATTTAAAGCACAGGCTCAGCAGAGACCCTAAAAATCTCATGGGAGCACAAGTGATTCATCCCAAGGCTTATGTCCACATCATTAATTTCTTACTATTTTATCTTTGCCTTTCTTTCTGGGAGACACCATTCTCCTTTAACATGTACATAGTGTGTGGCATCCTCTGTAGCTACTTATCCCCCTAAACATCTAAAGTTATCTCTATTCTCCTACCCAAACATATTCCAAAATGTATAGAGACCTGTGTGAGTATTTGGTGGGGGAGGGATATAGATAGAGAGATATAGATGTATTTCCATAAAATTATATCTGCATATATAATCTATATAAATAAATAGAGATGTGTATATCTATATCTATCAACTGTTCTGTGTGTGGCTACATATGCATATAGAAGAGTGAGAGAGAGAGAGAAAGAGAGGTATATATTCAATTCAGCAAACATGTGCCTTCTATGCACAAGGCATTATAATATACATGTCGGATTATTAAAGATGAACCATGACCACTTCCTATAGGAAGAATTTGGTGGAAGAGAACTGTGAACAAAAGGAAAGAAGGCAGCTTTTATTTCTTGGGGATGAATAGTGACAATAGTAGAAGGGGTACTAACATTACATACCCAATGTAAAGTCTATGGCCCTCTTTTCCCTAATATTATAGGAAGTAAGCTAAGAATCTGATATTTAAAATTTTTATTTTATTTTATTGATCAGTACATGGAACTCCCTTCACTAAAGCATTCTATGATTTAAATAAATCTAGAGAATGGAATGAGGAGCATAAAATTTAAGCGACTTGCCCAGGATAATACAATAAGTTTCAGAGATAGGATTTGAATCTGTCTTCCTGAGCACTGGATCTACTGGTCTACCCGCTCTAGTTTAATTGTCAGGAATAAATAATATTTTTGTACAAAAAGGTCTATGTCTTTTTTAAGACAGGGAGCTGTGACAATTATTTACTACACCTGCTATCTTATTACACCTCAAATTAATCTCAAGTCCTCTTGACTTCAGTACTCTATCCACTGTATCAACTAGCTGCTCTTAGACCTCAAATTTAAAAAAAAAAAAGTGTTTCTCTCTCAAAGGAAGCTAAAAAGTGAGCGGAGTTCCATGCCAATATATAAAATGAAAAAAAAAAAAAAGATTATTTGCCGACTTTGCATTTTGAACTCTGAAAATGGTGAGTTTTACTTGGTGGCCACACACCAGAGATATCCAAATAATATCCTAGACTGATAGGATATTATACTACTAATGAGAGTGTCTTTTTCAATGGAGAAAAACACCTAGTTAGTTTTCAGAACACAATCACTTTTTAAAAACAAACAAAAAAACAAAACATGCTAAAAAAAGGCCTTATAAAATCTAAGAATTAGAGCATTCACACATCTTCCTATGCTCCACCATTAGATTTGGAAGAAAGAAGACAAAGAAGAAGAAAAAAAGGAAGGAAAGGAGAAAAATGGCAAGGAAAGATGAAACTGGGAATGTTTTTGATGTTGTTTTGTTTTGTTTTGTTTTTACAAATTACACTTTTAAGGAAATTCATTATAAAAATGTTTCTTCCAAATTGCATAAACAATCACACAAAAATACTTTAATGATCATTCCTTAGAGGATGATTTCCCTACTGATTAAAAAAAAAAAAAAAAAGAATGGGATTATATTGGAAGGTGTAGTATCCCTTTTGATTTCAAAAGGCTGTTGAGTTCATTCATTCACTAGTTTTGCAGCAGACAAATGATGTGTCCCTTGGGAAAACCCACAACAAATTTAATCTTCTTAAAAGAAATATGTCACCACTTATTATGCTATTCCATCCACTGCCAATGTGGAAGTCTATGTAGCACTTATTGGCCTGATATTGTTAATGAAGTTTTAATTGGCTTTCATTTCAACACCAGTAATCTCATAAAGTTATTAGCCTCTACTCATACTGCATCCCAAATACAATGTACCTCTGAATCACAAAACATTTCAAGATGTCACAAGATGTTGCTTAAAACATCACCATCCTCTTCAGAAGAGCTGAACTCTTATCTTATTCTTTACCGTCTTGAATAATTTTTCTTTTGATTTACTTGGTTCTGTCACTAGCAACTATTATGAACATATCTCCCAGATCCTGAATTGTCTATTTATTATGAGATCTCTTTTAATACATATCACATTATTTAGTGGAGATTTTTCAAAAATAGAGGTGAAAAATACTTGGCAAACATCTTTTTTTTTCTTTTTTTGCAGGTGGTTTTAATCATATAAACTTTAGGATGCTTTACTCTCCCCCTCCCTATTAGGTTCTGCTCCCCTTCAATCTTGTCAGCTGTAAAATGGGTCTCTTTTTAACCTCTAATGGATCTGTGAGATTAAAGGTGGAGTCATGAATTAGTGGTAGTGACAGCTCAGCACGATGGCCCTGGCAGCAGGGGGTCCTCTTTTGTTTCCGTCCACTCTGACCTCCAGTGCCACTCTCTGTCTGTGGGAACCGGACAAAAAGAATGGGGGTAGGGGAGAGTTAAAAAGCACAGAAGTGGCAGATCCTACTCCTGGCCAGGGGAGAGCTGACATTCTTCTACCCGCAAATATTCTGACATCATCCTAGTCACACCTCCACAGCAATCCATTAGTTAACTCTTTTATGTTTTACAAATGAAAAACAATGGGTTCTGTTACAGAATTAAGCAAGAGCAAGTGAAAGGGAAAAATCTCTCTCTCTCTCTCTCTCTCTCTCTCTCTTTCTTTCTCTCTCTCTCTGTCTCTCTCTTTTTTTTTCTGTCTCTCTGTCTCTCTTCTCTCTCTCTCTCTCTCTCTCTCTCTCTTCTCTCTCTCTCTCTCTCTCTCTCTGTGTGTGTGTGTGTGTGTGTGTGTGTGTGTGTGTGTGTTTATGTATGTGTGGTTTTCTAAAGCAAAAGATGCTCTGTATAGTAAAAGTAGCATGGTTTCTAATATTGGAAGGTCAATGATTTCTTGGCTCCTGACCGTTGGAATTCTAGTGGAAATGAATATTTTTACTCTGAAGCAAACCTGCCAGACACAGAGCTCATTTCAGGTTACAGGGAAATAAATAGCACTTGATCAGGGACCTGTTGTTACAAGACAACACAGTACAATGGTCTCCAGCTGGGGCTATCAATTGGTTTAGCTGATTAATTCCATTTTTGATGCAAATTTTCAAGAAAATATTTAAAAAGTCATTCATAAGTATCAAGCCAAAATTGGTAGAGGGGGCTGCTCTTTTTAATTACCTTCCAAAGAGAAAAATCCCTCTTCAGACTCATAACTTGCTCTAACAGGATCCCCTTGTTTCCAATTCACTGTTCAGGAGAGATTGTCTTTCTTATATCCCTGATGATAGGAAGTAGAAATGTTCATCCAGTTTTCTTATAGAAATAAAAAGCATTTCTCCAAAAGCGCTGAGGAAAATATGCATGAGAATAATGATTTGGATAAGTAGGAAGTAACTCTTCAGTATGTTTTTAATCTGTGTCATTTCAGTTTTTTAAAAGGAGGTCATATTTCTACCCTAACTTGTGGAGAGGTTAATGAAAATGGTTGTTCAAGGATCACAGTGCCAATGAGAACTAAACAAATTTCCCTATATTTCACCTAGTACAAGTTTTCAAGACAACAAAAGCCTTATTCTAGTAAGACTTGGTCAAACATTAAAGGGTCCATATTTAACTCCTCCCTTGCCTCCTCCTCCCACAAAAGAAATCTTTTTGACAACTAGTAGTCATTTCTACTCTAAATTTAGTAATATGGCAAATGATTCTTTACTGAATGATAATTTCTTTCAAAATATATGTCCTAGCTGTATCTCTTGTATATAAGGGATTATTAACATGCATCTTCTGATCATGAATGGTTAAAAATATTAATAGTGCTACAGTGCAGGTTTTCACACACACACATATGCTCGTGTTCTTTCACTGCTAAGCAATCTCTGTTTCATTTAAGTGTGCTTTGTGTAGCTGATAAACAGCATAATGTTAGTCTGCATTCAGGTATAATTTAAAGAGAAATTGAGTTACAAAAGAAATAACCCCGATTTCATCCAGATGTCTTATGTAGGAGGTAGTGCATGTTTGATGGGCTCTCTTTCACATTTCCTTTAAGGGGTTGGGGGGGGGGAGTGGAACAGAGATCTGCCAGGGATGTTAATAAATTTCTCTTCATAAACAAATCTAGAATTAAAAAACAGAATCTTAATGCAATTTATATGTTCTTTAAAAACACCTAAATTGACCTCAAGTACATTTTAGCTTAAAAAGCTACATTTTTATAACTGTTTTGTACTAGAAGGTTTAAGGCAACAGAATTATTTTAGTTAGATAAAAAATAATTTTGTATAGTTTCCAGGCATGTATGTTAGCAAATTTATAAAAAAATTTGCTCTTTACTTATTGAATTTTTGAATAAGAATTACTACAGCATATCCAGTACTATTTTTGAACTCATTTAAAATATGAAACTATTTAATCATTAACATTTTATTTTTAAAAAGAAAATTTACTCCACCAAATTTTTTTTCATTGTTCTAAACTTGAGAGAACAAATACACATGTCCAATATTTGTTTTACATACATGTTTATTATTAGTTTAAAATATTACCTGGAAACAGAAAAAAATACCCCTAAACGTAATGAAATAATAATCCGAGAAATATTATTAATTTTCCCCCTACTGTGTATTTATCTACAAAGATACCAGTCAGATTTCTAATCCTGTTGATTATTTTCCTATAAATAGGAAAATAAGTTAAAATATCTAAAAGGAAGAAAAAAATGGAAGAGAAAACAGAATCATAAAAACAACCAGCAGAAGTTAAAGAAAATGGATCTGATTCCTATTAATTATGTATGGGTTTCTTTCAAATCAGTGTTTCAGTGAACAAGGAACAAGGTAAGCTGAAATTGAAGCGCTCTGATTTTTTTTTCCAGAAGTATGGCTATTGCGTTATATGGAAAAAAGATAAAAAAATTTTTCATACAGTTATAATACAGGGTAAACCATTTAGAATAGTCTCATTTAATGCAAATGGATCCAGCTTTGAATGGGCTACCTTGTAGAAAATAAAAAGCTACAGAAGCAGACTCCAAAATTTCACTTTTACATTAATAGCTGGTAAGTGAGAGGTTGAAGGGTATGTTATATTGAGGAACAGATCTGGGATCCCAGACTCTATTCCTAATTCTCTCATTAATTAATCTTTCTAATGTCTTATGCTTCAGTTTTTCACTAATAAAAATAGAAGTATAATTTTCCAACTAATTTTTTCTAACATCAGTGGTATCATCTAATATATCACTAGAATTATGTGGAGGTATAAGACATAATGAAGGAGGGACTCATACCAAATTTTTTGGGTGTTCATGTTATAGACCATAATGGTTATTTTTTAGTAGTTTTTGAAGGAGTTTTTCCTCTTTTATTGATTCTTACCTCTATGCTTACTTCGCCTTCTTAACTCTCCTAGAGTTGCAATATAGAACAAAACAGGGGTGGGGGAGGGAGGAGAGGAAGAGATCATATATATGGGGAGGTGAAAAGAGATCATACTCAAAAAACTTCTATTTGTGCATACCCAGGAACTGAAGAATTGATGCAGTTACCCAGAAAATTCAGGCTAAAAATATACTATTAAATATATGAAGCTGTTTCAGGCAAAATTTAAATTGATGTTTGGCTGTCTTTATTTGTTTTCTACTTATGATGTTCTAAATTTTATAATATGTATATGTTCATAGCTATATGTTATATGTATACACATACACATATACTCATCAGTCTCTTGAGATTTGCCAGTTAACCAAGAGCAGAAATGATAAAATAGCAGGTTCTTCATTTCTTGTTTCAAACATGATTACTCAAATGGATTTGTGATCTTATCCATGTGGCTGTTCCATCCAATGATGCAGATCACAGATCATCTATACATGCTCGTCTTGGGTGATTCTTATCCATTCTCTCCCATCATTTTGCTACATGGTTTTCATCCCCAAATTGAGGGTGCCAACATTCCAGTAAACCAATTGCACTAACTTTATTATTTCCTCCCATTTCATACTCAGTTATACTCAAAGCTGTGCCAGTTAGTGTTTAGCAATTTACTCTCTGTGGGGGAAAAGAATATACATTAAACTTTTGAGTTGAATTTGCATTACTAACATTTCTTCCATCAATTTCTTAAGTCTGTACTATCAAAAACTACTAGCATCTAGATGGATAGGTGATCAGGCTTGGATCCCAGAAGATCTAAGTTCAAATCTATCTCAGACACTTACTAGCTTGTGACCCGGATCAAGTCACTTAAATCTTATTTGCTTCCATTGCACATCTGTACTGGAGAAAGAAATGACAAACTACTCCATTATCTTTGCCAAAGAAATTCCATGGACTTTTGTCCATGAGGTTAGTAGAGTCAGACATGATTGCATGACTAAAGAATATATGATCAATCAAACAATAAATCAAACCCTTTTTCCTAGTGATTGGGGATTTCCAAAGTGTAAATACTCACACTGAAAATATAACAATCAGTGCTTGAGAGCTTGTTCAAGCAGGTTTCAGTTCAGTTCTGATTATACCCAATTCTAACTTCCACTCTAGCTTTTCAAGCACATGTTCAGAAAACTTTTGAACTCTTTGTCCCTTTATTCAAAGGGCAAGACACTAACACAGTGTCTTGCACACAGTAAGCATTTAATAAGTGCTCACTGAATTGAATTCTATGTGACTGAAATGTCAGTGACCTAAAATGAAAAGAAAGCTTCAGGAAAGAGTGAGTACTTATTTGCTGGAGTTCTTGAAGTGAGGAACCATACAATCACTTACTGAGAATATCGATGAATTAGCTAGAGCTCTCTTCTGGTGGGGACTCCTTTCCAATTTTGTGATTTTGTGATTCTTTTATACATGATATTGACTATATCAGAGGAATTTTCTTCATCACAGGCTTTGCTCCATTTTTTTCTTTTTCTTAAATTAGAATTATTGGTGTTTTAAGTAAAAAAAAATTAATTAAAATTTTTATTGATCTCATTACTTTCTTTTTTGCTTTACTTGAAATTTTTGCTAAAAATAAACCTGGGTATGAGTTTAAGTTCCATCAGTTTTGGTAGAAAGGAGTGCAGTTGAATAGATTATGGAGAAACACTAGATAATTATAACAATATTTCTGGGATTAGTTTTTATATAATAAAGTCCTAAAATTTTTTTTCTAGAATTTTCTTTAAAATCTTCTAGTGTTTTTGCAGTTTGATAATGAGTTCCAGAACCTTTAATAGTCTGCATAGGAGAAAGAATTTTTACTGAATATCTTTTTGGATATTTTTATACAGAGAAAATAATCTCTCTCAAGCGATTCCCCAAAATAAGAGAAACACTGGCCAAAGAAAGGCTTCATTTTACTTCTTTGAAAATATAGAACTTATACAATAAATATACAATGTATGTATTTTATTCCTTTCTTTTATATTTGATCTGTTTTAAGCTATCTTTCCCCCCTCTCCATTATTAGCTATATTGTAGGATCCTGGAGGATAATAATTATCTTCCACTAAAATAAATACATGCTAAATACATACTAAATTTTGTCTAAATACAGCATCTTTCCTCTTTATGGATGCCTTCTGATGTTAATATAATGATAAGAACTCACATCTATATGCCATTTGAAGTATACACATTTGATAAACATTTAGAAGCATGTGAGTCATTACACTGAATGTATACATTATTTATATATATAATAACATTCCATTCATTATTTCTTATGAGTATTACTCCCTAATGATATTGTAATATAATTCTAGTGAGCAGGAGTTACTTTTTTTTTTTAAGAAATTGCTTTGCCTCCTAATGCACCTTATGTTGCACAAGATACATACTAGGAGCTCAAAAATACTTGTTGATTGATTATTGAATGCACTGGATAAATTAATGAATTAGAGCATAGATTTAGAGAAGGACAAGAACCTTAAATATCATCTAATTCAACTCTTTCATTTTACAAATGAAGAAACTGTGGACCATAGATGTAAAGGGACTTGATTTAGATGACATAAATACAGAAACAACTGCTTAAGGAATTGTACTAATTAGTTAAATGCATCAAGTTGTGTTAACACTGATGCGCTGGTTAAGTTGAATGTTTGGAGACCTTTTTACTGGCATTAATTTCAAGTATATGAAAGACTGTTCTAAGGAACATCTTCATCGCTGAAGAAGACACCACCAGTATGGACTAAAGCTGAGAAATATTGAAATTGGATGTGTGTATTTGTTGTGTATGAGTGTGCAGATGGTAACAGGTATATAGTCTAAATATAATTCTGCATGAAAAAATATTTTATACAAAGCCATTTAATAAATGTTTGCTGAGTGAATGAATCAGAACAAAATAAATAGTACACTGGATTAAAGCAAAAGTCTATTTGACTCCAGTATTGGGTCTTTGACAGCCAATAGTATCAAAAGATTTATAGAAAAGAATAATAATAATCTTCCTTGACTTTAGTTTGGAAAAACAAGGTATAAACCTTGAGCATCCATAATCTCCTGACTTAATCACTGGTTCTGGATCTATTAGCCATGCATTTATCTAAGTCCTTTTTTATAATAATATAAAATAGATTACTATGAAATAATCTATTTATATTTTGATTTTGTTTTATATCTTGATATAACATGTTAAAAATTCTTTCTAAACTATGAAAAGTTGTGTTTCTTTTTCTTGCTCCCTCCATTTGGGAAAAAGGGATGCTTAGAGGGGGAATAGATTAATAGATCCCATGAAATGAATCCCATGAAAATGAAAAGAGATCCCTCTTTCATTGCAAATGTGTCCAATACTTAGAAACTAGCTTTCATTCTTAGAGCCATCATCAAGGGGTTCAATCATAAGCTCATTGTCATATATCCTTCATGTCTAAGTAATCTCTGTTGTCTCTCTGAAATGTGTGTGCACATGCATATGCGCGTGCGCGCGCGCACACACACACACACACACACACACAAATACACGTCTTGTCTCATGGGAAAATGAAGGCCCGGAAAGAGGTTTGTGTCTGAGAGCAAGCTCATTTAGCAATACATCTTCAGCCAGGGGAGTACTGTACAGAAAATTACTGGCAGAGTAAATTGTCTTTTGTGTGTAAATGTTTCTTAGCTCCGAGTTTGCTATAGCATGAAAGTCGCTCTTCAATGCTAACCATCAACCTCTTTCTTACAACACAAAGCTTATGTGGATTTTGTGTGAGAAAACTAAAAATTCTTTTATTCAGTAGCATTGAAAAAGGGGTGACATTTCCTTACCAATAATTAGCCCTAGTCATCAAGTAGCTCCGTGTAAAGGTGCTGACACATTCCTCAATAGCAGTGAGTGATATGTCTAAATAGCATTGATTAGAATATGATTTCAAATGAATGACGTGATCAAGTCTTGACATAAAAGTACTTGTGTCTTGTGTCAGTCATTTGCTCCCTGCCAGGTGTGTACTGTACCATTTCCCCAAGACAGCCAAATCAGGTGCCTGCAGTGCTGTCACCCAAAGCTCACAATGTTATGTTGGGGCTGCTTCCAGAGACCGTCCTCCCTTTCCATCATCCCCTTCTCTGTCTCTAACATTCCAATCACCCCCAACCCTGCCACTCATACAGCCTCTACTTTCCCCAACCAATGCATGAATCCCACTTTCACTTCTACAGCACATATAAAAACTGTTGGAGAGAATGTGCTACACTGGCAATAACTATAAAGTTTGAAGCATCTCAGGACAGAAGCTGGTAACCTGGAGTTGGCCAAAAAATCAAACTCACTAAGGCCATCCAGATGTAACTTAATGGTATTTCCTCCTGAAGATTCTTTTGAACTTATACTTCCAATAATTTTTCTCCCCCTTCAGTAAAATTAAGGGTGAAACTTAATGATTTTTTTTTATCTGAGAAGATTTAATTTCTGCCTTTGTGTCTTACTGTTTTCTGGCGAGCCACCTTGCTATCTATAGTAGATGATTGGAATAGGACACTGACTCCCAATTGTTTTATGCCAGAAACTTATACCTCTGCCAAAGAAACTCAATAAAACCAACCAAACAACCAACACTGCATCCCACTCCACATCTTGTTTTAGCAATAAATCTTAAAAGCTTAAGTGGAAAAGGTATATGGAAGGGTCTTAAATTATAATGTTTACTGATGTTACAGCATTTTAAAGCTTGTAAAGTACTCTTAATGCATTATCTCTTTGCTATAACTTTGTGAGGTAGATGGTTCCGATATTATTATCTTCAATTGACAGATATGACAACTGAGAATAAAGAGAAGTTAAGTGATTCATCTGGAGTCATGCTCCAGTAGTACTGAGGTGAGACTGACACTCACCCAAGTTCAATTCTCTAATCGCTATGCCCATCATCTAATGAAAGAGGCTAACTCACAGTCTTCACATAACTGCTACCAAAATACAGCTATTCAGAATTCTATAGCTCTAGAAAGGATTCCCACTGGAAATTCCCTTGGGATGCCAAGTGGGAGAAATCCATTAAGAGAAAGGGACATAAGTGGATGAAAGAAGAAGATATACATGTTATTTAGCACTGTCAGTTTTGTTTAAAACTCCTTCCCTTTCAATTGAATTCAATTCAATGCACATTTATTAAATGCCAGACAAATGAAAAAGTCTCTATCCTCAATGAATCAATCAATAAACATTAATTGAATACCTATTATGTCCTTAAGTCAGAAACCCAATAAGCCCCTGCCCTCAAGAAGATGATATTCTAATGGGAGTGCTCTAAAATAAAATATATAAAATATAATACTAAAAATTAAAACAGCATAATGATAAACATATACAAAATATATAAACATTATAACAATAAAAATATATAAAATTTATAAAAGAAATTGAAGAGGGATCTCTAATGTGAATCTCTGAAAAATTATGCAAAACATAGTTTTAAGTTTAATTGGAATTCTTAACATTTCTCCATTACTTTGTTAAGTCTAGAAATCAACAAAGCCATAAATCAAGTCATAATATGTAGTCTTTATTTATTTGCAAGATGTAAAGTCTCATCCTAAAAATTTAGCAATTGGTGCTCAGAAACTAGTTTGAACTGGCTCTAGCATACCCCTGAAGATGGCTCATGATTGAACCTTTAAGGAAGACAGTAAATCTGATTACTAAATCTACATGTGAGAAGAAAGTATAGCTATGGAAGGAAGCTATGAAGGTCAGGATTGAGAATGAGAATGCACAAGGTAGAGAGTCAAGTTTGAAGAATACCTAGTAGTCCAATTTAGAGAAAGGAGCTTAGAATTTGTAAGGGATAAGATTTAAAAGTAGCCAGATTGTGGTATTCCTTAAATATTAATCTAAGTTTATATTTTATCCTGGCCATTGGCTCACAGCAGTTTTGTTCAATGAATCTCTTTCAAAAAAAAAAAAAAAAACAACTAAAATGTGTTTTGCACCCTCAGTCCTGGAAATTTAATATGCTTCTCATAATATTTTACTTAAGGCACTATGAATGAGTTTTTTAGCATGAACCCCTGAGACCATTGTCATAAACCCCCCAAGAGGTTTGCATATTACTAAGGAAGCCACTTCTGTAGGCAATAGGGGGCCATTAAAAGTTTTTGAATGGAGAGCAATATGGTAAAACCTGTGCTTTAAGAGGATTATGTTGGAACAATGTGGAGAATGTATTAGAGAAGAGAGAGACTGGAAGCAGGGAGAAGAATTGAGAAACTTAAAGTAGTCCAAGCAAAATTTGATAAAGATGAAATGGTTTGTTGACGATGAATGAAGAGAGGAGATGATCTGTAACTAGAGTTGATAAAATTTAACACATTACAAGAAAAAGAAAAAGGAGGAGAAAAAGGAAGAGGTGGGGGAGGAAGAGCACTCCAGGACAGAGTCAATACTAGGCTAAGAGAGGAAAGATAAATGATGAAAGGAAATGAAGAAGGAATCATCAAATAAGTAGAAGTAGAAACAAGAAACAACTATATCACAGAAGTCAAAGAAGGATTGCTTGTATTTAATAACATAAAACCAGGGTTAAAATTCAGTTGAGGGTCTAGCAGAATTATTGCAAAAGAACTAAGATCTTATACTTGTAAGTCTTAACAAGTTTAGGAAACAAAACTTGAGAACTCAAATAAATATATAAACAATTCAGGCAAAACCATTTTGGTTTTTCTTCATTTCTCTGGATAATGCAGGAGAAAATACCATGTCTTATAATTGCTAATTGTCTTAGTTATCCTTTCTATCAGGTTGGTGTAGGGGTGACCTGTATGAGGATGAATGTAGACATTATGCTGAAGTGCCTTAGATACCTAACTCATCAAGATGGGTACTAATTATCCCCAATTAACCAGAAACCAAATGTCCTTGGTTATTTTTTTTATTTATAGTTACAATTTATTATTGGAACTGTTTTTGATCTTAGTTGAAGGAAATCAGTTTTTTAATCACCATGGCCATCCTTTGAAGAAGAAAAGAGACAAGTACAACTTTTCTTCTATCATTCCTCATTGTGTTTCTCTGGGGTTACAAAAATTTTTTGAAATCTACAGGAAAAGAACATCTTCCAACAATTCACTTTCTACTATAATATCAGAGTTCATTTCATGTATGTTGATATTTTAAATATCATTAAAGTAAATTGAAAGAAATTTCCTTAGAACTAAGTCCCTTTGAATTCAAAATAGGGATTTAAAAAAATTGCATGTAACACACACAAATGGAGAAGGGGGGAATTGATAGTTTAAGAGTAGAAGTAGTGATGACCAGTGACATATTTAGGAAACTTGCTTTCTATTCATGGCTCTATTATGAGACCATGAGGAAGACACTGACTTCTTTCAGTAAGTCCTGCATGGCAATCTTGTTTCATAATGTGGTACCAGAAAATGACACTTGCATACCATGATTATGATTTTATCATTAATTTATCAAAAACATTTATAAAATAACTAATCATGACATAGAACTAGACACTATGAAGAGTATACAAAGAATTAGGACACTATCCTTTCCCTGTAATTAGTTGGAAAGCTTATAGTTAGTTGGAGAGGTTCAAGAGATAAACAAATATAAAGGTAAAAGTAAGTAACATGAAAAACAGGTAAATGAGACCTAGCTCCAAATAAACAGGAACAGCAACAAGTGAGAACGTAATTTGTACTGGGAAAGAGAGAGAGACAGAGAGAGAGAGACAGAGACAGAGACAGAGAGAGAGAGAGAGAGAGAGAGAGAGAGAGAGAGAGAGAGAGAGAGAGAGAGAGATATTCAAGAAAATCCAAATGGGGTCATGAATATCTATATTTATATCTATAGATTTATATATCTTTCTATTTCAAGTGATGATTGACCTCTAGTAAAGGGTGAGGAGGGAGGGAAATAGTTCACAACTTAAAAATGTAACAAAAAATAAATTAAATTAAAATACTACTTTCTGCAAAAAAAAAAATATAATGTGTGAAGACAAGGTTATCTAGAAATGAAATGAAAGATCAGTGAAAGAGGAATTTATTTCATTCTATTCTACTCTAGTCAGTTCTATTTTGTTCTGTTTATTCTATTTGCATTAATTGATTCTTTTTTTTATTAGGTGCTGTAGTAGGTTATTAGGAAAAAATTCCAAAATAAAAACAGTTCCTTCCTTCAATAAGCTTCTGTTCTAAGAGAAAGGTTGAGATTTGCATTGGTGTGATTAGTAGCCTAGATTTCTGCCATAACAAAAATACATTTCTCTTGAAGGAAGAGAAATGAATTAAAAAGAATCTTCCCTTTTCACTGTTAGTAGTATCCCTCCTTACTTAGGAGGATCAGAGAAGGTTTCATGGAGGTAATTTGCAAAGGAAGAAAAGGATTTCAATAGGCAGAGATGTATAAGGAGTATCTTCCAGGACTGAAGGATTATATGTATGAATAAATGAATGAATGAATAGTAGAATTAACACAATGCATCTATAACCTCTATAAGGTGAGTTTCAGATATAGTTCAAGGTAGGGATATAATAATTTTTAAAAATAGTTCCTGCCTTCAAAAAGAGACATATTTGGGAGTGGTAGCCAGGAAAAGAAATGTCTCCGATGTCACAGGAACCGTGTGTAAGTGGCAATTATCATGCACTTGATTTCATTATTGGGGGTGGAGAGGTAGGAACTAAACTCATTGAGGTGGGATGTGAAATAAGGTAAATTGGCTAGATACAATGGTTAATTTTGAAATCACTCACTCATCAATTCATCAGTAAATACGACTCATTTCCAAAGACAGCAGTTCCAATTCTCCTGTATAAGAGCCAAGAGTCCTGGGCTTTAGAGGACTAGTCCGGGAAAGTGTTGCACTGGGTGGAGGATCAGGGAAGAAGATAGGGACATGGCAAGATATAGATGTTAGAGCATTGGATTGGGAAATAACAATGAAACCACTTCATTGAAATGTTGAGCGAATAAAAGGGAGTGCTGCAAAAGAAAACTGCAAATATGTTTTGGAGCCAGATTCTTAATTATAAATAACGGGAAGTTATTGGAAACCTTTGATCAAAAGGGATCTTAATCA
This sequence comes from Antechinus flavipes, assembly GCF_016432865.1. Classification (NCBI taxonomy): domain Eukaryota; kingdom Metazoa; phylum Chordata; class Mammalia; order Dasyuromorphia; family Dasyuridae; genus Antechinus; species Antechinus flavipes. The sequence continues at coordinate 170,375,146 of NC_067400.1, forward strand.
GTTAAAAAGCATTTATTAAGCCTGTGTGCTAGATACTGTACTAATGGCTGGGAAAAGAAAATTTGCTCCTTTCCTCAAGGATCTCAATTAATATTGGACACATAATGCAAATGTGTATAATGCAAAAATGTATATATCAATATAAGATATATACAGAGTAGACAGAAGGTATTTGCAATGTGAAAGAGAGGAATAAGGAGGGAGTTTTAGGAACAGCCTCTCGAGAAAGGTAGGAAAGAGTCAGGTTGTAAAGGACAGTGATGTGAAGGGGGGTAATGCATTGAATAGAGTGGTGTGCCTGGAGTTTTATATTTATAAGCTATATACTCTGGACAGATTTTATTGGGAGGGGATAGATTCAGTTTTAGATATGTTAACTCTGAAATGTCACCAGGACTTTCAAGTAGATGTGTCCTAGTAAGTTTTTGTTCAGCAGAAAAAATGGGGATGTAAATTTGAAAATCAAAGGCATATAAATGAGCAGGTACTGAAGCCAAAGGATAGATAAGATCATTAAGGGAAAAACTTCATAAAGAGAGGAGAATAAGAATAAAAACTTGGGGGTACCCAGGGCATGAAACATGTATATAGATTGTTTTCCAGAATATGTAGGAAAATAATGGAAGCTGATGCTGGAAAGATAAATTAAAACCATGATGTTAAGACCCTTGAGTAACAAGCCAAAGAGTTTTGACTCTATTTGTAGTTATTAAGGATTTTTTAATTGGAAGGTAGCATGATACAAGCTATATTTTTGAGATATCAACCTATTACAGTTGTGCGGGATAGATTGGAGAAAAGAAAGAAACTGGAGGCAGGGAAATCTATTTGTGCCCTGCCTATGACAAGGGAGAACAATTAGCCAATTCAAGCATTATTTCTATTTCCAGAGATTATTGTACAAAAAGTTCTGCCTTGATTACAGAGGATTAGTAAAATAAATTCTTAAGAAATCTTAAGAATTATTAAATTTCTAAAGTCTTACATGTAGAAGTAAATACTTTCACATGGAAACACTTTTAAACATTGACATATGACTTTGTAATTATTTCTGGTAACAAGAGTGAAAATAGTAAAATAACTCATTAATTTGCTAGTTGAATTTTCTTCCTTTAGCCACTTAGTATTCCACACATTGGAAGTAAACTTTTCCTGGAATTCACACATTAGAAATATCTTCTATCCTTATGGCCTTTGATCTTATTCCTTTCCAGACTGTACTCCCAGATTTTCTCTACTCAGAGAGGATACATTTGGCCCATCACATGAGGTTCCCTGGTGATTTAATGGAGAACAGCAGATTTGGAGTACAGAAGATACTAGTTTTGTGACCTATCTGCAAATAACATAGCTTTCCCTTGTCTCAGTTCTCATAAAGCAAGAATTCTTTCTTCAAAAGACTGTTTTAAGGATTAAGCAAGATATCATAGGAAAACTATTTTGTAAACTTTAAAAGTGTTATATATTACTTTTTGGCATTTTTATTTATTTAATCATATATTTATTTTAGTATTGATCTCCTGCCCTCATAACAAATATGCATAATCCAGCAAAACAAATTTACTATATGAATTTTAATAATTTTGGGGAGCAATTTCCATAATTTTTCAAATTGGCTGGAGCAATACAAGCTCTACTAATAGTACATTATTGTGCATGTTTTCTCATGTCCCCTACAATACTTCTCATTTTCTTCTTTTACCATCATTGTCAATATAATGACATGAAGCTGAATTTCAGAGATGTTTTAATTTGTTTTTCCCTAGTTATTATTGATTTGAAGTCTTTTATATAGTTTTGATAGCTAAAAATATTATTATTATTACATAATACTTGATATTTTCATGATACTGGCAATTTAGTTAGCATCTCAATCCTAGGAAAATCATGACAGAAATATGAAATAATTAAGTTCAAGGAGAAGGAAAAGATGATAGATTTGAAATATATTGAATGATGAAGACCATCAAGGAAATAATAACATTGGCGAGAGGCTACTGGCTCTCATTAGCCTCAATTTAGAAGTTTAGATGAACAAATTATGTGAAATAAGAAATCGCTGAGAAATGAAGTTGATTACTTGCCTGCTGTTAGCATTTAAAAATTATTTTGGAAGCTGTGGGAAAAAAGTGCATCCACTAGAGAAGTTGATGAAGAAATTTAAGAAGATTCAAATATAAAGTAATTAGAATATTCCAGTGCTGTTTGTCCAGGAAATGAATTATATTAGTAGCTCTTCTATTGAGAATTGGCTGAAAACAAAAATTTACCCCGAGGAATATTTGATGTTCTGACTCATAAGTTCATAAGGAGAAATTTTGTTTAGAGGAGGAAATAGTTACATTTTTTTTTAGTCAACATAATCAAGGATTTCCTCTCCCCCTAAAATGAATTTGTTTGCAAATAACTCTACTTCTTCACCTAACTGGTCTAATACCTATTCTCTTATTTGAATAGGCCCCTAACCTGATTAGTGTGGAGAATTCCTAGGAAAGAAAGTCACTTCACTGATACAGATCTCTACTTTGTCAACAATTTGGCCTAGGAGACTCAAGCTAGCTCTTTAGCTTGTCACTGCTTTTCAACGTCTAGTTTTATATTTCCTCAAACTAACCAATTAGTCCTACTTGTGTTGTAGGCAATTTTATTTTGTTTTAAAACTAAATGTAATTTATGGTTTTGCCCAGAGGGGACAAACAAGTATTTTACCAGTTTTAGAATATAAACAAATACGATATGCCCAGTATATATGTATAATGCTGAGGGATGAGACATACATAAAAGGAAAGAGCCTTATGCTCATCCAAACTTTTTTCTTTTATGCATGATGAAGCATGAATCCACAAAACATTATATCAAACCAGCTTGTTCAATTGAGTAATAAAGAGAATTTTCCTCTATTTATCATTTCTAATTTATCTTGTATATATCTAGTTTGGAACACAGTTGTTTACATGTTGTTTCCCCAATGAAATTGTAAGTTCCTTGAGGGCAAGGGGTATTTACCTATCATTTTATCCCTGATGCTTATTATGGTGCCTGACACACAATAGGTATTCAATTAATGCTTGTTGAGTTGATTCCTTTTAAAAATTAATATAAATCCTCAGGCACATAAAATTATTTTGATTTTTAGTAGCAAAAAAAAGAAGCTAGATATACAAAATAATCCAAAACCAGAAATAACATCTCCTAAAAACACATAAAAATGTTTTGTTTTCCCTTCTACAAGCACATCTTCCCCCACCATAAGCACACACATTTCAACTCTTATTCCTTGAGTTTCAGGGCAGACCCATCCAAAAAAAAAATGAATTAATCATGAAAGAAAGAAAAGCTTCTAATTCCTGAGAGCACAAGCTAATAGAATACTGTTAGCCAAACTCTGGCAAGGGTCCTCCAGCAGTCAGGCTCTGCACGCATGCTTAAAGCTTCTCTCTTGTTTAACAAATACTTTGGAGGGGATGAGGGGGGTGCTTTGAAGGGAAAGGAAGAAAAATCTCTTTGCTGAAAAGCCATTAGGATGAAACATTATGTTTGTAAAAAGCAAGGTTTTTAAAAGAATACACAGTGCAAGAACAAAAACAATTTGGAACACATTCCTAGGACTTTTTAATAAAAAAAAAATTATCTAAATTGAGAATGTGTTGGAGGAGGAAGGGACAGTTGAGGGAATAGAGTAATTAGGAAGGTGCCTAAACTTTTTATCTTTGCATCCTATTGCTAGACTTTTCAAGCTAAAAAAAGCAAAAATAAATTCAGAATGTGAAGCCCTTGTTTATCTCTTATAAACAAATAAATATGACATATTTGGATAGCAGGTTAAATGGAAGACTTGAGCGTTAAAAGTTTGCTCCATTTTAATTAAACCTAGTTCACATAAGAAAGGAACAGAGCCCCATTTTGAAACATTTTCATTCTTAATGAAAAGAGAGCTTAACAGCAATCCTTAGGGCCACTGAAGACATCACTGATTGCACTCTGAGCTCAGAAAATGAGCTTGCTGGGAAACAAGCTTCTGTCTTCTTTTTCCCCCTTTAGTAATATTTTTGGGGAAATTAACATAAAGGCCACTCCCTATTATCATCTGCAGAGAGGGGACACTGAGTTTTGCCTGCTTCAGCACTGACTCCCATTCCAACAGGCATGAAGAAGAGATGAATTAGAGGGAGCCGTTTTATGATAGATGGTTTTTCTCTTTGTTATACTGCAATATTGTTGAATTTCTACTGAATTTTCAATAGGATTCACAACTGGGAAAAACGTGGAGTTATCAACCATCGTATTAGCATTCATAATTATCACCAGTAATTGTTACACCAGTTTTCTAACAATTACCATTTTTCAGCAATAGACTGAGGGAAAGTGCCATTCATTTAACTAAACTGTGTAGAGTTTTCATTTAATGAGACTGTCCAAGCATGTACAAAAATGAAAAACAGAGAATACTAAATATATATTTAAATGCAGACAAATTCTGATGACAAAGTAGTTATTTTACCAGCTCAAATCAAAATTTTAAGCAGTTTACCTTTTTGATGTCTTCTAAAGAGTTTTATATAACAAACTTTCAGTGTCATGACTAATGGCAGTTCATGCCAAGGATTACTTTCTTAAAACTGCTACTCAACCTTTGTGATTTGCAGTACACTTCTTATTACAGGATACATTATGCAGAAACCCTCTGCTATGTGATGGGACATGGCAACCCTGCTGTGAGAATGCCTATCAGAGCTTCTTTTAAGGCCTTTTCTCAATTGTCAGCAAAGTATTTTTTAAGGTTAAAAGGTGTAAAATTATTCTGAAATGCTTTTCTGACCTGTCGCCTATCACTGCAAAAAGCTATAGTTCATTTTTTTTTCTAAAATTGTATTTTTTGAAATGCAGTAATATTATAAGAATAAGTCTTGTGCAAGGAAAATAGTTATCTGAGATTTTCATGATATTTTAAAGCTTATTCCCTCCCCCTTTAATGGACAACAATATTTATGGGGAATTAGTACTTGGATTTTTAAAATTTCTCATTTGATTTTTTTGTCTTTTAAAGATGCTGATTCCTTGGGAAAATTAATATAAAAAAACCTCTACTTTTCCCATCTTTTTCATTTGTTTCTTCCCTGTTCATATTGCAATGCATGCTTCATATCCCATAATGTGAAAGTCAAATTCACCGCTGTAGTGAAGTATAATCTCATTATACAAAGGCATACAGCGCCGATGAGCTGTCATTCTTCAAGCTGCTACCTGTACTTTGATTGAAACCACACTGGAAATCAGCAGGAAAACCAGAAGAAGGGTTCAATCCTCCCTACTTGTCATTTGCTTTCATGGTTTTCCAAGCCCTGCTTAGCTGTAGAATTCCCAGGCTACGTAAATCATTTAAGGTCAATGATCCTATAATTTTAAATCCTTGGCCGAGGAGGCCCCCATCTCCTGCTTTCTATAGTGTGGAATTCCCAATTGTCACTAACTGTTTATGCTCCACTAGAATGTCTGGTAGATTTTGAAAACGAGTTGCTGCCAAGTCTCATGTAGAGTTTTATAACATCGTATAATCCAACTTATACGGAAAATCAGAGAACAAATTCAGCCTCATAGGGAAGAGAGCAATCTGTGGAACAGTCAGGCCCAGAAATATCCTAATTTATTTCTGTTTTCACAAATCCAGGAACAAAGAGAGTGTAAAAGCAAATTGTGTATGCCAGGACTCATCTAAAATTGTCCTAAATTAAATCCAACTTATTAAACTTATGTTTATACACAACATTTGTTTTGAATTGTCTAGCCTAGAATTGTGCTTCCTCCCCTTCCTCTACTTCTTTTACTTTGCAGAGATATTACTAAAAAAAAAAAAAAACTCTTGCCATTTCCTTCTTGTAATCTTTAGCAAGTCCAGAGACAGTAAACTCCACATTTTGACAGAAACTTTTTTCAGGATTTTCTCATTGTTATTTTTGGTGCCACTTTTGCCTCTGGTTTTGATTTGAGAATGATGAGAATTCATGCCCATTTATTAGATTTTTTTTAAAGCACCTTGAGCTATTCAGAGCTCAACCACTGTTCTATATTCTACAAATGAGTATTTTGTAGATAGTTTAATTAACTATTCTATAAATAGCCTATTCTATAATGACTATTCTAAAAATAGTCCAAATAACAATAATATCTCTTGGGAATTAGAGAAATTAGTAACCTTTTTTTTTTTTGCAGAAAAAAACCATATTATGACTTTGTTTCTGCCTATCCATACTCAGCAAAGATGAATAGGATGATACTTGTAAAGGACTATGAAATTCTTATATAAGAAATCAGAACAAATCTTACTGTTACCAAATATCTTCTACCTCTTTTGTGCTGTAATATAATAGAACCAAACCTGCATAGGAATATAGACTTAGAAGTCTAAGGTACATTAAAGGACATTGAGTCCAATGTCCTAGATTAATAGATAAGTTTCTGTTATCTGTGATTAACAGATAAATATCTGAAGTTAATGGCAATTGCCCTCTGAAGCACAAATGTGTCCAATTTCACTCCATTAGTAAATGTTTAAGGAAGGATTGGAATCCTGAATCTTAAGTACCTATCTAGTACAACACAGCAACTCTAGATTTGCTTCCTAGCTCTAAAATTTAATAGATTAACTCTGAGAGATAATACTCTTACGCTCTTTGAGCCTTAATTTCCCCACCTGTAAAATTAAAATAATAATATTTACACTGGTAGCCAATATAGCAAACTTGATAGAAGGCTGGTCTTGGAAGACCTCACAGATAAATAGCATAAGTGTTAATTATTATTTTCTTACTGACATATACTAGCTGAGTGAGGTATATCATTTAGCTTCTCAGATACTACACAAATCTCTTAGACTCCAAAGTGTTTATGAGTTGAACTATCTGTATTGGTGGAAGGGGTTTCTAAACAAATGAAATCCCAGGTTTAGTCTGGAAGGAAAAAAATATATATAGCCATTGACCTTACAGGATTTTTGTGAGAAAAACACTTAGTAATTCTTAAAACATGGACTGCTAGATGATAAAGTAGATAGAGGGTAGGGTCTGGAATCAGGAAGACTCATCTTCTTGCATTCAAATGGGTTTTAGAGATTTACTAATCGGTATGTGTGAATCTGGACAAGTCACTTAATCTTGTTTATCTCAGTTTCCTCATCTGTAAAATGAGATGGAGAAGGAAATGGCAACCACTCCAACATCTGCCAAGAAAACCCTAAATGGGGTTAGATACAACTGAAAAATGACTGAACAAAATCTTAAAGCACATAGAAATATGTCTTCTTGTTATCATCTACCCCCTTTTTCTTAGTGTCCAACAAAGTATTGTTATTGGATTTTTGTATATATGTGTTTTTCAACATAGAAAGGTTAAGGGACCCACCTCTTAACCATAAAATTTAAAGGACACTTTTAATAGCACTTCAGTAAAATTACATGTGAAATAAATAGGTCACTAAAAAGAAGGAATAAAAGCATCACTTTTAGCATTCATTTGAAACCCAGGAATGTGTCTGGAGTGTTTAAGCAATAGCCATGCTCTTGGTCACAGAAGTCCTGGTTTCACTCCTTTTTCAACCATTCATTTGTGTATATAGCATATAATAGATATACCAGAGGAAAGATTCATCTGCTTTTATTGAAGCGAATAAAGACAATGACATTTTTATCAGTTCAAGGACACTCCTTCAGAATAGTTTGAACTAAAATGTTGGGTTTGTTTTCTTTTTGCCACACTTAGAAAAATAATTGCTGTGTGTTTTATTGGAAAGAACACTGGAATTAAGAGTCAAAAGACCTTCTGCTAAAATCCACCAGCCATGTGACAATGAGCAAATCACTTACTCTTTATAGACTTCTTTGGTAAAATAAGGTGTTGGAATGAAATGTTCCCTTTCAGTGCTGAAGAATGATGATTTTGTGATTAGAATAACTAAATTCTTGGGTGCGGCAAAGACTTTTCTAACCAATGGTTTGATTATAGAATCCTACTTCTTTCTCATGCAAATTTTTTCCAAATAATTTGAAGTTGTTTTGTTGTCCTATATGACTCTTCATGACCCATCTGGAGTTTTCTTGGCAAAGATTCTAGAATAGTTTGCCATTTCCTTCTCCAGTTTATCAGATGAGGAAACTGAGGCAAACAGAATTAAGGGATTTGTCCAGGGTCAAACAGCTAGTAAGTGTCTGAGGTTGGATTTGAACTCAGTCTTCCTTACTCTAGGCTGACACTCTAACTCAAAATTAGTGTCTTTTTTAATATTTAGCACTATTATGCAAGATCTTCACTAGTCATTTTTTTCTTTAACTATACAGAAATTTTGAGAAAGCTTGTTTGTATTTGTGGAGGATCCAAGTTGGAGGAAGGATTAGATGGTAAGTCATCATGTCAAAAGATCTCAACAGTCTGGGGTGATGGACTGAATTGTAAAACAAAAAAAAATCTTAAATTAAGGGGAATATGGCTAAAAAGTAGTTCATTAAACAAAAGTTAGTTGGACTATTTATAAAACAGTCATTTATAGAATATAGAATAGACATTGAGTTCTGTGAACTGAAGTGCCATAAGTACCAACAATATTGTCACATCATATAAAGTGACACCAAAAATAAAAAGTCAAAAATAAAGAAAAAAGCAGAAAGTATTAAGTGATGATGGAGCAGCTAGATGGCGCTATAATGCAGATATCACTGGGCTGGAGTCAGGAATCTTTCTGAGTTCAAATCTGACTTTAAACCACTTGCTAGCTGGTGTGATCCTGTTTCCCTCAGTTTTCTCATCTGTAAAATGAGCTGTAGAAAGAAATGACAGACCCCTCTACTATCTTTCTCAAACCCCAGATAGGAGTCACAGACTTAAGTGTAACTGAACAATGACAATGAATAACAAATTGAGTGATAGTACTTAGGTATTCTGCTCTATCCATGTCACTGTGGATAGAACACTGGATCTGGATTTAGGAAGGCTTAAGATAAAACATTGCTTCAGATAATTACTAGCTGTATGATCTTGGACAAGATATAACCTCTGTCTACCTCTGTTTTCTCATCAGTAAACTTAGGATAACAATAGCATCTACCTCCCCGAGTTGTTGTGAGGATAAAATGAAATAATATTTGTAAAATTCTTTACAAACATTAAAGCATTATGTGAATGTAGCTAGCAATCAGTCAAATCACATCTAAATTATTGCAATGAACTCTTTGGGGCATCATATTTTAGAAGCACATCAATATACTGGAATGTGTCCAAAAAAGGACATCTATGTTATAGGAAATCTAGTTGAAGTAGTTAGTTTGACAAAAAGACAAGAAATATCCAATCATTAATTTCAAATATTTTAAAGGCTATTGTCATCTAAAGAGAGAAAAGACCTGCTCTGATTTTTATTCAGTTGTTTTTCAGTTATATCTGATTCTTTATGACCATATCTGAGGTGTTTTTGACAAAGACATTGAAATGGTTTGTCATTTCCTTCTTTAAGACCAGTTCTCCTTGGCCCTCAAAAACAGATATGGGAGGAGGGATGAGTAGAAGTTATAAGGAGATTTTTTTTTAGCCAACATAAGAGATAATTCTGAAACAATTGGGGCTATCCAAAACTAGGAAGAGTTTCTTTAGGATAATAATTTTCCCATTATTAGACGCTTTTATGCAAAGGCTGAATAGCCCCTTGCTTATTGTAAAAGGGATTTGAACAGAAATTCACAAGATGATCTCTGAGATTCCTTCAAGCTCTCTGCTCCTATGATTTTATCAATCATTCATTAAATAAAAATTTATTAGGTGTCTACTTTGTTCCAGACTGTGCTAAGCACTAGGAAAGATGCAAAAGACAATCCATGAACCCGAGGAGAACACGATCTAATAGGGGAGAGAAACTGCAAACAAACATTTACAAAACAAGCTATATGAAGGATAATTAGGAAATAATTAACAGAGAGAGAATTAAGAGGGGGTTTGTGGCAATTTCCAGTAAAGGATAAAATTTTAATTGAGACAAATAAAACCAGGGAAGTCAACAAGCATAATTAAGGAGAGAGTATTTCAGACCTGGGGCACAGACAGAAAAACTTGTCCTGAAAAATGAAAAATGAGCCTAGAGATGAAGGATCTTGTTCATGGAACAGTCAGGAGCCCAGAATAGATGGATCAAAGAGTATGTATTAGGAAATAGGGCATAAAATGACCAGAAAAGTAGGAGAGGGCTAGATTATAAAGGGATTTGAATGTTAAGTAGAGCATTTTGTATTTGATCATAGGGAGCTGCTGGAGTATATTGAGTGACAGTATGGAAGTCACATAATTTGACCTATGCTTTAGGAAATTCATTTCTAAGGCATGATTGTGCATTAGACACTTATTTTCTAAGCAATGACTTTTGCTTTGGCACCTTAAAAATTAAATATATAATTGTTTCTATGATAATGTCTCTACAATATTACCTTACACAATACACATACCCATACATGTGTGTACATGTACATATATATCTATATATGGTATTTATTGTACATATTAGTATGCATAGTTATCAATTTAAACTTAATTAAAAAGTATTTCCTATATAGAAAATAGCATTTATTTTCAGTGTAAGCTTAAAGCTATATAGGAATATGTGGGTAACATACACCAATAACATTTATTTTCAGCCTAAGCTTTGAGATCCTGAAAAACCTTCATTCCCCAAATTACATACACAAATTAACTCATTATTTGGAAGCTCAACATTCCTTCCTGCTGAGCTGTATGGAAAAAGCAAGTATCAACAGGCATTTCCCAAGGATCTATTGTATGTCCACCACTGTGCTGGGTATTACAAATACCTGTGGAGATAATAAGGCATGATTCTCACCCAGAAGGAGCTTATAATCTGATTCAGTGTTATCTCAAGGTTACACAGAGGGTCTTGGGGTACATCTTCCAGGTTCTTTCTGAATTATTTGCTTTAGGGTTATTGGAAAGAGAATGATAGTCCCATGGAGCAATAGTCTCCAAAGTAGCTTCTGTAGCCCATGGTGGGAGTCACGAAGGGACAAAGCATAACCTCAAGGGGAAGATGATCACCCAGTAGGAGAATAGAAAAGGGTTGCTTTGTAATGAGTCAAGAAAATGGATTGTTCAATTTTTTCTGTGAGAATTAATAGCTTGAGAATTAACAAACAACAAATTAGGGCTTAATTTGTTGTTTTGTTGATTGTCTAGGCTTAACAAAGTGAAGAAGCAAATATTAATATGCAAAATACACTTAAAAGATTTTTTGAAGTTAAAAAAATTTCCTCAGAGATCTGGTTGTTATTAAACATTTGTTAACCCACCATTAGTTACATTTCACTTTCTACAATAGGAAGTAATAGGGTTTTAAGATAACCATAGGTATCCTCTAAACACTATTCCTCAATAATCTTTCACTTTTCCCTCCTACCTCTCTGCAAGCTCCTAACTTTTCTTTCACCCCTTTCTGAGCTGGATATTGGTTTCTCAGGAGAATTTCAACCTAAGATGCCCCTGAGGAAACGAGGAAAAACATATTTAGAATGTTTTCTCTTATCCATAGATAATTTTATGACTGCAGCAGACACCCCTTGGAAAGTCGACTGAACTTTTGAGCAGTGACCTATGAGTAGTAAAGAGAAAAAAAGTCACCTTACTTCTTTTACACTTTGAAGAGGGAAGAATGAGTCGTATAGGGTAAGCAGGCACGGATGGGCTGTGATCAGCAGATCTCACTAAACTATTTTTCCTCAAAATATATTCCTTTTCTAAACTTGCCTAGTTCTTTCTAGGGTATACCATCCCTCTGGTTTTCCAGTACACACCCTTGGTGTTATTCTTACTGTTATATTTGTTATCATCCCCTCACTTTTGGTCACCCACCTATGACTCATTTTGGGCAGTTGGCAGATCTTGTAATTTTTGCCTCCACCATACTTTATTCCCTTGCCATCTTCTTATCTCTCCTTTCCATCCACACTAGACGCAAAAGCCTGTTAACCTGTTCATCTTCAGAACTTTCATCTGGGAAGTCATATCCTGTTATTACAATTCTAAGTAGCTCATGGTAAGTAAATTGAAACTGCCTCTAAGTCTTGCTTTACTTAATTCCTTGACTATTTACTGGCTTGCTACCTTGCCACCTCACTGAGACATTATATTCCACCCTTTATTTTCTTCGGGTTCTAGAATTATAATCAAATTACCAGTACTTATTTGAAAGGATGAAGGACACTTTCACTCACCATCTCTCTAACTTTGCAAACCAAAATACTCCATCCTGGCCACTACAACCCTATCTGTGTTGTGTTCACCAGTTAGAAGCTAAGAGCTAAACTACCATTATTTTTGTATTTGTATCGCCAAAACTTACTACATTAACTTGACATTAACATAGTCAGTGCTTAATAAATGCTTTTTCATTCATTCATCTTTCCCTCCATACCCATTTCTTCACTCTTATAACAACAATGCTAATTCAGGCCTTCATCATCTCTACTCTGGACTATTAAAAGGGCTTCTAACTAGTCAATGTGTTTCAAGTCACTAACTACTTTACTCTGTCTGCAATCAATTACCAAAGAGATTTTCCTATAGCAGAGATCTGAGCATAAGACCCCCTACTAAGTAAACTCCAGCAGCTCTCTATAATGACCTTAGGATCAAATATAAATCATTTTATTTGGTGTTTAAAGCTATTCACAATTGGTTTTAATCTACCTTTCAAATAGCCTTATGCATTGAGAGTTCTCTCCACTACACCTCTCTCCATTACAGCTCTCTCCATTGTAGCTAAATTGGATTTCTTATTGTTCTTCACACTCAGATAAAAACATAACCTAAATATACAAATATGAATAGGAAATTATGTCCTGATACTATCCATTAAGCAGAATCAAATAAAGAGGAATGAATTAGTACCAAAAAACTTTCTGCTGAGTAGAAATCAGAGATGATTCACTTTTGCTTGTTTTTGCATTATGTATGAAGAATATCTATCTATATGCAAGAAAAAATGACTGATTATAAAAAAACTGCTTAAGGCATTGAATGTTATCACTTGTGATTATTATGTGTTTGTCAGTAAATGTATATAAATGAAAATTGCTTGGTGAGCTACATTGGTTAAATTAATTGAATAATTAATTAATTTTTGTTTTTGAGTTGTTTCAGTCATATCTGAGTCTTATGTGATTCCATTTGAGGTTTTCTTGGCAAAGATATTGGAGTGGTTTGCCATTTCCTTCTCCAGAATTAATTTATGACAAAGAATTTTTATTTATATCTGCTATTCCCCAGAGCATATAAAAGATTTTTTTCAAAAATAGTGTAAAATGTTCGATTACATTTATTTCACTGAAATATTTTATGTATTATATATTATATAATAATTATTAATAATTTCATGAAAGCAAATTGTTTTATCCCATTAATAAATGAAACTCATATATTTAGCCTTTATCTCATCCTTTTTATTTTCTATTTTTATGTCTGCTTTATAATGTACATACTATATGTGATATATTTTATAATTTACAAATTAATAAATGTTTTTATTTTTGAAGAAGTCAAAACATTTTTTTCTAATAGGAATATGTGATAAAAAGAAGTATTGGGGGGAAGAAAGAAAAGAGACCATTATGGCTACAGAGAAGCAGAAATTAAACACCATTAAACCCCATTGAAGAAAGACACACTCTTTTACTCGCCACCCCTACCCCCACACATACAAACACTTTGGAGACCATTCTTCTAGGTCTTTACCCAAAGGAGTGTGTGTGATCAATGAGAGATCATACAAAAGGGAAAAGGACCCACATACAAAAATGTTTATAGCAGTCCTTTTTGTAGCAGCAAGGAATTGAAAAGAATGGATGCCCATAAGTTGGGGAATGGCTGAGTAAGTTATGATTTATGAATGTTATGGAACAATTATTATTCTATAAAGAAATGATCAGCAGAATGATTTCAGAAAGGCCTGGAGAGACTTGCATGAACTGATGCTAAGTGAAGTGAGTAGAATCAAGAGAACATTGTACATAGCAACAAGATTATGTGATGATCAACTGTGGTGGACTTGGCTCTTTTCAACAGCTTTTCAGGCCAATTCCAATAGATTTGTGATGGAGAAAGCCATAACATTCAGAGAGAGGATTATGAGGACTGAATGTGCATTACAACATAGTATTTTCACCTTTTTTGTTGTTTGCTTGTGTTTTTCTTTCTCATTTTCTCCCTTTTGATTTGATTTTTCTTGTGCAGCATTAGGGTGGAAATAGTTTTAGTAGAATTACAGATGTTTAAACTATATTTGATTAATTGCTGTCTAGGGGAGGAAAGGAGAAAAAATCGGAACACAAGGTTTTACAAAAGTGGATGTTGGAAACTATCTTTGCATATATATATTTTAAAAGCTATTATTATTTTAAAATTATAATTTAAATACCACATGGGTTTGAAACTCATTGGTTCTCTTCTTTTGGAATATTTTAAAAACAGATTAGAAAATTCTGTTTTCATTTTTTCAAGTGTGTTGAAATGAGAGTTTCTATTGGCAAAACATCATTTTTGGGAACTGAGAGAGACAAAATTATCCATGTTGGAGATGTTAGCCAAGGAAGACTAAGATTGAGCATGGTCATCAGATTGAGCAGTTAAGAAAAAGATCACTGATAATTTTTTTTTTCACTGATAACTTTTAAGAGAGTCAGTTCAACTAAGTGAGGAGTCAAGAAAAATAAGGAAGTTGAGAACATGGTGTATTAGAAGGTGGTGACCTCAATGAAAACTGAGAATGACAGAAGAAGAGCATGTCAGGGAATTATAATATAATGAAATGTGCAATGCATCCAATCTGTTACTATTGTTCTTTTCTTTTCCTTCCTATCCTCTGAAAAACCTAACTCCACCTGAAATGTGTGTCATGTGTTGGGGGATATTAGTTATTAAGTGCTGTTCCAGAGCACAGAGCCCACCTATTGAGGAGTTCCAGGGAAGCCACAAAATGATCTGACTTAGAGTTCAGGGAGGTAGGAAGTTACTGGGAAGATTGTTCAGCTCCGTTGACAGGGTAAAAATTAAGTTATTACTACTGATAGGCTGACATCAACACACAGACACAGGAGGACAGTGGTGATCAAGGATAAAGCTGAGGAGCATTGAACAATCATGGGAGAATACATGGTGTAATTGTATTGGAAACAAACCCATCATTTACTAAAGAGGAAAAGGTTGGATGATATCTATCTCTCATTCTCTCATTGATCACACACTCCTTTGGGTCAAAATCTAGAAGAGTGGTCTTTAAAGTGTTTTTTTTTTGGTTTGTTTGTTTTCTTGGTTTTACTTACTTCATTCCTCATCAGTTCATATAAGTCTTCCTATGTTTCTTTGGAATCACCCTTTCCCACAATCTATGTGGAAATTTGCTTTACTTGACTACATGACTATGCATATTTATTACAAGTTTTTTTTTCCTTTAAATTATAGGTATGAAAATAAATGCTTAATTACAAAGCTACATTAATTTTTTTTAAGGAACAAAGTCCAAGTACATCCATATTGTTAAGTAGAAAAAAATTCCAAGGAATCATAGGATGTTGGTTTGAAATGAAATATCAGCTTTAAGACTGGCTCACGATTGTTTCACCAAACACTTCCTAATGAAGTCCCTATTTAATAAACTTACTTAATAAATAATAAAGTCCTATTATATACAAAATCAAATATAAAATCCTCTTTAGCTTAATTTTTTTCAAAAATTTCAAACAACAACTTTTTTAAAATTAATTTGTCCCCTACTACCTCTCTGTTCCAATTAGGCAAATAACAAGTAAATATTTTGATGTATAACTACACAGTCAAGCAAAATAAATTTTCACAGTAACCATTTAAATTTCTCAGCATTTTAAATTAATCACATTCTCTCTTATGAAGTGAAGGGTGTGTGTTTTTTTTTTTTATTTTCACTTTTTTGGGTGCTCATGATTTATCACTGCAGTAACAGTGTTGTTGATGGGGGTTTTTTGCCATTTTTTTTATCACTACATAATTTGTTCTTCTATTTGTTTCATTTTACTCTGTGTCAGTTCATAAAGCTGTTGTTCATTTAATTATTTATATAATTATATATAATAACAATATTCCATTGGATTTTAGCTGTCACATTTTTTAGCCATTCCCCAAAAGGTTGCCCCCTTCATTTCCATTTTTCCCTACCACAGAAAGAACTGCTATAAATATTTTGCATATAGAGGTATTTTGCTTCTTTCTTTGATTTCTTGAGGTGTTGGCCTCCCAAAATCACTCAATCAAAGGCTATGTAAAGTTTTACATTCTGAGCAAATTGCTATCTAAAATATCTAGACCGATTCAGAGCTCCAGCAACATTACAATGGTGTACCTGTTTTCTCACAACCTTGCTAAGATTTTTCTTTTTCTTTTTTTTTTTTTTATCATTTTTACCAGTCTGATACTTGTGAGACAGAATCTAAAAGGCACTTTAAATGGCATTTTAAAAATTAATAGTAATTTAGAGCATTTTTCATATAATTGTCAATGCCTTGGATATCTTCTTTTGAAAAATGCTTGTTCATATAATTTGACCATATCTACTGGGAAATGGCTCTAACTTCTATAAATTAGAATTATTCATATGTGTGTATATGTATGTGTATTTGTGTATAAAATAAGACTTTCATTAAAGATATTTATTGCAAAGATCCCCCCCACAATTGACCTCTTCCACTTTATTTTTATCACAATAGACTTGTTTGAGCAAGAACTTTTAGATTTTGTATAATCAAAATTGTCTATTTAATTTTATGTAAGTTTATCACTTGTTTATCAAGTCTTCCCCTATCAATAAATCCAAAAGATAATCTCAAACTATCACTCTTTGCAGATGATATGATGGTATACCTAAAGAACCCCAGAGATTCTACTAAAAAGCTATTAGAAATAATTCATAATTTTAGCAAAGTAGCAGGATACAAAATAAATCCCCATAAATCCTCAGCATTTTTATACACCACTAACAAAATCCAAGAGCAAGAGATACAAAGAGAAATTCCATTCAAAAGATAATCTCTTTCTTCCTTTTCTGATTTGTTTATAATGTGATTTTTAAATATCTATCATATATCTGTTTGGAGCTTACTTTGACAAATTGTGATGTCTTCATCTAAATTAATTTTTTCTAGGCTGCTGTTCAGTTTACCTAGCAGCTTTGTTAAATAGTGAATTTGTGTGTGTGTGTGTGTGTGTGTGTGTGTGTGTGTGTGTGTGTGTCCTGTCTGTCTGTCTGTCTCCTTCCCTTTTGGACCAATACCTAATCATTTTAATCATTACTATCTTGTAGTATAGTTTGAAATCTGGTACTAATAAGACACCTTCCTGCTTACTTCTTTTCATTATTACTTTGATATTCTTGATCTTTTGCTGTTCCATATTAGTCTCATTATTTCTATATAACTAAAATATTTTTTGGAGAATTTGGCACAATACTGGTTAAGTAAATTAATTTAAGTAGTATTGGCTTTTTATTTTATTGATTCAACCCTGCCCATGAGTAATTAATGTTTCTACAATTATTTAGGTCTCCTTTTATTTCTGCAAAGCATATTTTATACATATAGTCCCTGAGTGACCTTTGAAGGTATATTCTTAAATATTCCATAGCTTCTGTAGTTCCTTTAAAAGGAATTGTTTTTTTCTAGTTTTTTCTGGCTGACTTTCTTTTGTTATATATTTACAATGCTAATAATTTATGTGGATATAACTTATATCCAACATCTTTGTCAAAGTTATTAGCTATTTCAATTAGTTTTAATTGACTCTGTAGAATTCTCTAAAATATGTCATCATATCATCTGCAAAAAAATAATAATGCTTAAATTACTTAAATTAATATTTAGAAATTTTTCATTTCAAATGTATTTATTTATTCTTTCTTTTGTCACTGAAATAGTTGAGAGATATAAAATTTCCCTTCAGAACTGCTTTATCCCTCAAATTTTAATATTATGTCTTATTAATTTTGCTTTTCTTTGATGAAATTTTTTACAGTTTATGTAATTTGTCATTTGACTAAGTAGTTCTTTAAAATTATGTCATTTTACTTTCAAATTTTACATTCTTTTTTTAAGGACTCTTTATAGAATAAATGTCTTCCTGCAATATATTTTTATATATTTGTTTTTAAGATTTTTGAGTTTTAGGTTTGCTCCATTTTCTTCACCCACAATTAAGAAACCACATGTGAAGTTATACAAAACATTTTCATAAAAGTCAAGTTGTGAAAGAAAATATAGATCTCCTACACTAATGAAAATAAAAACCCTCAAGAAAAATAGAGAGATAGAGAGAGTAATAAAGAATGCTTTGATCTATATTCAGATTCGATCAGTTCCTTCTCTGGGTATGGATAGGATTTTTCATCATACGTCCTTCAGAGTAGATGTGGATGAATGTACTACAGGAAATAACAAAGTCATTTACATCTGGTCATCCCAAGATATTACTATTACTTTGTATACAGTGTATTTCACTTTGTTCATGGGGAACTTTCCAGGTTTTTTTTTTTTCCTGCGAGCATCCTGCTCATCATTTTCCAGAGAACAATAATATTCCATCAGAGAAACTTGCTTCAATTTTTTTACAATTACTATCTGCAATATATTTCATCTCATCTTTTAAAATTTTAATGTTTGTTTAGGTTGTATGATCTTTTCTATCTTTCTTTTTCTTTTTTTCTTCCTTGTTTCTTCTCTCCTTCTCTCCCTTCCTCCCTCTCTCCATTTCCTCTGTAAAATGGGAATAATAGTAGCATTACTTCTCAGGGTTGTTGCAAGAATAAAATAAAATTTTGTAAAGTATTTTCCAAACAACTTGATAAATACTAGCTATTATTGTTCAGTGAAGAGTACCCAAACCAAGATGTGTATATAGTGTGTCTGACTACTATTAATCCTAACCCATCTCTTTTCAGGCCCTAGCTCCCTAGTTGGAGGTTGACATTTGGATGGGTGATGCTCCACCCTGTCCAATTGCATAGCCAAACCCATATGAAAACAAGACATTTCTAGGATTCACAGCATAATCTAGGTCCTAAGATTTTTTTTTCCCTTTTAGTATAGAAGAAAGAAGGTGGATTGAACTACAGTCAATTTTTTGCCAACATAGACAGGAAATCTCTAAATCAACAAGGTAATGCCTTGCCAATAGTGTCAATATGGCCATGTGTTCACTGATGAGATAAAGCTTCTCTTGTTTTTACTTCTATGTCCTTTGATGCTAAGATTTGAGTCTTGAAGTGATTGACCTGAATCTTTTGTCAACCAATTATCTCTGTGCCAAGTTAGCAGACAGTTGTCTTCCAAAACTGCCTATATATGTAAGCCTCTGTAATGTATAAATGCCTCTCTCTCTCTCTCTCTCTCTCTCTCTCTCTCTCTCTCTCTCTCTCTCTCTCTCTCTCTCTCTCTCTCTCTCTCTCTCTCTCTTTCTATCTCTCTCCTTCTCTCTTTTTCTCTCTCTCTCCCTTCCATCCTCTTTCTCTCTCCCCTCTCTGTCTCTATCTCTCTCTGTCTCTCCATCTGTGTGTGTGTGTGTGTGTGTGTGTGTGTGTGTGTGACCATATTGGGTCCTCAGGTCATCATGATGAGTAAATATATGAATTCCTTCCTGTGCCATCAGGGGTACTTTATATTTTCCTTGGAACAATTCTTCCTTATATGATAAGATCACATTCACTGGCTGGCCACAAAGTTAAAAACTGTATGGACAGATATCTTCATTTAGATGTATTCTTTTTAATACTTGCTGCATCTAAATCTCACTCTCAATTTGAAGGATACAATCTGAAAAAACCATCACTGCCAAAATCATAGCTCATAATGAGATAATGGAAAGTAAGTAGGAGAAAAATAGGAAAAGGCTTAGAAAGATGATTAAGTTGGTCAGTTCCAACAAAGAGGAAAAGAAATTGAATAAAGAATTGTAACAATTATTCTCATGTTTGCACAAATACACACACATACATTTGCATATTTTTCTTTTCTTTAAAAGTTATGTTTTTATATTTATTTTTACATAGTCATTTCCCTAGATGGAACATTCTTATTTTAAACAAACAAAATTTAAACAAAATTAATGGATCTGATAATTATATAATTATAGGATTATAAGCTCAGAGAGTTAAAGATCGAAGAACTCACAAAAGTCATCCAGTCCAACTCTCTTAATTTACAGATGAAGAAATTAAGAAGTCAAAGAATCTGCCCAAGGTTTCAAAGGCAATATCTGTGGTGGAATTTGAACTCAAGACTCTTCACTTTAAAATCTGCATGCATACTCCTCCATCTCTTTTCTAAGAACAGAAAAGTTATGTACTTATCAGTAACAGAACTTTATCTTTATCAGTAGCTAAGATCTGCTTCTTTTCTTCTGTTCACTTTGTACCCTTAATCCAAACCTCTAGGTTCTGGCTCAGACTAATCCTTTTTTCCCATAACTCTGGAGGGGAAAGTGAGGCAGGCGACTTTGTACAGCCCTCCCTCACTTAAATTCACTTGCATGTCCTAGCCTCTTATCTCCCAAATCCAAGCCACAAGTAACATCTAGAGCTAGCAAAATGTTGATGACAAATATTTGGAAATGCAGCTTTGTCTGCAAATCAAAATATGGTCTATCTATATCTATCTATATATACATTATATATATAGATAGATAGATAGATAGATAGATAGATAGATATAGATATATCTATATCTATATCTATATCTATATCTATATCTATATCTATATCTATATATATATATATATATACATACAGAGAGAAAGAGAGAGAGAGAGAGAGAGGGGGGGGGATAAGGGAAGTATCCTTGTCCAAATACTTCAATAACAATATTATCATCAGCAACATATTTGCACACAGAAGACAATTAGAAAGACAGATATATATGTCCATATACTTGAAATTTTTATATCTATACAGAAACATAAGTGACTACATGCATGTTTGTATAGGTATATTTGAAATTTTTTATACATATGTATATGTGTAAGTTGGAATCTTTACAAACTGTTAAGTCATTAGAGTTGATAGAGACAATAATTATCTAATTCAGCATGGTTCAGTAGCATTGATCTGATCCTACAAGGAGATGTTATGAGCCAGAAGAAACAAGGTACTAAGCGGAGCTGATAGAAACAATGCTTGTGTTCATTCATTTAGAGAGCTCTTAGGGCCAGAGAGCACTCTGGGAGATTGAGAGCCTCTCTCGGAGGCAAGACAGATTCATTTTCAACTTTCACCTTGGTGGTGGAGGCTGAAGAAAGCAGAGGCAGAAACAAAGGACAAATCTTCAAGAGCTCTTGGAACCAAGCAGAAAGATAGGCCTCTAAGAAAAACTTAACCGGGCTATTTTGGAGGAAGCAATAAAAGATTTGAACTTTTAACACCTGGATGCATTTGGGTGATTATTAATTTTAACTGAAACTGAGGCTGCCTCCAGAAAACCTCCCCAAGAAACCTGCTCCCAGAAAGAACCATTATTATTTTAAAGAAGAACACCACATGTGTGCATATAGGATTATGTATATAATGCTCTCATGCAAAACATATATACATATACACATGATGGGGTTAGTGGTAGTTGTGATGAAGTGCAAGAATTGGGGTGGGAAATCCCCTCTGGTTGGAGCTGCAGGTCCAATGCAAAAGAATTCGCATACCCAAAATCTGTGTGACAAAAAAGGGATTTGTATTGCTCACTAAGAAGGAAGCTTTCTTAGCGGGCAAAACTCCTGATTAGGAATTTGGCAAAGGTGGGTTAACAGACCCATCATTATATGGTTAAGTCTTGGCCCGGGAACTGGGGAGCATTTCAAGCTGACAATCAGGATGAGATCTCCAATTGAATAAGCTTCTGGGAGTGGTTCTGGACTAATTTTCAACTCAATAGAGAATACAACCAATCCCTGGTCAAGATCTCCAACTGAATGAGACTTATCTTAATTCCCTGAGGGTGGATCTCTCCCAAAGGAGGGTTTTTCAGGGTTCACTCCATTATTTCCCCCCAAAAGTCAAAGGGGACACAATTTGCATTATTTCCCCCCCTCAACCAGTCCCCAAATTCATTTGGGGTAAAGCGGCAAAGGTCTCATCTTCTGTAACTGCTTCAAGCTGACAAGGGTCATATAGCTGTCCCTAAATTCACTGGGGGTTTGGGCCAGGAGAGAAAGTACAAGATCTGAAGACAGCAGCAGCAGCATCTAAAGGGTGTTGTGTGTCCCAATCAGTCATCCCATGATCTCCAGGCTGAAGGAGCAGCTGAAAATTCATAGCTTGAAGCTTAGAGGAAACAAATCTCAGGAGCAGATTAAAAATGCAGGGGCCAAATATGAGTAAAAAAAAATAATAATTAGAAGTGGAGTTAGTATAGGGGTGAGTAGACAACATAACCAGGATCCCACTCAGAGGAAGACTGGGGGTGTGTGAGAAGTTTTCCATTAATGTCTTGCATCCAGCCAGCTTCCTCTAAGATTCTCTCGGTACGAAGCTCAACCTTCCTTGAGTTGTTGATGTACATACAGCAGGATGAATTGACCAGGGCACAAACACCTCCACTTGAGGCAAGGAGATAATCCAAGGCCATTCAGATTATCTAAAACTATGTTAGCAAGAGAATCCAAAGATTCTTGGATCCCCAAGGAAGATTGTAGTTATATGACATTCTATCAATTGGAAATTAGTTTTCAGGAGGTTATGAAGAAGCTTCAAAGAAGGTGCTGTAGAAGCATTATGAGTGAGTTTGCCAGGATTTTTTGGAATGGAAACCCTACAGATATTTCTCAGGATGGTCCACAATCATAGGTACATCTAGCCCTTGACCCTTCTGTGCAGATGGTACAGATTGCTGAGATGAAATTGCAGCAGGTTTAAGAGGAGTCACACTCACTTGCACCAACAGTATTGATGGTATAAGTCAGTGCCCCCACATCAGGGATGTAAATGTGGTCATTATGGGCCACTGTGACAACTACTGTCTCTGTGGTATGAGTGTAGTAATGTGTAAATATGAGATCTTTCCCAGCAAGAAAACAGGAATCAGGTCAGAGTAGTTCCCCTGGTAGGTGTCCTCCAGGGTGGAGATGGTGACATTTGGGAGTGAGACCTTTGTAAAAAAAATACATTGGGTCATATCTGTGACTGCCTCGGGGGTGTTGAGGGCATACCCAATAATCCTGGACACCCCCATTACCCACAGAGTTCCCTAGTCTGACCAGGAAGTTATCTCCTCACTGGCAAGGGCTCACCGAATAACACCAAGAAAACTGGAGAGAGAGTATTAGGAGTAGAGTTCTCATCATGAGAGGAAGGAGATTATAGTGAGAGAAAGAGACAATTTCACCCTTCTTTCTCCAGAGCTTTTTCAGGAGTTTTGTGGAAGAGAAACTTCAGATCCTCTCTGGGCTCACAGGAATATTCTGAGCTATCTGAAGGAGAGGTAACAGAAGCAGCAGTTTTAATCCTAGAAATATGAGTCCAGCTGGGGGATCCTTCCAGTTAAACTGATGATGGAATAGTCAGAATTATTGTGTGGGTCTTTCTACTTTATACCTAGAGGGTCAGACCCCTGAGACTTCCAGCTAAAAAGCTGTACTTAAAAAAGTACACAGGGGAGGCAACCTGAATATGAGCATCTGTAAATTTAGGGAGATGCTCATTTGTTTATTCAGAAAGGGCTTTCTGGACCGCACCAAGCTGTGTGGCAAACTGAGTGACCAGATGCTGTTCTGGATCTACAAGAATGCCAGTGTTTAGGAAAGGCCTCCCATACAGTAGTTCAAAGGGGCTCAGCTTAATGTTTTCCCAACTGGCAATAAGGACTCTAAGAAGCCCTAAAGGGAGATTCTTCCCCCAATCTTCTCAAGTCTCTAAGCATAGTTTAGTAATGACTCCCTTGAGGGTGTGATTCATTTTCCCCACGTTCTCAGGAGGGATACAGGCAGAGTGGAAATGGTAAGTGATTTTGAGTGCTTTGGCTACAGCTTAGATTACCTGAGAAGTGAAGGCCGGGCCATTATCACTCTGTAAGGAGCTAGGTGGGCCAAAATAAGGTATGATTTCTTTTAGTAAGCATTTTGATATTTCCTGAGCTTTCTCAGTCCTGCAGGGAAAAGCTTCTACCCAATTAGTAAAATGTCAACAAAGACCAAAAGCAACTTGAAACCTCTGCAAGAGGACATATATGTAAAGTCTATTTGCCAATCTTCCTCTGGGTATGTGCCCCTTCTCTGATCCGGCTTCACACATACACATACATATATTTATGTGGGAAATACACACACACACACACACACACACACACACACACACACACAAACATTTTAGCAGCCAATTTCTGTTTCATTGCATGATGGTGTGTAAGGCAAGGAGGAAGTAATTCCACATAGGCATAAGACAAGAAAGGTCACTAAAAAACAATGAAATTAATTTAGGGTATTATTATGAAATGATAATGTATGATGACAGTTATAAAATGCTTAGCACTCTGCCTGGCACATAGGAGGCATTGTATGTATGTGTGTGCATGCTATTACTGTTTAAGTAGAAATAGGTGGCAAAATAATTATTTGCCAGTCAGAAACCTTTAGTTAAGTTCCTTAAGAAGGCTCATTCTGTAAGCCAAAATCAGTCTATTGATTTGCAAATCATTAAAATTGTGGTAGGGTAACATGCTTCTCTGATGTATTCTTCTAATGAATGTATGAATGAATTAAATGTATTCATCAAATGAATTCAGAAAAGCATGGGAAAATCTATATGAACTGATGCAGTAAATAGAAACAGCAAAATAAAAACACATACCATGACTGTAACATAAATGGAAGAATAATGAAAATAATTAAAACTGAATGCTGTAGAATTATAATGACCAAGCCTGTCCCCCCCCAAAAAAGTAACCCTCTTTCCTTTCCAATGATGAGATTATAAATGTCAAACACTACAGTTTTGCTAAACTCTTTGTTTTTTTTAATTCTTTGTGATAAGAGATGAGTTTTTTTTTATTTAGTTATTTTTATTAAAGCTTTTTATTTTCAAAACATATGCAAGGATAATTTTCAGCATTCACCCTTGCAAAATCTTGTGTCCAAATTTTTTCCTTCCTTTACCCCCATTCTCTCCCCTAGATGACAATAATCCAATATATGTTAAACATGTACAATTCTTCTATACATATTTCCACAATTATGATGCTACACAAGAAATATCAGATTAAAAAGGAAAAAAATGAGAAAGAAAACAAAATTCAAGCAAACAACAAAAAATAAAAATACTATATTGTGGTCTACATTCAGTTCCCACAGTCCCCTTTCTGGGTGTAGATGGTTCTCTCCATCACAAGATCATTGTAATTGGCCTGAATAATCTCACTGTTGAGAAGAGCCATGTCTATCAGAAATAATCATTGAATAATCTTCTTGTTGCCGTGTATAATGATCTTCTGGCTCTGCTCACTTCACTCAGCATCAGTTCATGTGGGTCTCTCCAGGCCTTTCTGAAATCATATTGCTGGTCATTTTTTATAGGACAATAATATTCCATAACATTTATACACCATAACTTATTCAGCCATTCTCCAACTGATGGGCATCCACTCAGGTTCCAGTTTCTTGCCACTACAAAAAGGGCTGCCACAAACATTTTTGCTCATGTGAGTCCTTTTCCCTCCTTTATGATGTCTTTGGGATTTATAAGCCCAGTAAAATCTCTGCTGGATCAAATGGTGTGCACAGTTTGATAATCCTTTGGACATAGTTCCAAATTGCTCTCTAGAATGATTGAATCAGTTCACAACTCCACCAACAATGTATCAGTGTCCCAGTTTTCCCACACCCCCTCCAATATTTGTCATTATCTTTTCCTGTCACCTTAACCAATCTGAGAAGCGTGTATTGGTACCTCAGAGCTATCTTAATTTGCATTTCTAAGAGATGAGTTTTTAGGAGGAAGAAAGGGAGGGGTACAATACATTGAGAAATGTCAGTACCATAAAAACAAAATATATAAATAAAAATGTTTTGAAAACAGAAATGCTTCAATGTTTATAACAACAACAATATTTACATAGTATTGTTGTTATTCAGTTATTTCAACTGTGTTCCACTTTGTGATCCCACTTAGGGTTTTCTTGGCAAAGATATTGTACTGACTTGTCATTTCATTCTCCAGCTCATTTTACAAATGAGAAAAAATGAGGTGAACAAGGTTAAATTATTTGCCAAGGTTTATACACCTAGTGTCTAAAGATGAGTCTTCCTGACTCTACCCACTGTGCCATCTAGCTGCCGCTCATTTATCCTCAGAACCACTTTGGGAAGTAGATAATATTATTATTCTAATTTTATGGAAAAAGAAACAGCATGAGAAAATTTAAAAACTTGCTCAGGGTCACAACATTAATGTTTCTGATACCAAATTTAAATCAAGACTTCCTGACTCCAAAGTCCAAGGCCGTGTAACATGACTCCTCCCAGATGCCTGAATCAAAATCTAGTCTTAAACAATTACTAGCTGTGTAACCCTGGGTAATCACTCAATTTTCTTCAGCCTCAGTTCCTTTTCTATCAAAAGACACAGTAACAGCACCTAACTCTTAGGTTGTTGGAAGAATAAAAACACTTTGTTAACCTTAAAGTACAATACAGGTACTCGTTTTCAGTGTTGTTATTTGTAGGGCTGATGTTTGTTTTTTTTTCCTATAAGGGCACTTCCTTCATTGATGCATCAGTGTCTTAGTGCCATGTCTTAGTAGATGGTCTTTCTGAATTACTGTAGCCAAAAATCCAGACTGCCCACTTTCTCATAGTGAGCATCTCTGAACTTGGGTAAGATATTGGCCAAACAAAATAATTATTGCTTATTTCCACATCCACAACCAAAGTCTTTCCAGCGTTTTTACACTGCTAACAGCCTTCAAAAACTTACAATCAATTCCCCATCACAGATATTAGCTATTGGGGCAAGAACTTGCTATTTTACCAAAAAAAACAGGAAAAACTGGAAAGAAGCTTGGAAGAAACTATGAATAAATCAATATCTCACACTTCTTTCTTACAAGATAAGTTTAAAATAGGTACATAATTTAGACATAAAAAATAATATAATAACAAATTAATGGATCATGGAAGAAATTACTTTTCACATCTGTGGGAAAGGAAAGGGCTCATGACCAAACAAGAGAAATAGTTCATAGAAGATCAAATGGATAATTTTGATTACATTAAAATTTAAAAGATTTTGCATACAAAAGCAAATGGAACTAAAATTGGAAGAAAAGTAGGAAACTGAGATAAAATATTTACCACAAATATCTCTGATAAAAGACTCATTTCCCAAATATATAGGGAACTCAGCCAAAATTTTAAGAATAAGAATTCCTCAATTGATGAATGGTTATGGAATGTGAACTAGAAAAGAATGAGTTATCAATAATCATATGAAATATGTTTTAAGTCACTAACAATTAGAAAAATGCGCATTAAAAGAACTCTGAGGTATCACCTCACATTTGTCAGATTAGCTAAATTGGCAGAAAAGAAAAATAACAAATTCTGGAAGGGATATGAAAAAATAGGTACATTAATGTACTAGTAGTAGAGTTGTGAACTAGTCCAACCATTCTAGAGAGCAAATTGGAATTATGTTCCTCAAATTTATAAAACTGTGTATATGATTTGAAACAGAAATACCACTCTCAGATTATATTCAAAGGATATCAGAGAAAATGGACAAATATCTATATGAACAAAAATATTTATAGCAGCTCTATTCATATGGCAAAGAATTGGAAACTGAAGGGATGTCCATTAATTGGGGAATGGCTGAATAAGCTAAGATTATATGTGATGGTGATGATATTATTGTGCTGTGAGAAATGACAAAGGGCATAATTTCAGAAAAAAATATAGGAAGACATGTAACAATGTAAAGTGGAGTAAACAAAATCAGGAAACAATTTATATAATAAGCAATATTATAAAGATAATCAACAGTGAAAGACTTGATAACTGATCAATGCAATGTTCTACCCCAATTACAAAGGACTCGTCACAAAAAATACCATCCACCAACAGCCAGAGAACTGATAAACTCAAGAGTACAGATTGAAGCATATTTTAACTTTATTCTTTTTTTTTTTTTTTGCTTTTTTAAAAAAAATATGTATTTAAAACTAAATACAAAATAAGAAAATAGAAAAACAAAAACAAAAAGTAAACAAAAATGTATCCAGCAGATCAGGGAGGATTCGAAATATATGACAATAAATTTCCATTTCAAGAAAGCATATATAGAAGATATTGCATTCATGATTGGCAATCTTTTCTTTGCTTTTTTATAGGTTATTGTTTTGTTCTCTGCTATGTACTTTTTACTTTATTCTTTTTTTCCCCTTTCATCCTTACCATTTTTCCCAAGCATGCAGTTAAGATGGATATACATACATATGCACATACATCCACATGTATACATATGTTCATATACACACATACATTCAAATCCTTCCTACTGTGACTGAGCAAATAATTTCACTTGTATACTCCAGATAACTAAGACTAAGTTGAAGAGAAGGTGATACTCTACTTTGGTGGAGGGAATTTCATTATCTGGGAGTTCTCTGTATCAATGAAATCACACAAATCCCTCTATTTGGCACCAGAAACCAGGGATATAAAAACAAAAATGAAATATCCTGTCCATATATACACATATATAAGTACATATAATACATGTACAGATATGCATCTAAAATGTAGATTTCTCTTTTGATTGAATTTTTAAGTTTAACTTTGAGATCAATGATTATTAGCCTTATTTTTTGTAATAAATTTTATTCCTGATCCTTGTTATTGTGTTTGTGTATATGTCTCATTTCCTATGCCTGCAAACTCTTCTACTTTAGTTTTCCTCCTTAAGTACTTGCCTTGCAATTACTTAACCTCCCCTCACCCATTATTTCTTTATAGATTTTGGAGAATGCTATATTCTTCATGGTATATACATACATATATACACACACATTCACACACACCATATATATATATATATATATATATATAGTATTTATATATATATATATAGTATTTATATATATATATGATATATATACACATATACACAGACATATCACATATACACAATGCACATATACATGTATACACATATGTATATGTGTATCTCTATATATAAAAAACTATACACACACACACACACACACACACACACACACACACGTTTTGGTTAACCCATTCCCAATGTGAGTAGGTTTTCAGAACTACCAGCCCTCTTCCCCAATCTAATATTAGCCTCTGTTGGTTCTTCCTCTGCACATCACGTGAATAGTTTTAACTACTACTTTTCCCTTTCCCTAGACTGTTTTACTTTTTAAGAATCAGATTATATTCAGTTCTGGCCTAGTTTTTTTTTTAGACTAACCACTTGCTGATGTCAATCTTAGACATATGATTTACCTTTCTACATATAAAACATAAACAGTCTGTCCTTGTTTTGTCCTTGAAATTAGTCTTTATATATTAAATTTTCTATGGAATTCAGGTTTGGTTGAAATAAAATCCTGCAAGTTCATTGAATGTTTTTTTTCTTCATTCAATATCATCTTTAATTTTGCTGAATATAATATTTTTGGCTATAGGTCTAGTTATTTTGATTGTTGATACATAATATTTCAAGGCTTGTGTGGTCTTTTATTGCAGCTGCTAATAAATTCTGTACAACTGTAATTGTAGCTCTAACATATTTGAATTATTTGTTTCTTATTAAATTTTTTTCTTTGAAATTTAGCAATAATATTCCTTGTAGGATCTCTTAGAGGTAGTCATTGGTGCATTTTTTTTTTCTATTTCTACTTTTCTCTCTTGTTCTATAACTTACAGAAATTTTTCTTTGATTATTTCTTGTATTATTGTGTCAAGGTCCTTGTTTTGGTCACAGCTTTCAAGTAGTCCAATTATTCTTATATAATTTTTTCTTAATCTGTTCTCTAGGTCTGTTGCTTTTCTTATAAAATGTTTCACATTCTCACCCATTTTTTCATTCTTTATATTGTTTTATTATTTCGTTCTCTTATGGCTTCACTGGCTTCCCTTTGCCCAGTTCTACATTTCAAAGAACGTTTTCAATATGATTGTAAAGAATAGCTTATAGAGCGGCTGTATTTGCATCGTTTCATTCGTACTACCATCCAGTGATTATGAAGGATATGATTCCCACTCATCATTTTCTTCTTTAAGACTCTGCATTTCCTATTAAAGAAGGGAAAGAGACCTATATGTACCAAAATATTTGTGGCAGCCCTCTTTGTAGTGGCTAGAAACTGGAAAATGAATGGATGCCCATCAATTGGAGAATGGCTGAATAAATTATGGTATATGAATGTTATGGAATATTATTGTTCTATAAGAAATGACCAACAGGATGAATACAGAGAGGCTTGGAGAGACTTACATGAACTGATGCTGAGTGAAATGAGCAGAACCAGGAGATCATTATTTTTTTTTAAATTTAATTTTATTTAATAATAACTTTGTATTGACAGAATCCATGCCAGAATAATTTTTACACAGCATTATCCCTTGCAATCACTTATGTTTCGTTTTTTCCCCTCCCTTCCTCCTCCCCCCCCCAAGATGGCAAGCAGTCCTATATATGTTAAATATGTTGCAGTATATCCTAGATACAATACACATTTGCAGAACCGAACAGTTCTCCCGCTGCACAGGGAGAATTGGATTCAGAAGGTAAAAATAACTCAGGAAGAAAATCAAAAATCAAATAGTTCACATTCATTTCCCAGTATTCCTTCTTTGGGTGTAGCTGTTTCTGTCCATCATTTATCCAATGAAACTCAGTTAAGTCTCTTTGTCAGAGAAATCCACTTCCATCAGAATACATCCTCATGCAATATCGTTGTCAAAGTGTATAGAACCAGGAGATCATTATACACTTCAAGAACAATACTGTATGAGGATGTATTCTGATGGAAGTGGATATCTTCGACAAAGAGCAGATCTAATTCAGTTCCAATTGATCAATGATGGACAGAATCAGCTACACCCAGAGAAGGAACACTGAGAAATGAGTGTGAACTGTTTGCATTTTTGTTATTCTTCCCAGGTTATTTTTACCTTCTGAATCTAATTTTTCCTGTGCAACAAGAGAACTGTTTGGTTCTGCACACATATATTATATCTAGGATATACTGTGACTTATTTATTTAACATGTATAGGACTGCTTGCCATCTAGGGGAGGGGGTAGAGGGAGGGAAGAAAAAACTGGAACAGAAGTGAGTGCAAGGGATAATGTTGTAAAACATTACCCATGCTGTCAATAAAAAGTTATAATTATTTTTAAAAGACTCTGCATTTCCTTTTCTAATTGTTTGACTTTCTTTTTCATATTCTTTTTGTTTTCCTTGGATAATTCTTGTTTAGTTTTTCCTCATTTTTATATGATTTTTAAAGCCTGTTTTGAGTTCTGTAAATTCTTTCTGGATAGAAAATCATTTAACATTACTCTTTGGGAAGGGGAGGTGTTTGTTTTTAATTTCACTGTCCTCCTGGGAGGGTCCCAGTCTTCCCTATTCTCATTGTAAATTTCTAGGGTTAGATTCCTTCTCCTTTACCTGATCTTTTTTTTTTTTTTTTAATGAGAGAGTATTAGTGTATCCACCTCTAATCCTATGGTTTGAGAGGGGGTGCCTCTAACTTTTTACTTCAGTTTTCCCCAGTGTCCTGAAATCCAAAACCAAGAACTCCATCATCCTGAAAGTGTCCACAACTCTAGCATCCCTGTTCCACTGCTTCTGCACTCACCAGTATATGCTGATATCTTTTTGTCTAGGGAATCATCTTTGAAGCACAGCTGAGCCTGGAGGTTCCTAATCAGTGGAATTTACCTTAGTTTCCCTAGACTTCAGACTAACCATGATATCTAGGACGTGAAATTTCTTGTGGTTCAGACTAAGACTTCCTCAGAATTTAAGTAGCCCCAGGGCTCCCTATGGCAGAGCTAACCTGGAGGTGTTTATACTTCACACCTGTTAAGCTTAATCCTAGAGTCTTTCTTTGGGTCTTTTGGGATTGTCCCAGAACGATCCTAATTCTGTCTCCTTTTATTTGTTTTTCACTTGTGTATGTTTGTCCTGAGGCACAATTTTGTTTTGCTTGTGGGGGAAACTTAGAAAAGATGGAATTTTCTGACCTATTCTTCCATCTTCCCAGAATCTGACGTTTCTTTCTTTTTTTAAAAAAAAGAAAATGGTAATGTAGAAATATTTTTATATGACTTCATATGTGTAATGACTAATAAATTTCTTGCCTCCTTAGTAGGTAAGAATGGAGGGAGGGAGAGAATTTGGAACTGAAAATAAAATTTAAGAAAAAATTGAGATTTCACTACGGATACATGAAAGACAGTATATGAATAGTAAACCAGTTTTAGAGTCAAGAATATCTGAATTCAAAAACTATCTCTGACATCCATTAACCCTAGGAAATTCTCTCAAAACTTTCAGGAAATTCCAATTAATTAATCAAAAAGCATTTATTAAGTGACTACTATGTGCCCTGATACTGCTAAGTCTTAGAGATACAAAGATAAAAATTAAACTCTCCCTACTTTCAAAGAGCTAAAACTATAAATTAGAGATGAGTTGCTCATTTGCTTTGATGGAGATTTACAACAGGAGTTCTCCATATTGGTGAAATCACAATGCTGAAATCCTACCAATCTTTTTAGGACTAATTTCTGGCAAACATTCTCATGAATTTAAAAATGTAAGATACGAACTGAGTCTATGATTTCATTGATATAAGGAGTTCCTATATGAGAAAACTCCTCTGTAATTTCTTGTCTTAGAGAACTGCTTAGAGATTGAGTGATTAAGTTACTTGTCTAAGATAACCCAATCAATATGACAGAGAAGCATATCTAGCTAAAAAAGAAGAAAAAAAAAGATAACAAATGAAACAACTCCATTACTAATGGGCTCAAAGACAGCATTAGAAAGACTAATGAAGAATATATGTATTTTGGCACTAAATGGTTAGCACAATTAACTGAATATTACCAGTTAAGAAGTCTAAATAAACTAAATCTTAACATAAACTCAAGTCCTTCTATCTCAAACACACCTACCAATGCAAGATTTCAGCTTTCATGTAAATTAATATTCATGAAAATGAAATGGCTTGTTTTGATCAGGGCAAAAAAAAATTATTATAGCAACTTTGGGTGATTTTGAATTTTGTTTTGAAATAAACTTTCTCTTTAATTTGGAATTCCTCTTATTGGCAACAAAATTCCAGCCGTTGCTTTTCAAACTTTTATAATAAAATAGGCACAGAAGACTTCATAAATATCAAGCAACATAAGTAACATAAAAAGTTAAATGAGGCAAGCAACATTGAACAATTAGAATCAAATTTCATTTATTAATGCTCTTGAATTTTAAAAAAGAAGGGGCAAATATTGGCAAGGGGAGAGGGACTCTCTCAACTAAAAGGATTAGAAATAGAAAAGTTGCTTTAATAAATTCAGACCTGTGACAATAGTCAAACTTTTAATGATATCACAGAGCCCCCTTTTCTCATTCTCTGGAAGCTTTTCCATCCCCAAACTTTGTAGAAAGGAGAAAATCAGAATTTTCTTGCTAGCTCAAGGAATATAGTATAGGACCTCAGAATAACACCAGATCCATATTAAAATCTAAAGGTTATCTATATTAGTTTTGAGAATCAAAGGTTCCAATCACTAAAAAGAACAAAATAATTGAGGGGGAAAGTGCATCCCTTTCTCTCCCCCCACTTTGAAGTCCTGTTGATGATTACAAACATCCTTCTCAGGAGTCGAATGAGGTAATAGCACCCCCTTCTGAGAGTGAGGATGGAAGCCACATGATACCCTTGCTGAAGAAGAGATTCACGTCTCTTTCTCTTATTGCCCCTTCATTTTCAAAGGATGGTTTCTCACAATTGAGGCACATTTTATCTTTTAAAAAATTCCATTGAACAGTTCGTTGCTCTTAGCATTGACTCAATATTCCCATGCTCGACTACCCATCAGTGGTCAACACAAGAAAAGATTTAAAGTGAGTCACAAACCCCTGGAGAGGAGAAATTAATTATACTTTCCCTGTAATTCCTTTTTGGCTAAAGAGAAGTCTAAACTCTGTGAGCATTCCTCATTTATACCAGTTTCTCTAGCTGAATTGTCTCAAGTAGCAAATGTGGTAAGAATAATTGTATTAAAGTAACTGAGCAGTCTTTTTGATGTTCATTTGTTTTTATATATTTAAAAGAATCTATTTCACATGAATTAAACTGAGATATCAGAGAATTTGAAAAAGAGTGGCTTACTTTTATGACTATTGAATGAATAAATCAGAGATAGAATAAACTTTTACTGCTTCTCCCCCTAAATGGGAAATTCAGAAAAAAAAATACTATTCTTTAAGAAGGGCTCCACTGATTTTAAATCAATAAGCATTTATTAAATCTCTACAATACTACTTTCCAGAAAATATATATGAATACACAGAAAAATAAGGAGCCACTCTTCTTCTTAGTGAATATTTTAATTGGAACTATCTAAGATTCTGATATTCTAGTGCAGATAAATCCCACATTGGCATATTTTATATAATATAAATATGATTTTGCCCGAAAATACAATTAAATACTTTCACAATATAAACACACATGGCTAAAGGCAACATTTCAGCTATTGTTGACATTAGTCAGCAAGGCTTGCCAGATGAGAGGTCTTACAATCTTCTGTCCTGGTCAAAACCACATCTGAAGCATTGTGTTCAGTTCTTGAATCACATTTTAAAAGAGTATTTGTAAGCTAAAGAGCATCTAACAAATGATTAGGATGATGAAAGGCCTTGAAAACATGTCATATGAAGTATATTTGAAGCAACTTGGCATGTTTACCCCGAAAAAAAGTTTTTCTTGGTCTCTTTAATGGGTGAAGGCTTCAGAGAGGCAGATCAAAATTTTATGAAAGGAAAAAAACTTCCTAAAAATTAGAATTTTCCAAAAAGTACAATGGGCTCCCTCTAGGTGTAGTGGCTTTCCCTTCACTAGAGCTCTTTGGTGAAGATGATATGACTAATTGTTGAGTCTGATGTGGAAGGGTTCATTTTCCTAGTATGTATTGGATAAGGGAACTTGAGTTCCCTGCCAACTCTGAGAGTTCCTCTATTCTGATTCTGTTAAACATTGCAAAGAATAATGACTAGATATTCACTATCTGAACTTACAAAGGTATGACTTCTACAAGTAAAGTTCTAATAATTTCTAGTTCCTGACAATGTTAATTTAGTGGTAACTTTATGCATTTCTGCACTTTTAAGTGTTTGCCATTTGGTGAGAACCACTATTTATGAATGAATGAATATTTGTTTGCTTACATTCTTATATTTAGCAAAAGGAAATCTAGGTGACACAGTAGACAAAGCACTGAGCTTGGAAGACATGATCATATGTTCAAATATGGCCTCAGACACTTATTAGTTGTTGGAGTGTGGGTAAGTCACTTGATCCTGTTTGCCTTGGTTTCCTCATCTGTAAAATGATCTGGAGAAGGAAATGACAAAAGTTCTTCAATATCTTTGCCAAGAAAACCTCAAATGGGGTTAAAAGTTGGATACTACTAAAGTGATTCAACAACAACAACAACACATTTAGTAAATTTGTTAGCAATATTTCGTTGGAATAAAGCAGAAAGCTGTGGCTATCAACTCACTCTTCTTGGAGCTTGGGATGGCTTGTAAGAAATGTGCTTCTTCAAGAGATTTCAGAGAGGCTTGGAGAGACTTACATGAACTGATTCTAAGTGAAATGTGCAGAACCAGGAGATCATTATACATGGCAACAGCAAGATTATTCATTGATCAATTCTGATGGATATGACTCTTTCCAACAATGAGATGATTGAAGCCAGTTCCGATGATCTTGTAATGAAGAAAGCCATCTATACCTAGAGAGAGGGCTGTGGGGACTGAGTGTGGATGACAACATAGCATTTTTACTCTTTTTGTTGTTGTATGCTTGCATTTTGTTTTCTTTCTCATTTTTTTTCTTTTTGATCTGATTTTTCTTGTGCAGCAAGATTTTTGTATATTTTATATATTGGATTTAAAATATATTTTAACATGTTTAACATATTTTGAATTACTTGCCATCTAAGGGAGGAGGTGAGGGGAAGGAGGGGAAATTTTGGAACAGAAGGTTTTGTAAGAGTCAATGTTGAAAAATTATTCACGTATATGTTTTGAGAACAAAAGGCTTTAGTAAAAAATAAAAAGAAAAAAGAAATGTGCTTCTTTCTGATATTCTACTGGGATGGGATGAAGGAGAGTTGGAGGTCATATTATTAGCGGATGATATGAGATGAAGCCAGGAATAGCATTGGTAAAATGATGGATAACTGATAGCAGTGTGATGTAATATACAGGCAACTAAACTTGGAACTAGTAAATCCTAGATTCACTGCCTTGGACAAAAAATATTCAATGCTGTGTAAATCAGTTGGACACTCAGTGCCTCAGTTGCCTTTAAAATCTATTTTCTAATGATCTTCTATCCCTGTCTACTCAGCTCAGTCTTATGGTTGGGGATACATAAATGAAAGTGCTCTCACCACTCTTACAAATTGTAGTTTTCAGATAACCCATTCTCATTATAAACAGTATGGTAGGTTAATATTGGGAGAAGGCAGTAAAGAATATGGTTAAATGTTCATAGAAATCTAGGTTTGCTGAAAACATTTTATTTGCTACAGACGGATCCATCCGGTCCCTTAACCTTTATGCATTTGGTGCTGAGTGCTGAAAGAAAATAAAGGCATTTAAGAGTATAGCACTTGATAAATGAGGTCAGAATTCTTCTAATTTCTGTGGCTTAAATAGAATTTTTCCTTGTTGAATAACTTTTGAAACCCATTTTCTAGGCTAGTCACTTGGTTTCCTTTTCTCTTTCTTCTCAAGTGACTCATCAGCATTCATGAAGAATAGACTAATACCCAGTGGCCTGAGTGGGCAATGATGGCACCTGTATATAATTAATAACCCTATTGGTCCTATACCATCAGCCTCTGATGCTACCTGTTAGTACCCAAAACCTAGGAACCAGGAACCAACTCTCCATTCTTTGTTAACATTGAAAAGACTATATCTGTTTATCTGTATCTATGTACAGATATACTGTATCTATAGCACAGGGCCATCCTTGCTGCTCTTCAGAAAGGGGTAACCTACTTTGTTTTTGCTTTCTTATATAAAGGTTGGCAAAAAGGCAATGTTAATTTGCTCTCTATCACATTCTTTGATCAAGGTCCTGGGCCAGAAGCAGAACCAGAGAACATATATATATAGACTGAGGGGCTGTGAATTTTGCCCAACTCTGTTGCCCTTGTTGGATCTTTTGTAATTAAAGGAAATATAAAGCAAAGTTCCTATCTCTCTGTGCCTTCCCTCCCTCCCCCGCAAAAGGCAGTATGGGTATAGCCACCCTTTTATAAAGCACTTTCAAATCTGAAAAGCTATTTACACATCATATTTCATTAATATCTCATTTGGTCAAGATATAGAGCACAGTTGTTGTAACTAGAACTGTAATTCCTCCCTCATCTTCACCCCAATCCCAAAAAAGATTTGTAGCTTTGATGGATGAAGCAGTTAAGTCGTGTAATAACTTTGAGTATTTTTATTATAAGCAAGCATAGTTTTTCAACTTCTTTGACCAAGCCTTCAGAATGGCTCCTAACATTGTTCACAATTAATCCTTAGACTAAATTTTCAAATCCCTTCCTCCACACTGGAGGATAGGAGTAAAAAGAATATATAAGAGGAATATTCTAACAAATATGATAATGTACATTTTTGAATTGCTAATATTCACAATGCCACAATCTCTATTTTGATTTATTATTCTCTAAATCACATATAACTTCTGCATGTTTTAACCAATGTGCCCACAATCTGGCATTTCTCTTATTCAACATTTGGACCCCCTAGAGTAATGTTATAAAAAAGTCACAAATAGTCCCTAATAATACTTCAAATTACATACACTGTTGACTATAACTAGGCATTTCTTTAGTAATTCACATTTCATACATTACATTGCAATCATTTTCATTAACTCTCTCGTGACCAACTAATATGGCAGCTTAGTATATTATTCTCAGTTCAGCTATGCAGAAATGTAAGTATGAGGATGGGATACATCATAATTCTAAGATTATACCGCAAAAAGGTTAATGTCAGAACAAGAACTCAAAATTAACGAATGTTCATTATGGATATTTATAGACTACTTTTCCTGATATAGATCCCTGGTGCCATCTCCTGATATTTGGGAAATTAATGCTAGCAAGCTTCCACAAAGCATTAGAGACCATGTCATTTTATGGGATTCAACAAGCATTTATTAAGCATCTTGGACATGCTGGGTACTATTATGGATAGTAGAGGTAACAAAGACTTTTTTGGAAATGGGTTTTCATCAAGGAAAAAAACTTTCTTGAAAAGGAAAAGGTCTTTTCTTTCATTCTATGAGAGTGAAACAGCATACACCTATGCACACCAAGCACCATTGCAAAATATTTGGTTTTTGTTTTTGACCAAATCTGAGATTTGTTTAAAATATTTTTTATTATGGGCTTTTGTTCTTATAAAACATTTATCACATATTTTCCACTGTATGACTAATTGCTCCCTACTCCATCCCTCCCTGAAAAAAGTCCCATATAATAAAGAACAAAAAAGAGAAAGTTGCCTAGCACTAAAAGATTAAATTCTCCTTAATCTTAATGTCTTTCATCCAAGATTATTTCCAATTTCCTGTTTGTAGTTGTTTGTACATAGTCATTTGCATGTTTTCTCCCTAATTAGCCTGTGAGTTCCTTGAGAACTTGTTTGGGTGGGGGGGAGATTGCCTGTATTTGTATACCCAGAACTTAGCAGTGTTTTACACATAATAGAAGCTTAATAAATACTTGTTAACTTGACAACATAAGTGATTTGCCCAGTATATATAAGAGATGAGTCTGATACTCAGGTCTTCCTAACTCTTTGGCCATTTCTTCAAATGTAAAAGCATTTTAGAACAAGTGAAATGAAAGGACTGAAAACTAAATGAATCAGTAAATCCTTTAGTATGAGATGGCACTTGAAGAGAGCTAGGAATTTTAAAATGTGGACGCAGGAAAAATGGCTACTCCAGTCCTGGGGTAGTCTGTACAATGTCCCAGAGGCAAGAGAGGGATTGTCATGTGGGGAGTACAGCAAGTAGGCCAATATGGCTGAAATGAAGGGTTCATGAGGAGGAATCAACTTAGATATATAGCTTAGAAAAAAGCTAAAGTTTGTAGACTTTAAGTGTCAAATAGAGGTGGTTATAATTTATATTAGAGGTAACAGGTAGCCATTGATGCTCTGTGAGCAGAGGAGTAATATGGACCTCCGTTTTCTCATTTGTACTACTACCAGTAGAAGTAATAATAGTATTGGTAGTAGCAACAGAAGAAGAAGCAATAGAAAAAGGAGGAAGAGGAGGAGGAGGAAGAAGAGGAGGAGGAGAAGAAGAAGAAGAAGAAAAGGAGGAGGAGGAGGAGGAGGAAAGAAAGAAAAAAAAGAAAAAGAAGAAGAGGATAAGGAGGAAGAAGAGGAGGAGGAGGAGGAGAGGAAGAGAAGAAGAAGAAAAAGAAGAATAAAGAGGAAGAGGAGGAGAAGGAGGAAGAGGAGGAGGAGGAGAAGAGGAAGAGGAGGAGAAGAAGACGAAGAGGAGGAAGAGAAGAAGAAGAAAAAGAAGAATAAAGAAGAAGAGGAGGAGGAGGAGGAAGAGGAGGAAGAGAAGAAGAAGAAAAGAAAGTAGTAGTAGTAGTAGTAGTAATAGTAGTAGTAGTAGTAGTAGTAGTAGTAGTAGTAGTAGTAGTAGTAGAAGTATATAATGTGGGAGAGACTGCATAATATACTGAAGATCTACATGGCCATCA
The DNA here is from genome assembly GCF_016432865.1 of Antechinus flavipes. NCBI lineage: Eukaryota > Metazoa > Chordata > Mammalia > Dasyuromorphia > Dasyuridae > Antechinus > Antechinus flavipes. The sequence goes on from NC_067400.1 coordinate 170,415,246, forward strand.
CACTGCCTCATTGTTGTATGCTTATGAAACCTTGCCAAGAAACTTGCATTTGAATTGTCTTGTGAAGATCACCTGGCAGGATAAGACACCAGTCACTGAGGTCCTCTCTTGAGCTGAATTACCAAGCTTTCATCCTGTACTGCAGGAGAGCACAGCTCTAATGTTCTGACCTTGTAGCTTGAATGCCAAACATACATTTACCTAAAAGACTATTTTACAGAGAATTGGCCCAAGGCAAGCACACACACACAAAGGTCAGAAGAAGTGATACAAAGGCATTCTCATGGTTCCTCTGAAGAACTTTAGTATTAATTATGACAAGTGAAACCCTAGCACTGGACTGCCTAACATGGCCAGGCTATGTATAAGAAGGCACCGTGACAGAAAATGTGAGATGTGAAAATATAGAGACTTCTCCATCCCCAGGGTTCAACTACATGATTTTTATCTGACCTATGATGGAACCTTCCAAACTCATGTTGGACTATTCAGCCACAGTCCAACACACTGCACCTTGACCCTAACATCATGATGCCATTTGTCCTCTTTGAGTATAAAAGGTAAATGACAAGAACATCATAATTTAAGGTTTGGAAAAGACATTACAAATATTTCATTTTACCTGAGAGATATTGTTTTTATTGCCCCCATTTTGCCTAAGAGGAAACCAGAGGTAGAGTGATCTCCTGAGAGTTACACTGCTGTAAATGTCTAAGACAAGATCTGAATTCAGGTCTTTCTGACTCTGGAATCCCTAACTCAGACCATTATTTGCCATGATCTTGGGAGTGTCACTTAATTTCTCTGGACCTCAGTTTCCTTATTTGTAAAATAATGCTATTAGACTAGATATTTAAAACTACTCAGAATGGTGTTTCATTCAATACAGTGAAAAATGACAGTTTTGTCTCCAAGCTCAATCAGATATCCAGACAATAAGTCCTATCAGAATTAGGAAGAAGGAGATTACTTCAATTTGAGGTGATCAAACCCTTCTTCACTAAAGAAGTGGGATGTGACCTGGACTTATAATTATTCAATTGGGCAGATTGGAGAGAACTAGGATGTCTGTGTCAGTGATTATTGTAACTAACTTTCTGTTTACTCTAACCAAAAGAGCAGAAAAAGAAAAGGTTGTTTGACTTTAGCATGTCTGCAGCATTTGCTCTTAATGTCCTCATCGGTAAAATGAGGGTGTTAAATTAGATCGCTTTTCTCTAAAGTCTGAGTCTATAAATTTGTGAACCTTATACTACTAACCAATACAGAACAAAAGAAAAATCCTTCTCTTAGTCTCAGTTTTGTATATTTTTTTAATAACTGACATTTTAATAATATAGCTTCTTTTCTTAAAAAAAATGCAAATTTATTTTATTTTCAGTTCTAGATTCTTTCCTTCTCTACCTTCTCTATAGTGACATTGCAAGTAAAGTCTTGCCTTGAAACCAGAAAACATATACAAAAGTCACCATCTGTTGGAATCTTTACAAACTGCTAACTCATTAGAGTTGATAGATTATTGGTCTGATCTTACAAGAAGATGTTTTGGGCCAGAACCTGAAACAAGGTATTAAGTAGAACTAATTAGTACAATGCTTGTGTTCACACCTTTACTCATTGGAGTTCACAAGTATGGGAGATTCACAAAGTTAACTGTGTAACTTTGTGAATTCACACTTCCCTTGAAGCTCTTAAGGCCAGAGAGCACTATGGGAGAAAACTCATAATCCCTCTCTCTCGTATCCCACAATTCCTCTCTCTCATATATAAGAGACAGACAGAGGCTCTCGGTCAGATTTCAGCGGAATTACATGAAGAGTGGAGCTGAATTGAAGGCTGAAGAAAGCAGAGGCAGAAGCAAAGGACAAAACTGCAAGAGCTCTTGGAACCAAGCAGAGAGACAGGCCTCTAAGAATCTAGCTATCCAGGCCCAAGGAAAGAGACAAGGCTTGGAAGGAGAAATAAACATTTATATTTTTACCAGCTGGCTGCATTTGGGGTAATTATTGATCTGAACTGATACTAAAGCTGCCTCCAAGAAAACCTCCCCCGAGAAACCTGCACCTCTCCCAGAGAGAACCATTATCTTATTATATTAAAGAAAAAGAACACCACAACCATCATCTATTTCAATATCAGACCAAGGGCCAAAGCCTCAGACAGAATTCAGATTCGTCCCATTCTTCCAATGCTCTATTTATATGCTATTCTTATTTCTTCCTTCTCCCCAATATGATGTCTCATCTTGAACCAGTCTCTACAGTACTGTCTCCAGTCACTATTGACTATATGACTCATAGCTCCCAGTCCTGCTTCTGACAAGTTACTGGCCATGTGACATTTGACAAGTCTCCTTCTCTGAACTTTTATTCTACTTGTTTTATCCTGTTATTCCCTCAAGTCAGAATTTCCTCCTGTCTTCCTAACTTTCTCATTGGCTCACTCCTCATCAACCTAATCTTCACCTTGCTCTCTATCTCCAAGCCCTCCATCCCTCCCTCTTCTCTGAATTCATCATGGTGCTCTGACCTCACTGTTCTCCCTTACAACATTAATCCTAAGGCACTGTCCTAAAACTTGAATTCCTTGGAACCATGCCTTTTTTTGGTTCCCAGACTTCTAAGTTTTAGTCATGGGTTACTTCTATCATCTGTCTTCTCTCTTTCAATTACCAAGTACCCTGTCTAAAAGAAATTAATTCCAATTGCACCCTCATTGCTGCAGAGCAATCCCTATCCTCATCTCTGATTGCCCTTCTAGTACTTCTCTCAACAGTGGTTTAAATCCTCAATCCCAAAATTCCGTTCTCGTTCGTTCTCATTCTCTCTCTCTCTCTCTCTCTCTCTCTCTCTCTCTCTCTCTCTCTCTCTCTCTCTCTAGATGACCTTCCCATCTACTTTAATGAGAAGATTGAGACATTTAGTCCTTAGCTCCATCATTATGCGTCTTATATACCTTCAAAATCTTTGTTTTCAAAATCATATCCTCTTACTTTGCTCCATTTTCAAAAAAACTAGACAGTTCTCTTCTCTTCCAGTTCCTGTTTCTTCTCCCACCTGTATAAATACTCTTTCACAATTGCCTTTGCTAGGTTCCTAGCCCTTCATCTCCTACAGCATGGGTGTCCCTCAAACTTTTGGACTCTGCTTCCTTCTCCTCTCACTATATGCACTCTCCCTTAATAATCTCACTTTATTAATTACCTTTATACAGATGACTCCCAAATCTAGCCTTGCATGCCCATATAGCTACTGGACATTTTCATAAGGATATCACACAGTAATCCAAATTCAAAATGTCCCAAACTGAATTCATCATCTTTCCTTCTCCTAACCTCTCAATCTTTTCCAATTGCTGAAGATGGCACCACTATATATATCCATATTTTTTTTCTTTTTCCCATCAGATATTAAGTTCTTTGAAGGCAGTAACTGTCATTTTTTTCATTTTTTGCACATTCATTGTCTAGCATAATTCCTTGCACATGAATACTGAGTTGATTGTTAAATTTTCAGTACTTGCATTAAATCTTGGCAATTGGAACTTGATATATTACTATAAATCAGAGGTTGGTATATTATTTTGTTGATTGCCTAGCCTTAAACTAATAGAGAAAATATTAATAATATAGATTAAAATTTAAATATGTCCTAGTTAGTAGGAAGGAAGGGGGACAGCAGGGTTCCAGAGAGCCAATTGTTAAATATTTATCAGTGCATCTAATCGACGTTGTCTTGTATTATTCTCTGATTGTTTCATGTGAGTTTGCTTTCTCTTTCTAATTCTTACACTTCTTATGTTCTCTATAAAAACTGGCACAGTGGCATATAATAGAACAAGAATGGTCAAGCTGACAAGGGGACTAGGCCAGAATTTGTTGGGATCATTGGTGTAGGGACACAATAAGTGAAAACAAAAACAACCAAACTAACTTTGTTATAAAAATGTTTTCCTCTGTTATAAATTTGGCTAACTACTCTCAGGTATTTATTATTATATTATGTTTATTTTATTATTATTATTGTATTTATTATTTTCATTATTATATTATATTATTATTATCATTATTATATTATTATTATCATTATTATATTATATTATTATTATTATAATCATAACACAGGTCTCTGAAAACACAGCATGGGTGTCCATCTGAGTCCCATTCCACTCCCACCACTTCCAGTTTCTCTTATTTTCAGGGCCACACATGAAGCTCTCAGTAGCTTCAGGAGGTCGTAAGGTCATGACTTGGCCACCCCCTATTGTAGGCATTCAATAAATACTTGTTGACTGATTGATTATACTGTACAAGATATACATAGTAATGAAGCTGACTCTCATGGGGTTGTGTATACAATCTCATTACCTCAAAACCAAGTAATTAAGTGCTTAAGTGTATATGTATGCCTTCCTATTTAATTATATATGGGCATCTCCAGCTTTTCTTTGTTAGAACAATGGTATTTTCCTCTCTTACCCTTTCCCCTTCAGGTTAGCTCCAAATTTCCCAAAGTACTTTGGCCATGGAGCATTTTGGCCTTGAAGGATATTACTAGGACTAATACAGGCTCATTTATTAATGCTGGGGAAATGGAATATCATTGGGGAAAAAGGATTTGGAAAAAATTGAGAATTTGGAGGAGCAAAATAGAAAAAAAAATGGAGCCCATATTTCATATAAAGTTTCTTCATGTGAGTATTTTTGATATTTTGAATATTTTAGAGAGAAAATAGTGTTTATATCAAAATTTTTTCATGACACTGAATAAACATTTGCTAACCACTTATTATATGCCCAGACACTGAGACAACAAGAAGACCCTGATCTCAAAAAACATGAATTTTACTGTGTTTGATTCCCATACACTATTGAACCAAGTTGGATAAGGGTTGAGTTAAATAGGAAACTCCTTAAGAGGTTCACCCTATAAAATGTCTTCACCCTATAAAAATCAGTCATGTCAGAAGAGCTAAGTTATGCCTGACTGCAATTTTCCATAAAATAATATAATTATATATATATATAAAATATAAAAAATAATAGTAATAATAACTCATATTTCTTTAGCCTTTTATGGTTTTTGCAAAGCACTGCCCATGCAATGATTTAGTGAGGGATAATGTAATAATATTAGAAGTGGTTTCCCAATTTATACTTGAAGTAATAAGGAGATACCAGATTTCTTGCTTATCCTTGCATGAGATAGTTCATCTCCCAGTTTTGTTCACTTGGACTGGCTGGTCCCACCTGCCTGGTATACTCTACTTCCCCACATTTGCTTCATTCAAGATTCAGCTCAAATCCTACCTTCTTCAAAAAATCTTTTCCAATTTTTCACCCTGCTAGAGTCTTCCCTTCCCTCTGAGATTATCTGAGATCACGCAGAATCTGAAAGATTCTGGAATCACTAAGATAATTATAGAAATTGCATGTATACATTTGTTTATATGTCATCTCCCACAATATATCTACTGTGGCAGGTATTGTGGTTTTGACTTCCTTTTATATTCTTAGTGTTCAGGACAGTTCCTGACACATAATAAGCACTTAATGAACGCTTGTTGACTGGTCAGTCAACAAGACTTCGCTGAATTAGTTTAAATTATTTTAGTCACTCAGAAAGGAAGAATCTTGAGAGGAAACATGGTGCAATGGAAAAACTAACTCTGGAGTCTGAAGTCCTGGGTTAAAATATTCTCTGTGACCATGGGCAAGTCATAATATTTCTGAGCCTCAGTTTCTTCATCTGTAAAATTAGATAGATGATCTCAGAGATTCCTTCCAGCTCTCAAGCTGTTTCTTTTATTTTATAACAGAGTTCAGATACTAGTTCTGCCACTTATTTCCATTTATTACCATGTGAACAAGTCACAATCTCTATTTGCCTCAATTTCTTTATCTATAAAATGGGTATAATAATAGCACTTACCTCGAAGAATTGTTGTGAGAAACAAATTAGATTATATATATATATATATATATATATATATATATATATATATATATATGTGTGTGTGTGTGTGTGTGTGTGTATATATATAAATACTTAACATAGTGCTTAGCACATAGTAGGGACTATATTAGATGTATTATTATTATTACGAGAGGAAATGCACTATATTGCCTTAATACTCCTTGTAGTTCTAAATCTATCATCATATGACAAGACCAGGATTTCTTGATTCCGAGTGCAGGCTGAGTCATTGGAGCTGGGAAAGATTCTAGAATCACTAGGAGTTGTTTTTTTGTTTTTTTTTTTTTTACTTCTCCTATCTCCTCCTTTACCAATTTCCTCATTTTCTGCACACACACACACACACACACACACACACACTATCCACCAGGGAATGACTTTATTGTCCAGGAGTGTGCTTCTATTCTGGTCTAATTTCCCCATATTTCCTATCTGATGAACTACAAAGAACAAACATCTAAATTTAATATGATCCATGATAACATCAAGACTTCTCCTGGACATCATTCTAGTCTTCCAACAAAGAGGGCCTGGGAATCCTATCAGGATATACCTCTTGCACCTATTCTTTTTTAGAGTTCTAATACAGGCCATTCCCATAATAACCACAATTGGAACTTCTACCAAATAGGTAAACTGACTCCAAAGCTACATGCCAGATCCCGTGACAATGAACTCCAGGGGAGAGTCTAAATTAATTTGAGGTTTTAGAATTTTTGCACTTGAATACTGCTAAAAAGTAAGTGAGCCATGGACTGAGGTTTTAAAACATTGCACGCCATGAAGAGTATGCTATAACTGGGTTTTCTAACAGAGGATTTAACAGGTGATTCCTGTCTGTCCTTTCCTCTATAGGGAAAAGTTAGCTGAAATAAATAGTTTGTGCCTTTCTTCAAATAACCCATTATTAAGCATTTATTTAGTATTTACAATTTGTTGGGTACTTTGCTAAGCACTAGGGATACAAAGAAAGGCAAAAATACACTGTCTGCCCTCAAGGTTCTTATAATCCAATATAAAAGACAAATATATTATATATAACTATGCACATTCAAGATATATACAGACTAGATGAAAGGTAATCTCAGAGGTTAAGGCACTAGTAACTGAATGGGAGATGACATGGAGGGAAATAGCAATGGGAAAGACCTTTTTCAGAAAGTGACTTTTGAACTGAATCATGGAAGAAAGCCAGGGATTCTAAGTGAAGATAAGGAGGGAGAAATTCTAGGGATTAGGCACAGCTAAGACAAAGACAAAGAAACAGGAGATACGGAACCATGTGTGAGGAATAGCTAGTAGTATAGTGTAGCTAAATTATATAAAGGGGGTATGGGGTGATGGAAAGAAAGGATGATAATAAGGGAAAATACTAGAAAGAGAGAAAGTGTCCAGATTGTGAAGAATATTAGAAACAAAAGTATTTTTTCTTTTTTCCTCAATAGTATTTTATTTTTCCAAATACATGTAAAGATAGTTTTTAACATTCATTTTTGTAAGATTTTGTGTTCCAAATTTTTCTTCGTCAGTCTATTATCTCCCCCTTCCCCAAGACAGCAAGCAATCTAATATAGGTTAAATATGTACAGTCCTTTTAAACATATTTCCATATTTGTCATGTTGTGCAAGAAAAATTAGATCATAAGGGGAAAGCCATGAGAAAGAAAATAAACAATTTTTTAAAAGATGAAATACTATGCTTCAATTCACATTCAGATTCTATAATTCTCTTTGGATATGGATGCCATTTTCCATCCCACATCTAAAAACCAAGGAGTTTATATGTGATCCTAGACCAAAAATTAATAGGAAGCCACTGAAGTTTATTGAGTGAACACCTGTACTTCACTAAAAATGTCTTTAGCAACTGTTTAGAGGCTATCATTAGGACAATTTTGCAGGGCTAACTATGTAACTTGGACAATTCACTTCACTAAGTATTTTATTATTCTCACCTATGAAATAGAGTCAGTGATATTTTTTTATCTGATAGGATTTTTGTGAAATCAATTATAATTATAATGATGGCATTGATGTAATCCCTGAAGGTTTACAAAGGGATTTCCATACATTATCTCATTTGATCCTCACAAAAACAATACCATGAGATAGAGGCTACTATTATTCCCACTTTGCAGATAAAGAAATTGATACTCAGGGTCACACAACTAAAAAATATCAGAAATTGTATTCTGAAAACAGCTCTTCTTCTCAGAGTCCAGCACTTCGACCATCCTACATTGCCTCTCAACATAGAAAATTTTTTTAAGATGAGAATAAAGTATTAGTATTTTAAAGGCAGTGTCTTATTTGATTTTTAACAGCAATAATGTGAGTCAAGTAGTAAGAGTATTATTCTTCCATTTTCCAAATGAAGAAACTAAGATTCAGAGAGTGTTTTGTCTAGGATTATACATGGTCAGTAGAAAAGCTGGATCTCTAATCTAGATTAAACACCATGGTATGAATTAAAATCCCATCTCAGACATAGACTTGATGTGTGACCCTGGACAATTCCCTCCAGTTTTTCATGCCTCTAGTTCCTTATCTATAGAAGGAAGGAATTGATCATGATGGTTTCTAAGATGCCTTCCAACTTTAGAGCCATATTCCCATGATTAATCTGGAAAAGAAATAGGGCCCACAACATAAACCATCCCTGAACATCAAAAGTATCCTTTCAGAGCTGTTTTCTTTCTCTCTAAAATCTGACAGGCAAGATTCACCTTTCACTTCAGCTAATTTCTCTCCATACCTGACAGTAAATCACATACCACTTATCCTTTCCTCTTTCCCTATTCTATTCTGCCTACAAAGTTATAAGCTCCGCAAACATGGCCAGTCAAATTTCCCAAAGAACAGGACAAGCATCAAACCCAGGAATGGTGGAATCCACAGGGTTTCGCTTTCCCACAGGCCACCATGTCAAACCCTGACCACCTCCAGGGATATTTAAACTAAATGCTCAGTGTCATCCATATTCCCTGTCTGAACAGCCTCGTGGGAAGCATCTCCCTCTCATCCCCCTTAAACCGAAAATCACTAGCTGCCAGCTTGCCACGATCAGTCCTTTGTCAGCAGGAGACCCCAGAATCTTTCCCCAGCCTGTTTCATTCATGCAGGGCTAAGGGGCCCAGGGGCCCTTTGTTATCTACCTTGTCAGCATCACCAGTAAAAGTTGGGGACCAGTGGAGGCATTTCACAGAAAAGCATTTAGGTAATCAACAGATCTAGCAAATATTTAAAATATCAGAAGACCAAAAAAATAAGGGAATGCTCCCACTGCTGCCTTCCTCATGGACACAAATCTCTGGGGAACATTGCAGAGATACAATCAGTGTCTGCTGAAAGAGACCTTTGACATATTTAAGCTCTGCTACCCTGAAGATAAGACTTTAAAATCCGTCAGCCTGCCTATCAATGACTTCACAGAGCACACCCTTCTGTGCTATAGAATTATATTACATTCACCTCACTGTACTTTTTTTCCCTTGACTGTTGCCAATACGTATCCACAATCTGGACCTCATTGAAAACTTCTTTTCCAGGACCCGTGACTATGTCCCATACATCACTGGGATGTATCTAGATGATCCCAGTGATCAGGGCTCATGAGAGTATGGGGAAGGGAAGCACTGGACACTGGGAAGCCAGAGAGAGGAAGCTGACAGAAGCAAACAGACTGGCTGAATCCATTATTTCCAAAATCTGTGTTTGCATCCTACAGCTAGAGTTAGAGCAAGGGACAGCAGCTTTTGCAGTCTGAAAATCATCTAGACCTTCACAGCATTTTACAACTTCTATCAACAGACAGGTAATAATAGAAACAAAAGGGAAATTCAAATTTACCCATCCATTTATCTGTTTGTTAAAAGCTTTGGAGAATGGTTTGCCAGTAGAGAAAATTAAAATTTGCGGCACAATAGGGAATTTGGAACTATATGTTAATTTCATTAAACATGATCTCTGTAAGTTGTGCAATGTCAGATTTGGAAGACCTGCGTTCAAATCCTGCCTCAAACCCTAGCTGTGTTTCTCTGGGGCAAGTGGCCTAATCTCTCAGGCTCAATTTCCTCATTTGTAAAATGGGCTTCAAAATAGCACTAACTATTCCAAAGTAGTTGTGGAGATCAAATAAAATAACCTATGTAAAGTGTTTTATAAACCATAAAGTAATATATAAATGGCATTATAAAATCATATTCATCAATGCCTTGTTCATGCTTTGCTATTACTGTTCAATTGTTCCAGTTATGTCTTTTTGATCCCATTTGGGGTTTTCCTGGCAAAGATACTGGAGTGATTTGAAATTTTCTTGTTCAGCTCATTTTATAGATGAGGAAACTGAGGTAAATAGGGTTAAGTGACTTGGCCAGGGTCATATAGCTAATTAGAGTTTGAGGTTGGATTTGAATTCAAGATGAATCTTCCTGACTCCAGGCCTACCTCCTAGTTGCCTTTCATTCTTAGTCTTTTAAGCCTTGACAGTTATCTCTTCCACATTATGACTTTCTGCCTCATGGTCCCAATATGTTATATATAAGAAATTAAGTAGGAATATGGGAAGAGTTTTGCAGAAGCTGCAAATAACCTATGAAAGCCAAAAAACAACTTAAATCTTCAAAAATTCAGAAATGCATACAATATGTACTATTGAATAATATCAACATATTTTGTCTTTTAATACCATAATAATTCAGACTTGTTCCTGGTATAAAATATGACCTAAATTTTTTTTTGCAAATTTTCCAGCTTAGAAGAGCTAATCCCCAAGAGCTGGAAGAAAAAAAATGTACTACTTAATTTAACAAAAATAAAACTTTATAAACTATTTTGAAAGAATTGGTCAATAAAAGCCATATAATTATAATTTGTAGATCTAATTGTTTGATCTAAGCAAGGTATCAAGAAATTGGTCCTTTTTTAAAAATATGAGTAGCTGGGTATACTTAGACTTACTGATTCTTGCCATGAGTGAGAGTTCTATAATCAGCCAGGCTCTGGAACTGAATTCTAACCCTTGCATTCTCCAGTCCTTCACTTGGACCAGGACCTACATGGGCAACTTGAAATTTGTCCTGCTGACCCAGTGTACATACCTGACCCCACTCTGCCTTCTACCTAATGCTCAATAAAGGGTGACCAAATCAACTGTATCATTGCTCCTGGGCAGGGCTGCCCAATTTATGAGCTATGGTTTACTCAGAATGTCCGTCATTTAGAGTACCAGGCCACCTTTCTATTTTCTTCTCTATCAAGTTTCTATCTTCTCCTATCAAGCTACCTATACTCTCCCCATTTCCTTCTTACCACTGAAAATTGAAGTTATCTATAATAAGTTATCTTTTTCTCAGTTTCACACTTCAGTATCTTATATGCATTTCTGTCAGTTCAATCCCACTCTTCCTTTTTTTTCCATAGTGCTTCCTGGAGCTCCCAAATTGCCTTTAACTTATCTTCTTCCATCTTCCTGCAAATATAGAAACCTGGACATCCAGAGAAGACATGGCATCCCTGGCACCTTCTTCTCCACAAGTTGTATACTCCTTGCCTCATCAGGCTAAGAAGTGGTTTGGTCATGTTCCTTATTCCTCATTGACAGTTCCAAGCTCTACCCTTATCACCATCCCTCAGTACCTCCCGTCTTTTGTGTTTCACTCTATCCAAATATTCCACCTTATACAGAAGCTGGGAACTATTATCTATCAACTCCCAGGACATTCCCTCTCCTTTCTCCAGGAGTTCACAACCTAAGTCAATCTTTCACTTCACTACAACCCTTGTCCATAAACTTGGGGATTTCATTTTACATGTTGACATCCCCTTGCTTCCTAGTTCATTAGTCTCCATCTCCATGACTTGAAGCTTCATTCTATCTCAATCAAGAGTTATATCCTTGATTTCATTATTCCTAACAAAGGATTTCTCTTCCATAAGTCTAATTTCTATCAGACTATAATCTCCTCTACTTCCATTTCTTCATTCCTTCTAAACCTCTTTTTCAATCTCATTACAACCTCCAGGTAATTTTCTCCCTTCCTCTTTTCCCAATCTATCATCCTTGCTCTGGTCTCATTTACTTCTCTTTAAAATCTTTACCCTTTAGTTGGTCAGTTCAGCTTTATTATGTCTTTTCCCCTTGTTTCCTTTGCCTCATTGTCACTGTCTTATCACCCTTTATCCCTTTCCAAAACAGGATCCTAAATTACTCCTACCATCAGCCATCGCTATTGTTTACATATTGTAGAATGTCTCTGGAGGAAGCTAGAAAAAATCACACTTTCTAGGTGCTTTACAAAGTTATTATGTCCAATCTCAGTTTAGCCCTCCCTGGAGGATATAATATTTAATAAATTGTTTTCTGATTGTATACTAATATTTTTACCCTTTCCTGTTTGAATTCCCATTATCTCAGCAGCTGCTCCAAATCTTCTCTCATTTTCTCAAACCAACTATACCACCGTCTCTTCCCATTTACTTCATTCTTTACCCTACAAAAGTGAAGCCACCTGTAATAAATTCTTTTCTTCTTAATTCCATACTTCAAAGCATACCAACACCTTCCCTCATTCTCTCTTTCTTTGCCTTTGTTTCAGGTGAAGAATCCACCTTTCTCCTTGCTAAAGCCAGGCCCTCTAGTGTCCTGTAACCCATTTTCTCCTATCACTTCTAGGAGATTGCCCATTCTATGAACCCTCAGTTTTCAACCTCTCATTATCTACTGGCTTCTTTCTTGTTACCTAAAACAATGTTTCATTTTAAAAAAACTTTCATTCCACCGAATCCTCAAATTATCATCTCCACCTCCACACAATTGTGTTCCCTTTCATAGTTAAGCTCCTAAAAAGTCATCTCCAGGGATCTTGATCTACATCTTGCCATTGGATCCAGATGACTTTGGAAGAGAAATTGAGGCTGGTGACTTTGCCCCGCCCTCTCTTACTGCCATCCAAATTCACTTGCATGTCATTGTGCATTCTCACATGCACCTCCTTAATATCATGATTCTCAAACAAATAACCAGATCCTAAAAAAACAAACAACAACCAAAAAAAAAACTTTATCCTCATTGTCTCCATTTTCTTACCTGCTACTTATTTTTCAATCCCTTATAATTTGACTTCAGATCCTACCACTCCACTGAAACTAGTCTCACTCATCAAGTTCTACATTGCTAAATGCAATGATTTTCTTAATCTCTATTCTTGTTGACTTTGCTGCATCATTTGACAGTTTTGTTCACCTCCTCCTTTTGGTTATTTTCTCCTTCCTTTCCAGATAAGATTCTATTGTGATTTCTTTTTGCTTGTTTGACTAATTGTTCTTAACTTTCATTTGCAAGATCATCATCAAATGCATTCTCTGTTGTTAGGTGTAGCTCAATACTCTATCCTGGAGTCTTTCCTCTCTTCTGTCTATATTTCAGAAATTTCTTTAGCTTTCATGAATTCAACTATCAAATCTACTATTCACTACATGTAAGAGTAAATAACCCTTAAATCTATCTATCTATCTATCTATCTATCTATCTATCTATCTATCTATCTACCCATCTGTCTGTCTCTCTCCTAAACTCCTATTCTCATCACCAACTGATGCCTACTGAAATCTCTAAGTTGAAGTTTCATGTTATTATTTAGTCATTTCAATTATGTCCAACTCTCCATGACCCCCATTTCTGGCAAAGATAGTGGAGTGATTTGCCATTTCTTTCTCCAGTTCATTTTACAGACTAGGAAATGAAAGCAATCAGAGCTAAATGACTTGCCCAAAGTGACACAATTAATAAGTGTCTGGAAGTGGATTTGAACTCGAGTCTTCTTGATTCCAGGTCCATTACTCTAGCTACCTTGCTGCCCTGGAAATTTCATAGATTCTCACATTTACCATGTCCATACCTCAACTTACCATCATTTGCACTAAGTTAGCAATTGTCAAATTCAATTAGAAATAAATCCCTCCTGAAAACATATTGATTCAGAAAAACACTAATATTATGTTGCATTGTATTTTTATATATTCCATTAGACATTTCCTAATTATATTTTGATCTAGTTCACAGTGCCCTTGGAGTTTTGCAGGACATTTGTTGCCTATTAATTTGACATGTACATTAATCCCACCTCTCCACCTACTTTCCCTATTTATATTAAGGTCACCCAAGTTACAAACTAGAAGATATTCTTACATCTTTGCGCTCGTTGCCCTAATATCCAGGCTTGTTTATTCTCCCTCCCCAATATTTCTCACATTTGGCCTCTTTTCTTCACTCATATGATCACCACTTTAGTTCAGTATTTGTCACCTTTTTTTCTGAACTGCCACAGTAAATTCCTAATTGATTGGGAACATCTAGGGAGTAGTGTTTTTCCAACACTGACCCTGGAGTCATGAAGACCTGAGTTCAAATCAAATCTCAAATATTTACTAGCTGTGTGCTCCCAGGGAAGTCACTTAACCCTGTTTGCTTCAGTTTCTTCATCTGTAAAATGACCTGGAGAAGAAAATGGCTAACCTTTCCAAGATCTTTACCAAGAACACACCAAATACACATGAAAAAAAGAACAATTAAATAACAAAGAAAATAGTATTTTGGAGTTGTCTCTTGGAAACAACTTATACTTGTTTGAGAAAGACAATTGTAAACATTTTCAGTGAGCATCAACATCTAAATACTGACAAACACTATGAATCAAAACTTAATTTTTTATTATTGCTGATTTCTAGGTTTAAGAAAATGATAGAGAAAATATTAATAATGCAGAGAAACTTAAAAGTGTGCTATGAATACAAAGATTCAGATTTTAAGTCCCTTAATACCATCACCACCATCACCATCACTAGTTTTGGTTTTAAAACATTTGTCAGCATATCCTTGACTTAGCTGTAGAGTTGACTGGGACTTTAGGGCTAATATAATCCAACTGTATTATTTCACAGACTAGGAAATTTCAAAGAAGCTACATGACATTACCATAGTATAATTTGAACCCAGTTATTTTTACTCAAGGCTGTTAAGTGGTATAGGGGAGAGAAGACCCCTATTGGAATCAGAACATTGGAATCAGAAAAACTTACCTTCCTAAGTTCAGATTTGGCCTCTGATGAGCAAGTGGGTATCCTTATCTTATTTGCCTCAGTTTCTGCATCTACATAATGAGCTGGAGAAGGAAATGCCAAATCACACCAATAGTTTTGCCAAGAAAACTTCAAAGAATTGGAAATGACGGAACAACAGATTTTACTCTGAATGTTCAAGATTGTTTGGCTTAGAACAATGATGTCTTAGGGAGACAACATGGTACAAGAGCACTGGATTAATCGTCCAAGACTTTTTTTTTTCTCATTCAGGTACTTGTCTTGGATTTATCACTGATTAGTTCTGTAATTTTAGACAAGCCACCTTTCTGAGCTATCTGCACAATGGGAATAATAAGACCAAATGCGTATTCCAACTTACCAGTCACTCTACCAAGCCCTTTACTCAGCAAACATTTCAACCACTGCCCAAACTCATCTTTCAAGAACAGAGGAGGATGCTCTAAAAAGAACAAGAGAAACAAGGGATAGATAACAGGTGAGTTGCTGTAAGATAAGCCTTTAACCACAGCATAGTAATGTATCAGATTAGGAAGGTTCAGGTGTGGTCTTCCCCCAGAGGCCTCACATTCAAAGCCTGAGATCAAGAGCAGCTTATTGAAAGCAGTCTGACTGTGTTTTGTTTTTTGTATTGTTTTGTATTTGTAAAGCCAGAGGTTGTGCACTCATGGGGGATTTTTCCAGAAGGAATTTTAAAACAGCCTGAAAATACCAGGAACTCCTAGGATAACACTCTTAACAATTTACATAATGTGAGGGTTGAAACAGAGGACTGTAAGGCAGTCCTTTTAAACTGTGACACAGTTTAAAATAGTGAACCTTGGATGGCATTAAACTACAATCCTCTAAAAACACAATTATAAAGCACTTAAGATTGTCCAGCCAATCAGATTCCTTGATTGGCTGAATGCCCCTAACCCTGTAATTTTTCATACAGGGAGCCTTGTATGCCATAGTTAACTGGTTGTTGGACTCTTCCACTGTGATAATTTCCAGGGGGAGCTAATGTTCATTTGAATAAATATTATTTTCTGCTGCTTTGGTCCATTTAAAAAAATGTCAGTCTTTGATAATAGAACTCCCAGTTACCCTATTGATAATGCTGAATTTTGTTGAAGTTGCCAGCATGGAGAGGTTTGATTTTTTTTAATACAATATGGTTACAGAAAATGACCTAGCTTAACTCCAGTTTGGCCATATGCTATGGCCATGTATGAATCTCTATCTGCAAAATGGGATCAGTAATTATACTCACCTCTTGAGGTGTTATCAGCTGGCATAATAAGATAATTTGTATCCAATTCAATTCTACAAGCATTTATTAAGTGCCTATGGTGTTCCAGTATCTGTGACATGCTGGGAGAGAAGGAGGAGGAACAAAATTCAAAGAGTTCCTGCCTTCAAGATTTATACCCTAATGGAGGATTGAAAGGAATTGTTCATATGTACATAGAGCAAATACAAAATATGAGCAAAGTAAATGAAAAATAAAATCTGGGGGGAAACACTAACAAATTGGGATGGGGATCAATACAGGATATTTTGAAAAGATTTATTTGTACTCAGTTTTGAATAGCACTAAGGATTCTAAGAAACAGAAGTTGGGAGCAAGAGAGCAAGAGGCACCCAATGCAAAGATAGGGAGGAGGAAGATTTTGGCTAAAGTATATAATGTATAAAGTAAAATAAAGCAAAGTTGTTCTAGAGAGATGGGATGTAGTAAGAATGTAAAGGACTTTAAATGTCAAACAGAAGAATTTTATTTTATTTTATTATGAAAGTAATTAGGGTATTGAAGTTATCAAAGGAGTGATTCTAGAATATTAAAAATAGAGTGGTGATTGCTAGAATATTATTATGAAAGCTGGTGGAGAATAGATTGGAGTAGGAAGAGAATAGAAGGTCTGAATGAGGATGGCTGTGGAAGATAATGGTATCATCAAGAAACAAAGTTCTTTTGTGATGGCAAAAATACCAAAAACTGAGAAAGGAGCCCATCAACTGAGGAATGGCTAAACAAGTTATAATATATGTAAATGATGGAATATTATTTTGTTGTAAGAAATGATGAAGAGGATGGTTTTGGAAAAATCTAGAAAGTCCAATCCACCTAAATTGATGAAAAGTAAAGTGAGAGGAACCAGAAGAACAAATTATAGAATAACAGCAAAACAACCATTGTAAGGATTACAAACTCCAATGAACACAACAGAACCAGCTACAATTCCAGAAGATTCTTTTTATGTGCATGCACAAACACACACACACACACACACACACACACACACACACACACACTGGCTAGTGAATGAATTTGTTTTTCTTGATGTATATGTTTATAATGGATTTTGTTTTTCTTGCTTTTTTAATGAGTGGGAACTGAGGAAGTAGAAAGTAAGGAATTTGAAACTGAAAAATCAGATTAGATTGAGTTTAAAAAAAAAAAAGAAACAGCTGAGAGAGAAAAAGTAGTTCAAGACTGAACCATGGGATATATGCATGCAGTATTTGCTATACTAGATGTAAAACACACAGTAACGAGTATCAGAACATGCAGAGAATTCAGAGGGAATGACAATGATGGTGATATAAATCTTAGGTGAAGCAATGTTGTCACTGTTATAGGTTCTCCATATTGTGATATAGATGCTTGCTTCAGCAATAATTTCAATTCTAATCCATGCCTGCCTATAAATTCTCTTAACCCAATGAAGATTTTCCTCTGGTTCTTTTCATGTCTCAAGGGTATTGTTGAGATACTTAGTCTGACACTCATCTTAGCTATATGACTAGTCATCTTTCTTTTCTAGTAATACATATCCTTGCAGTCTTTTATTCCATTTGTCTCTTGCAAGACTTCTTTCTTAATAAACTGCAGCCTACTTCCTTCCACCTTGTATTTTTCCTTTGAAATTTTGATTCTTCTAAAACCATGAGAGAATCTTGGTGTCAAAGATGTTTCATACATACTACTTTTTCTGTCTTGGGACTTATAAATTAGAGGGAGCTTGACATAATTGGATAGAAACCACCCTTGAAGTCCAGAAGACCAGGATTCAAACCTTGCTTTTGACACTATGTAGTCATGAGAGAGTAACTTAACCCCTTAGTGTCTCAGGCATCTCTTTAAAACTATAAATTACAGATAAGGTGTTCGTCTACATAGGTGAAAAGAGTTTCCAAAATAAGAGTACATCATTACCAATGAAGTCACAAGTCCAATCTCTCCCCTATTTAGCTATTTATTCAAGGACTTTTTAAAAAAGTGGCTCAAAGGAATAGAAAAAAGAGAGTGAGAGAGATATGGATAGATAGAGATAGAGAGACAGACAAAATAAAAAAAGAGAAAGAAGAAAGAAAAAAGAGAGGAGAAGAGAGTACAGAAGAAGACAGAAGAGGAGAAGAGAAGAGACAAAAGGGGAGGAGAAGAGAGGAGAGGAGAGGAAAAGAAAGAAGAAGAGAGGAGAGGAGAGGAAAGGAGAAGAGCTGAACATCCATCTCCTTAGACCATAGATTTCCTCCCTACTGTGGTCTGAAGATTTTGTCATCTGAGGCTTCGATTCTCCTCTGCTCATTGAGTCACAAATGTATCTAGTTCTCTCTGGATTGGACTGCTAAGTAGCACCATGAGTAGAGCACAAGATTGGAATCAAGAAAACTCATCTTCATGAATTCAAATCTGACTTCAGAAATTTACTAACTGTATGATATTGGGCAAGTCAATTAACCCTGTTTGTCTCAGTTCTTCATCTATAAAATGAAAAGGAAATGTCAAACCATTCCAGTATCTTTGCCAAGAGAAGCACTCTAAAATGGGATTACAAAGAATATGAAGCAACTCAAGAACAACTGGATATGATTATATCATCTCCTCCACCATGGTGCCCATGCCCCAGATGTATCCTCACACCCCTTATTTTATCAAATTAGATCTTCTGCTTTTCCTTGTATGTATTAAAATCTATCTCTTAATAAAGTTCTATTGCTTTCAGCATTCATTGGTTGTTCTGCCTTTTCTCTGGAAACTAATAAATTGCTTTAAAGAGGGACTGGAGTGAATTAAGTCTTTTATGAAACAGTAAGTTTCTTAACATCTTTCCTAATGTTATGCATATGGATATGATATTGATAAAGACTTAAATATTCAATGATGTCATCAGAAGAAAATAAAAATGAGTAAAGTTCATGAATTATGACTTGTTTACATTTCTATTGCAAAAGAGAATCAAAGCATTTCTCATAGCAGCTAGATTGAAGCAAAATGTTACAACCTCTAGAACTAGCTTCCTTAAGAATAGTTTTCTTTACATTTTTGTTGTTAAGTAATTTTTCAGTCATGTCCAACTCTCTGAGACATCATTTGGGTTTAGGTTTTTTTGGGCAAAGATATTGGACTCGTTTGCTATTTTCTTCTTCGGTTCATTTTATAGATGATGAAACTGAGTAGAGTTCAGTGACTTGTCCACTGGGATCACACAGCTAATACATGTTTGAGGTCAGATTTGAACTCACCAAGATGAGTCTTTTTGTCTCCAGATCCAACACACCATTCATTGTGATACCTAAATGCTTTTTTTTCTTTGTATTACTTTTGATTTAATCATGTGACCAATATTTCAGACCAATTTTATGTTGATGGGATAAAAATATTGGGTCATATTTATATAGCACTCAGATATTTTCCCTAGATAGGTAATACAAATATTATTATATTTTGAGTATTGTGTATAATATGCGCTATCAATTTTTTTGGGGTCTACACTAAATATGTTAGATTGAAATGACTAATACCCTATCTTATTTTCTTCTTACAATGTCTAGATCAGTGCCATGGAGCTAAAGGTAGTTGAAATTGTTATTCAATGTGAGGAAATAGATTTCTAAACTAGTAACATGTTAGGACATCATTTTCTTTGACTCAAAATATGATCTCATACATTCCAATCTCCTAAATATCACAAAACTTGAGTAAGTGGTCATCTCAAAACTTCATTTCAGATAATATTCTATAGCAGATTACAGATATGAAAAGTACTAATTGTATTTGAGCTAATATCATCATCATAATTATAATTATTCCTGATTAATAATAGTCCTTTATATCCATAAAGTGCATATTGGTGCACTGGAAATAGTTTGCATTATAATATAACATTTTTGAGTTTGGCTCAAATAATATAATCTATTATAGAATAAATAATATTTTTGAGCTTGGCTCAAATAAGAAATAAGATAAAGCCATTTTGAGCTCGGTTTAAAATTGCACAGACTTCTGGTGACACTCAAAATTGATAGTGATATAATGATGATGTAGTAATGTATAACATAATAATGTAATTATATTTTATAATATAAATTATTTCCAGTGCCTTAATATGGGTTTTATAGGTAGACAGAGGTTAATTCTGCTACTGTTAATAACTAACATTTATATAGCATTTACTAATACCAGGTATTCTGCTAAGTTCTTTATGATTTTCTGATTTGATCATCACAGCAACCAATGGAGAGATGCTATTATTCACATTTTACAAATGAGGAAAATGAGGCAAATACATGTTAAATGACTTGCCTAGGATCACACTGTCTAAGGCAGGATTTGGATTCATGTCTTCCTAAGTTCTCAAAGAGAATTATCACATCAGGAAGGTGATGCCATGACATACAAGTGAATTGGATTTAAGTAAGAGAAGACTGTGCAAGGTTACCTGCCTCACTTTCCCCTCAAGAGCCATCTGGGTCCAGTGGCCATATAGATCAAAAAGACTAGAGATGTCCCTGGATGAAATGGGAGAGGCTTTCTAATTTTTTTTGATAGTTATGTTTTCACAATGCAAAAGGACAACTGCATTTTATAAAATAAAACAATTTCATATTTAATTCTAGGTCTCTCAAAAATATTTGTGCAATTTTGACTCTATAACACCCTGCTCTATGCCATATGGGCATAACTCATTCAAACTTAAAATTATTATGAAAATATTTGTCTTTTCAAATAAACATTCCTAAAAAACAGTCCAATCCAGATAATATCATCACAGTGCACTCTGAAAAAAGTTATAGGACTAAAGAGTTTTGCTAATAGAGCAATCTCATTGGTAGAAAAGCAATAAGTGCTGGATAATGTCTTTAATATATCTATTAAATATATATTATATATAGTTATCTATTATATATTACATATATAGATACTATCTATCTTATATATGTAATATATAAGAATATATATATATATATATATCACCACTTTATTTTTCCATACATCTTAAATATCTATCATCAGTACTGTTTTGGTTGAAAATATCACTTAAATGAAAACTTTTACGAGAACTACAGGAAAATATTGATAATACTCTGGTGCTCTGGAACCCATATAATGTTCTATTTTACACACATATAATAATTTCACTAATAGTATCATTTTATTCTTGTGAACCATCTGTCAGACATATTATGTATACATAAATGTGGTCAGAAGTGCCATCAAGGTGGCAACAAAGGCAACAGCAAGTGCCTTTATAAAAGCATAACTTCTAGTTTGTCTATAATGGTTAATTTAGCTATGGGTATTCTAAGTGTCACATCCTTTCTGATTGCCCCACAAGTGGGAAAACTATTGAAGAAACTAAATCATATCCATCTTAAAATTCTCACTAAAAATAAAATCGAAAGATAAAAGTAAGTTGCAGCTAACCCAAAGAATGGCTCACAGGTTCTCCTTGGAAAGACAAATAAAGGAGTTGATGAAGTTGGTTTTATTGTGGATTCAAACACAAGAAACATAATTTCATAGGACATTTGGTCATCTTGAATTGCAGTGCTTATGATAGCATTTGCAAAAAGACCACAATTAAAATAATTGCAGCTTATGTGCCAACATCTGTTGCATAGCATGAAGAGGTAGAGAAATTCTATGGAGAACTAACTTCACAAGATCCTCCAAATTAAATCAACATATACTTTAGCATTCCATGGCTTCATTGCAAAGATAAAGCCCCACCCCAAACATGTTGGAAAACATGGTCTAGGGGGGTATCAAATGAGAAGCCTTGTAGGCAACACAAAAGTTACACAACAATGAATTATGAATAATCTCTTTGAAAAGAGAGTCAAATAGCAGTGGACATTATTAATATCACAAAATTCCCACCAAAATAGATTGTTTTAAAAATAAAGAACCCACTAATTATTGATATCAATTTTTTTTCCAAAACTGCTTTGTGTGAACAGGTATATCACTACACTTGATATTATCAGGAAAATAAGTATTAATCATGATCTAGAAAAAAAGAATAAAAATGAGTAAATATAGTGTGCAATTGAAGCAATTCAAACTTGACCAATTTAAATAAGCTGGTAATAGGAAAAAATGGGAAATATACAAAATAATAAGTTGTTAATAGGAAAAATGGGGAATAGATCAAAAATAGAAATACCTATAGACATTACCACTTCCATAGGAAATTTCATAGGTCTGAATAAACTTCTGAGGAAAAATAATACTTCAGTAAGCTTGACAAAAGATTTGACTAAGTCATATCCTTCAGGTGAGGATCTGTTTTGCTTTTTTTGTTTTTTCACTTTCTTTATGTCCCTAGTGTTTTTAAGCATGGTGCTGGATGCATCGTGAGTATTTAATGAATGCTTATTGACTTAATTATCCCATAAATATTTAAAGATAAAATTAATGGGGTTGAGGGGACAATTAGTATATAAAAATGGAATGCAACTATTAAAAATATTCTCATCAATGACAATGGGCTACCAGATTTGGACTGTAATGTGACAGCCCTTCATGTTCATAAGAAAATAGAAATAACACTAGACCTTTGATTTCACTGGCTCAGATTACTCCCCTGTGAATAATTTCTTCAATCAGTTATGTTCAAGACTTTCTCTGCAAATTACAGTCTTAGAGAATTAACTAAAACACAAAAATTAAGTGAAAGACCCAGTGTCACATAGGCAGGCTGGATCAGAAGCAGCATGTAACTGAGGCTAACTCTTCATCCGCTCCTATAACCGGCTACTTCTCAGACATAGATTGGGTACATATACATGCATGTGCATGTTTATATATATCCGCATATATATAATAGGTGATTATATCTTCTGGGTCTATATGTATGTTTTAAATACACAATGTATATACAAATATTATATATTTACATACATTTCATATATATTAATTTTTATAACTTTTTAAAAAGTTATATTTATTTTATTCTGAACTTAAGGAAAAAAAACAAAAGCATTTCCATAACACAGTAGAAGGCAGAAGATGATTGTACATGAAACTGCTATTCCTTTTAAATATTTAATAAAGTTATGAACTTTTTTTACCTTTTTTTCCCTCCTCTACCTTAGAGATAGCTACCAGTAGACACACACACACACACACATATATATATATATATATATATATATATATATGTACATATGTATACACACAGATATATATATATATATACATATATATATATATACACATGTATATGTTTGTTTGTAAAATCATTCCATATATATATACTTCTATTTGTCCTTTCTTTCTCTGGATGCAGACAGTTTTTCCTTCATAGGTCCTTTGTAGCTAATTTGTATATAATATATTCTTCTGTATAACATTGTATCTATAACATTTACCTATGTACATATATATATGCATACACATAATGTTTCCTTGTGTGGACATTTACATATATTCTGTATGTATTATATTTTCTTCTGAATTGTTTTTTTTTTTTTTTTGGTTCAGTTGTGTCCAATTCTTCATGAGCCCATGGAACATACTGGAGATATTGGATAGTTTGTCATTTCCTTTTTCAGATCATTTTACATATGAGGAAACTAAACCAAAAAGAGGTTAAGTGACTTGTCTAGCTAGTAAGCTTTGGAAGGCCATATTTGAACTCAAGTTCTTCTTAACTACAAGTCTAGTGCTCACTTCACTGTACTACATAGTTGCTTCTATATATTATAAAATATCTATTCTTTCATATATATATTTATGTGTACTATATTATATATATACATATGTATGTATATACTGTGTATATGTATATGTATGCACATATACATCCAGTATTTACATATATATTCTGCATATATTTACATATATGTTTATATTATATTGTATAAAATATGTTTTATAAGCAGAATTTTATATATTTTAATATAATATATATTCTGCATACATATTATAGAGACATATGTGCATATATCTTCTGCAAATATTTATACATATCACATCTATATGCTATAATCATATATAGATTACAATTTCTCTCTTCAACCAATTTATAAACATTTATTAAGTACCTAATTTCATTATTTAAGGTCACAAGGGGAAGAGAATATTTCTGAATAGTTAGTGGCATAGAGCTATAGGTCATCTCATAGTCAGGAATGGGGAAGTATTCTAGGGAATAGAGTAAATAAGGAGAGAAGGAAGAATTTAATTCTTCCTATGGGAAATATAGTATAATAAGAAAATAAGTAACCTGGGAGAAAGGAGGCTCAGGCTTTGTCTGTATTCTGCCAGTAACTAACCATATAACTAATTGGGCCAGTCATTTTATCTCTTTGCAACTTGGTTGTCTCAAACAGAAAATGAGGAAATTAGACGAGATGACTTCAAAGATCACATTCTATAATAAGTCATGTGTTTAAAATCTATTTGTAGATAATCCAGAGTTGAATGTATGCCCAGTCTTTGGTACATAAACCTAGAGAGAAAAGCTTATTAATGGGCTAAGAAATCCTCGAAACAAATAACATTGCCTATTCTGTGTTATTCTCCATTATCCTTCTCAGGCATTCCCTATTTCCAAAAGTCAATTTGTTATTTGAAAATTGAAATTTATTTCCCCCTAGCAGTATTATTGATGGTTATTATTAATGGTTAAGTTCCCAGGCTAGCCCACAAAACTGATTTACTAAAAAGTAACTGAAATACTGTAAATTTGCAATTAAAAATACTAAAAAGAAGCAATATGAGTAAAATTGAAAAACAATTGAATATTTTTTCCTTATTTAGCATGTGGAGATTTCAAAGGTTCCTTTAAAGTTCTTTCTAATGAACATTTTCCTGAATTCAAATCTGGTCTTTGTTGTAATGAGCCAGAACTCTGGAGAAGTATACTTGAAACAAGGTGTTAACTCAGAGGAATTGATAATACAATGGTTATCTAGTTTAGCATAGGGATTAAATTCTCTAGTTCAGAATAATAAAGTATATAAGCTGGGACAAACTCAGCCAGAGACATTCATTTCATCTCCCACCTTTGTGGTGTCTGGAAGCTGGAGCATAATCTTCTAATGAGGAAACTACTACCACCCAGAGTAACCCATCCTCCTTTTGGACAACTATAATTACTAGACTTGGTGAATAGAGTACCAGGCCCAAAGTTAGAAAGACTCATTTTCCTGAATTCAAATCTGGTCTTTGTTGTAATGAGCTTGAATCTGAAGAAGCATACTTGAAACAAAGTGTTTCAATTCAAAACTCATAACTTTCCTTCTTCACAGACATCAATTCTGTCCTACTTTTACACCATTCAGTCATGATGAGGATCATACAAGTGATAAAAAGAGGAAAAGAAGAAAGAAAAAGATTTTCCTGTGAAAACTGGATAACTGGAAAAATAGTAAAAAGTAACTTT
Organism: Antechinus flavipes; assembly: GCF_016432865.1. NCBI lineage: Eukaryota > Metazoa > Chordata > Mammalia > Dasyuromorphia > Dasyuridae > Antechinus > Antechinus flavipes. The sequence goes on from NC_067400.1 coordinate 170,440,981, forward strand.
ATAGTATTCCATATGAGAAAAAGATTGGCTAAGGTGGAAAGCCAGAGATATAGTTGGTTAAAGGGAGAGGAAAAGAGGGGAATATAATATATTCATGATTTGCTCAAGAAAAATGTAATAGAGACCTCAGACTCTGAGGACAGATTTTGTAACAGAGGAAATTACAAAGGAAAAAATGTGTTGTTGATGTTGTTCAGTCTTTATTTTCAGTCCTATGTGACTCTTCATGATCCCACTGGGAGTTTTCTTGGCAAAGAAACAGGGGTGATTGGCATTTCCTTTTTTAGCTCATTTACAGATAAGGAAACTGAGGCAAACAGAGTTAAGTGACTTGCCCAGGATCACAAAGTGTAAGGTTCTGGTTGGTTTTCTGGAGGTCTTTGGACCAGCTTTTGTTTCAGGTGAATAATCACCACGAGAATAGCCAGAGATAAAGTCCAAATTCTTTATTATCTCCTTCACAGTTTTGTCTCCTTGCCTGGGGCTCAGCTAGCTTTCTGGAGGTCCTCCAGAATGTATCTTGGTTTCTATGGGGGAGGCAAGAAGACCACCATAGACGATTTCTATCTTGAAGTCTGTCTCAGTCCAAGAGCTTGTGCTCCAGCCTCCAACCACCACAAAGGTGGGAGATGGAATGAATGTCTTTGACGGGTTTGTCCCCAGCTTATATACTCTATTATACTGAACTTGAGAACTATAAATCCCCATGATAAACTAGATAGCCATTGTCTTATCAATTCCTCTGAGTTAACACCTTGTTTCAAATATGCTTCTCCAGAATTCTGGCTCATTACAACAAAGATCAGATTTGAATTCAGGAAAATGAGTCTTTCTAACTTTGGGCCTGGTATGCTATTCACTATGCCTAGTAATTATAGTTGTTCAAAAGTAGGATGGGTTACTCTGGGTGATAGCAGTTCCCTCATTAGAAGCCTTCAAATAAAGGTCATATGGCCACTTGTTGTTATGAATTAGAGGAGATTTCTGTTCAAGTACAAACTGAATTACATGAGGTTCCTTCCAACTCTTAGCTTTTGAATTTCCTTTGAAACTGCATCGTCTCCTAAATAAAATTAAACATATCTCTCCCCACTTCACAGTTGCTAATGCTTTGCTCCAAGCTTTTTGTATCTACTTTTCTTTTAAAAGCAAATTATATTATTTTCATTTATTTTTATGCCATCTAAATTCCCATGTCACTTGATTTCCATCTCAAAAAGCCATGCATACATAACCATGAATATTTTTTAAAAACACAAAGGGGGGGGAACTAGCAAAATTAATCAATACTTGAAAAAATCTGAAAATATATACAGTGTTCCACTCCTAATGAACCCCTTTGCCTCTACAAAGAAGTAAGGTATATCTGCTTTTTTGTATAATTTTTCTTTTCTTTTTTAAAACTTTTCTTTTTTTTAATAGTATTTTATTTTTCCAAATACATGCAAAGATAGTTTTCAAAATTCACTTTTGCAAAATATTGTATTCTAAAATTTTCTTTCTCCCTCCCTCGTTCTTCTCCAAGACAGCAAACAATCCAATATAGGTTAAACATGTGCATGAAGTTTGTTTCCTAGACACATGAAATGTTCAATAATAGAATATAAGTTTCTTCAGGGCAGGAATCATTTTTTAAAAAAATCCCCAATATCTGGTATAGAGCATGACACCTTGCCAGCTCTTAATATGATTCTTATTAAATGAATAAATGAATCCTAATTCAGATATTTCTCTAAGCAATGCCATCAGGACAACAGCTTAGTCACTGTCTGGAAGGAACCAGAATGGGTTTAGTGAGAAAATGGCCATTGTTTTAGCTATTTTACAGCTAGCTTTTTACATATACATAAATAAGATGGTCACAGATGTAGCCAAAGGCACAGAAGGCCTGTACTTCTAATTTTCTTTAAATTAAAAATTAACAGTTGGAAGTACAAATGCATAGTGTTCACCACTGTTTTAAGAAAGTGAAAGAAAAAAAAAAGTCCCTCCTGGTATAGTTTTGCAAAGTAGGATTTTTCCAAATTAACTTGTCAGATCCATCTTCTGTTGCTGTATTAGTTCCTGCTTCTCACCACTCACAGTCCTTTTGGGGAGACGCCAAAGACTGTCAATTAGCAGTAAGCCTATCCCTCCTAAACAGGAGCAAGGGCTGTGATCATGTTCAGCTAAGATCAAGGATTAGTAAATCAGCATGGCACCAGATTGCAGACACTATTTAAAACCCCACAGGCAGGCAAACCAGGGAAGCTGTTTAATAATCGTGGCTAGATGGGGAGAACGGAATCTTACTGCCCCACAGAGGCACTCACATTGGAACTCTCCTCCCCAGCCAATTACAAGGCAACTTCAAATGAGCACTGATTTTATCAGGCTGGCCCTATCAAATACCCTCAAGTCAACATTGACATACAACCACTATTAATATCTTATCAAGGACTTGCTATCCAATTAGACATATTTTCTTACACCCTAAATAAATTATAGAAGACTGGATTTTTTACAGGCAATCCAAACATGGTGCTGGACTTGGCATTCGTTTGTAGAGAGCCTGAGAAGAGTTAACTATATCTTTTCCCTTATCTTTCATCTGGAACAGTTTTTAAGGCATAAATTGCTTTCCTCTCTACTACATCCTCACCTCCCCACCACTGCTGCTACACTTCTTCCCATCAGACTGGTCAGGACTACAATTATATTGGTAATGTTTTAAGCTATTCAGTGTTTGGGTTCAAAGTTAATGTCAAAAACATTACAGTAAGCATCTTGTCTACTTCCCAGTGGAACCAGAGTTAGTGTCTTTCTTCAGTATTACTTGGAAAAGAAGCATACTTCTTTCATCCCAGATCAAGTGACAAGTGAGAGAGTAGAGATGTTTATTGCCAGGTAGAACTCAGTCACAATGGTCCACAGGGACCTTGCTCCACAACCTGAGTGCCAGACAGAAAACAAATGATACTATCAGCAAATGATCACAAGCCTTCACTCAAATAAAACCAGTCTTTATTAACCTTTCTTTGAAATAGCTCTGAAAGCCAAGTCAAAGAACAATAGTGAGGGCAAGCTATAAGTTCTTCTCCCCCACACACTCCAGCGATCCCATCTGGGAAAACTTCAGGGGCACTGCTAGTGTGGAGACAATAGCATGGTTGTGACTGGAGTAGGTCCTAGGCTTTTAAGAGATAGCTTTGCTCCAAAATCTTTCCATTCCTTAGGATTGATCTGTCTATTCCCCTATTCTGGGAATTGAAAAAAAAAAAAGGTATGGGAGTGAGGAAGAGTTGTTTTTTTTTTCAACTTCCCAAAAAGGTAACTATTGATGAAAAACGACTCCTGAGTAACTGCTTGTCTTCTTTTGGCAAAATTGGTATTTTACACTATTCTGTGGAAAATGGATAACCTCCTTGTGCTTCTCCTCTATTTTCATTTATTCATTGAGCAAGTTACTTAACCTCTATTTGCCTAAACCCACTGGAGAAGGAAATGGCAAATCACTATGGTATCTTTGTCAAAAAAACTCCAAGGACAGCGTTGGCTTGGTGGTACATGGGATCATGAAGAATCAAACTTGACTAAATGACCAAACAACACCAACAACTATGTAGACATACTATGCAATTAGATGGTATGGTGGATAGCACATCAGGCTTAGAGCCAGGAAAACCTGAGTTCAAATCTAGCCTCAGACACTTACTGGGCAAATTAATTAATTTCTTGCTACCTCAATTTCCTCATCAGTAAATTGACTATAATAGTCTCCTACCTCCAGGACTGGGGTGAGGATTAAATGGAACAATAATTGTAAAATGCTTCACACAGTGCCAGGAACATAATAGGTGCTATGTAAATTTTAGCTATTGTAATTATTATGTATAAAACACTACATAATACTCTTTCTAGGAAAAGAGATTCCTTTGATATGGCCTAGAATCATTTTCCAAAGTATAGTGATGTTAAAAGCAAAAGAAAGCAAAAATAATTTGGACTGAGAGTCAGGAGATTTTTTTTTTATGTAATCCAGTTCACCTTCTGCTTTTCTACCTCAGTTTCCTCATCTATAAAATGAGGTGGTTTGATTTATTGACAAGGCCTTGTAAAAATTGTTAAGCATTTAGTATATACAAGACACTATGCAAAATGCTGAAGCTACAAGTAGAAAGATATCCCCTGCCTTCAAGGGATTGAACACTCAGAAGGGAGCTGAAAAGTGATAGGGGGAAGATATTTGAGGGGGGAATGGAGTAAAAGCTTGGAAAATCAAGGCATATGAATATAATGAAATATTATTGTTCTATAAGAAATGATAGCAGGTTGATTTCAGAAAAGTCTGGAAAGACTTACATCAATTGATGCTGAGTAAAGTGAGAACATTATACCTAGTAACAGCAAGAGTATATGATGATCACCTATGATGAACTTGGCTCATTTCAGCAATGTGGTGATTCAAGACAAATTCCAATAGACTTGGGCTGGAAAATGCCATTCACAGAGAGATTTTGTAGACTGAGTGTGGATTGAAGCATAATATTTTCACTTTTTGTTTGTTTGTTTGCTTTTTCTTTCTTATGTTTTTCCCTTTTGGTATGATTTTTCTTGCATAACATGACAAATATGGAAATATGTTTTAAAAGGTTACACATGTTATCAGATTGCTGTCTTGTGGAGAGAGGAGATAAAGGAAGGAGAGAGAAAATTTGGGATACAAAGTCTTACAAAAATGAATGTTGAAAATTATGTTTTACATGTATTTGGAAAAATAAAATACTATTGAGAAAAAAAAAGAAGTTTGGAAAGTCAAAAGCAAAGCTGGAAAGGAAAGGAAGGATGGCCATCTAGGGTCCCTTCTCAAAATTGAGGTCCCAGGAAGAACTCACAATGGGAATAGGAGGGTAGCATGTTGGAAGGGTGTTCCATATTGGGGAGGTTGCAGGGATTATTGGATGCTCAAAAAACAAGGTGACACCAGGCACCAGGGTAGCTTGATGCATGGGTAAATGCAGGATATAAAAAACAAAGCTTAGAGGTGAATGAATGAACTCTAAGGTCCCTTCCATCTCTGAAATTCCATGATTCTAAGATGACTAGACCAGAACTGTTGTTGAGCACATAATAAAGGGTGGAAATGATTTCTGATTCATTAAAATTCTATTCTTCATAAACCAGAAACTTTCTTTTGCTTCCATGAGCACTATATGATTTCTGCCCATTGGCAGCTTAATTATTAATTATACAGCCAAATGCAAATTCACTAACAAGATGTTGCAAAAAAAAAAAAAATGAGGTCCTTGATGACTTTATTTACCTGAATAAAAACAACACTACTTAGGGCAATTTTGTTGGCCTCCAAATCAATGATATTTTAATGATACTAGCTACTGGCTATAAGAGAAATGGGACTTGAAATAAGTGAAATTTTCTGATCAGCATATCACCCAAAAGTAATGAATCTATCTTGTGAACTCTTCAAAGAAAATGTTCTTTGACACTTTCTGACTCTAAACAGTGGGGAAACTATCAGGTGAGTTTGCTTACACATTCCCCTGAATAGATAAACAAGGTGACTAGCAGCTTCCAACTTTATTAAACACTGAAAGAGCTAAAGCAAGTCAGATAGCCTGCTGGGTCTCTTCACTTAGTCTTTCTCTGAAACCAGAGTACATCAATGATTTTTTGTTCTTTGTCTCAGAATTGCAGTTAGGTAAAAGTTGCTAGTGGAACTTTTGAGAACAAAATTCTAAAACTCCTTTATGTTCTACACCCCTTTGACAGCCTGGTGAAATATGTGGAACCCTCCTGGGAAGGATATTTCTAAATAAATAAAATAAATTACAGAGGATTGCAAAGGAAGCCAATTATATTGAATCAGAATTATAATTTTTTAAATGAGTTCCATTTTTCACAGGTTTAAAAAAAAATTTATTTTTAAAGAAATGTAATAGACATATTTAAATAGCATTAGTTTTGCCATATTGTTCTCAGTGTTGATGTGGATCATCAATTCTACTTTATTTTTAATCTTGAATCTTAAGCTGAGGGGGAAAAACAAGCACAGCCTTTTTTTTTTTCATTGATTCTGTGAAGCTGTTGCAACATCAAAGCAAAGATTTTCAAATAGTACCCATCCCTGAACCTTTACCTTATGAAGCTGCAAATGCAGCATAATCAATGCCCTTGATGTCACATAAATAGCACAAGGGACCATGATTTAGAAACTGAAGTAGATGGTGGTAATAGAAGTCACAAACGGCTGAATATAACTTGGCACCAAGTGCACTGGTGATTGCGAATCCTCTAAGCATTGTGTCTTCTGAGGATGACATATAAGAATAACTAGTACCTACTAGTGTTCTGGGTTATGTAAAAAAAAATCTGCATTTGAAAATGGTTTAATTAAAGAAGTTCTCTAAGGCAGGACTTCTTAAATTTCTTCTACGCATGACTCCTTTTTCATCTGAGAAATTTTTCCATGACCCCAAGTAGACAGGTATATAAAAGAGGTATACAAGTCAAATGTGAAACATTTATTGATAATAAATCAAAATTTCATGAGTCCCACATTCAGTTACATGACCCACAGTTTAAGAAGCTAGGTTCTAAAGAGCCTTCCAGGTCTCATTTTTATGACTATATAAGACATTGGATAATAAGGTAGAATGAATAACAATGTATACCCTATGGTCTATATTAAAGAAAAGGGAAAGAAATAACAATAATAAGTATCAGAACTGGAACACTGGTGATGGCTATTGTATTATTTGGGCTATAATTCCACTCATTTTTTTATGTTACCCCTTATCCTATTAATATTTAAAACAAGAACCATTGAAATAAGGCACTGAAAAACTTGAGCTATATAATTCCATCTTTGCTACTAATTACCCATATGAAGGTGGGAAAAACTATTTTATTAGTCTAGACTAAACTTTTTTCATCTGCAAAATAAAGAAATGGATTGGAGAATATCCCATGTCACTGCCAGCTCTAAAGTGAATTTAAACATAACAACCTAGAGAACTTTCAGCAAAATAACTGAATCAATGGATATATTAATATGTATTTCTCCCATTTCCTATATGGCTGCTCTGTTGGACTTCTTATCTATCTCCATAAGTAGATCTTCCTGCAGGACTATATCAACTCAATCTCATATATTCTCAGTAGTCCTTGTCCCTGAAGCCCCTCACTTCTGATTGGAGAAGATAGAGACACCGGAGGAGAAGTCCTTCATTGAAAGAAGAAGTCCAAGGAAGCCACTTCAGCATTTTCCACCTGGCTGAAGGACTTCACTGTGTTCTTATATCTATTATCTTCCTGCCCTCTTCATCTCTTTATATTGTCTCCCCATATTAGATTATGAGACAAGGTCTTTCTTTTTTCTTTCTTTGAGTTGCCAGTACTTAGCACAGTTCCTGGAACATTGTAGGAACTTTAATAAACTTTGACTGATTCACTTATGTAGTCAGATCAAAACAACAAGGAAGGTCTTAAATAATCTAAAAGAACAATAACAACAATAAAGACGATTAAAAAAAAAAAAACCTAAAGGAAAATCTCACAGAAAAACTAGGAGAAAACAAAGAAATATGCAATCAATATCTATTAAGTGGCTGAGAGAACTGAGTTTCTTTAAAAGTCAGACACACTGAAACAACATTGTCAGCTTATTCAAATAAGCTACTAAGTACAATGGTAAAGCAAAATAATGAATTGATTCCTCCTAAAAAAAAAATTAACATTATAGGCAGATTCACTCAAACATATTGGCTTTTCTCATTAATGGAATTCTAATTTTTAAGCTATGACTTATTAATATTTTATATTACATTAAACTTTAGTGTCAATGTGCAAAAAAAAAAAAAAAAAAGAAATATGCAATCAAAAAAAAAAAAAAAGAGCTCCTAATATGACCGTAGGTTGTAGCCACCAATAATAATAGCACTAATAACTCCAAGAAATACAATTGGAACAACCAAAAGAACCTTTAAAGTAGATGAGTAATTTAATTAATAATCAAAATGAGAATTAGTAGGTAAATTGGAACTCTTTGAAAAGAATTCCAAAGAGTAAACTAAGAAATTTATGTATAAAACAGATAGTAGAAAATATTAATAAAAGAGTTAGATTGAAAAAGAGCATGACAGAGATGATACAAACAAACAGGAATGAACTGAAAAACATAAAAACCAAATCCAAACATGGTAAAATTGGAAAATTTGAGGTCTCTACAAACTAAAGCAATTAACTTAAGACAAAGGTTGATCATCTTAGAGAGCAATTTGGACCTATGCCCAAATTTTTGTTTTTTTTTTCTTTTGGTCTGTTTTTTTTGTACATACATTATGTATATAAATTACTTATTGTCTTAGGGAAGGGGGGATGTGAGGGAGGGAGAAAAAAATTTGGAGCACAAAACTATTTTTAAATGACTATAAGATTTGTATTTCCTAAATGGGAAAAATGTAAAATACCATTTTTAAAAACAGAGATGAATTGGTAAAATAATTTGAGATTCATTGGACTTCCCAGGCAAAATTTATAATAAAACAGAAATATTAAATATCATAATTCAACAAATCTCACCAGAAAAATAGTTGAAGGCATTGAAAAGAAATATTAGAAAATCCATACTGATAAATTCTACAAGATACTTATCATTGAAGATGAACCCCAAATTTAAATTCCCTCTAAATGTAGTTACCAAGTTCTGGTGATATTTGTTGTTATATCTTTCTATAAATCTTAAATAACTTTTTAATGGATGGATGGAAGGCAAAATATTGTAAAAATGTTATTTTGTCTTATAAAATCAGAGTTTTGTTTTCATAACCAAAAAATAAACACAAAGCAATGGTAAAAAAAAAAAAGTCTCTTTACTTAATATTATTTACAAAAGACTATTTATTTCCCACTAATACCCTCATCATGGGCACACTTGATTTGTATATAAATGACTTGTAAAAGTTTTGTATAAATGGAAGGGTAAGCATACTGGTCAGTAGTTACTGATATTTTCTCAGATTTTTAAAAATACTAATAAGTTTCAAGATTTTCCCCCATGTCTTTGTAATTCACCCTACCTTGTGCATTGGTCCCTCAATATTCTAAAAATTGGTTCACCTCATGTTTACATGAGCATGTTCATGTTTACATGTACTTGATGATTACAGCCTTTGGCAGACATCTTACTCTGTTTGGGAAGTAAGCCAGATATTTTCTGACAAAAGTGTTTTCTGGGCTCTTATATTCTTTTTGTAATAGCAATTAATTTATGTTGTTTAAACTTCTTGATAAAATTATTATAAGAGGCATCAATGTAATTTCTGTTGTTCATTTTCCAGTTTTGATTTTCAGCTATTTATTTAATTAGTTCAAAATTTGTTTCAATTATATACCATATACATCTATTTTTCTCCTTTTATTTTAAGCTAATGTGGCTAAATCAATAGTCTGATTAGACACTGACAACTAAAATTCATAGATAATTTCCACATCAAAAATTAGTCTTTTCCTGTATTAAAGTATAATCTACTTCATTCTTTATAGTGTTATTTGACATTCTTTATATTCATTGCCTACTGAATCTTTTTTTTTCTTAAGAAAGCCTGCACTATGTATAAGTATAAGGTTGATATATCATCTACAAGTCTCTTTGGCACTCTTATTCCTGCTTTTTGGACTCAGTTTCATGCATTTCTCCTCATCCTTATCTTTTCTTCTCCTTTACAACAGCAGAGTATATCTTGACCTGATTTGGGAAGAAGGATCCAACTAAGATTTTTATAACATTTTCCTACCACCTCATGTTTACTAAGAATTGTCGAGACTCAAGTAGCAAGTATTTTAGTGTTCTTTTTTGTAATTATTTTTGCAGATTAAGAGACTAACTCTTCCATGAAATAATGTTTCTTGTTGCCTTTGGACATATGGCAAAAACCTATTTCAACCTTCTTTTTCTTCTTCAAGGAGTACCTACAAATCATTCTTTCATTTTTCCTTCTTTCTACTGGTTTTGTTTCTGACAAGAACCTCAGCAATGATATGATTCAGTTCATTTAGCAATGTGTATACTCACTGTATTCTCCTACAGAATAACAATAGTCAAGTTTATCTAAAACCTTTGTGGCTTTTAGTATTCTCTGCCTCCTTTTTTACCATTGTGCCACTTTCATTGAAGAAACAAAAAGGAGAACTACACAGAACAGAGGATTATTTTTTATTTTTCATTCATAGGTTGATATCAATAATAAATAACTTCATCTCCAGGGGGCAATGTAGTAAATCGGTAGACACCATGTACTAGTGATGAACTTCTCTGTAGTTAGATTGGTGTTCAGAAAACAGTCTCAGTTTATTGTTGGAGCCATAATCAAAGCTTTTCCACCATGGTAGAATCTTACAGAGCTTACCTTACTCCATTATCATAGCTTTCAAGAACTCGGAGTCGACTTCATACCATGATAAAATATTAGAGACTCATATGTACAAAAAATCCACATGTACAAGAGACCCACATGCACAAAAATATTGATAATTTTAAGATATCAAGAGAAAACATATCCCCAATAGTCATGAAATGGCTGTACAAACTGTGCTATATGAGAACAATAGAATGTAATTTCACTTCCTAAATGACAAAAATGGGCAGAATGATATAGTTGATAAAAGACCTACTTTCAAGAAAACTTGGGATAAAGTTCTACTTCCCAATCATATCTACTGTATAATCACGAGCAGCTCACTTAATTTTGTACAGCCCAGATAACTCACCAAAGCCATAAGTTACAAAAGAGTTGGCTATTTGCACAAGGTGAGGGAGTTTGAGGTTGAAATTCTGGACAGAATAAAAAAATGAAAAATGTGAAAAATGGAGAGAAACACACAAAAAGTTTTGGACATAATGTGAAGGTAGCAAAGCCCTCCCCACCTCAAAAAAGCCACCAAAACTTCAATATATATATGACCAAAATGATGCAAATAAAGATGATTCTAAGGTGACAAGATTCAATTTAAATAGAGGACAATGTTAGTATAAATAGAAGGGGAAAGGATTTGGTTTTCTCTCCACTTCCACCTGTATTAATGTAATCACAAGATATAATGGTAGATGATAAGGTTTAAATGCATTAACAAGGTTTTAACATTCTGTTACTCCATTAAAAGGTACAAATAGCTCTCCGAGTCAGAAAGGGATATTGTGCAAAAAATGTTATATGTCCTTTTAGGATTTAAAAAAGCTAAATACTTTGGATTGGGAGTCAGCACAAAGGAAAGAATAAAGTTCACTACTTAGGGGGAAGGAGAGGATTTCCTCTCCTGTGACACTCTTGTCAGCATTGAAGCCATGGTCCAGAAGGAGACAGCTCGCCCAGGAATTATCAGTTTGAAAGAATTTGAGACACAGTTGAGGTGAGAGACACATACACAATAGACAGATATGGATATAGAAAGACTGTCACTAGAGGCTAGAAGTTTCTTTAAGTAGCCTGACCCCTGCACAGGGAAAAAGAAAGCCAACTATGGACTCAAGAAAGAGTCAGCTTTGACAAACAAAAGTTGACCTATAGAGATGCTATTCAAGATGAGAAAGAACTCTGGGAAGGGGCATTCTGGGATGCTGGATGAGTAAATCAGAAATTTCCAGATACTCTCCAGATTTCCTCCACAAACAGAAGATGACCACAAAATGTACACAGAGCAGCAAAAATTAAGGGATTAAGCTCTGCCCAGTAGCACTGGAGAAGTAGGTAGCCTCAGAAAAATGTATTCCCTAATTGTGTGTCCATTCTATCCATGTGTATATCTGTTGAACAATGAACCCCGAGTTTAAGAGGACGTTGGATAGTTACTATTTTTCCTATCCTAGCTTAGCAAATGACTTTGCTAAAAGCTAATTATATCTAATGGCTGACTGTTAATGGGCAGAATACTGGTGATGACTCATAAGCTATAGTTGTATAGTGGTATGGCCACACAGTGGGGATCCTAGAACCCAAGACAGCAGCTGCTCTCTGAAGACCCAACCCATTAATGTAAGTACAAATTGAGGAAATAGTTCAGGAAAAGTGCCACATTAGCATCACAATTAAAGGTTAAAGATAAAGCACTATCCTTCCTTTCTGTTAACAACTGGCAAATTATAAAAATGGGAAATGACAAACAAACTACCATCATTTTGCTAAATCATTTTGAGAATTATATATTTTGAAGGAGTGATTTACAGATGCTTTTTTGGGAAGTTTCTGGATCTAAACAAAATGTATCAATAAAAAAACTTCAGACGAGGTTAAAAAATATACAAATTTACTAGCATCAGACAAGGTTAAAACATACAAATTTACTAGTTTCATAAAAATATTAAATGATAAATCATAGTACCCACCAGATACATACTCTGAAAGAGGGTAAACAGAGTGAACTCAGCTGCTACAGTGCTTTATAGATTAACTCCTCAGTTTGTATTCTGCTGTGTCTAAGCTCAGGGTAGATAAATTGCACAGTAGATCGAGTTCAGGTCCTATAGTCAGGAAGACTCTTCTTCCTGAGTTCAAATACAGTCACTTCATCCAGTTTGCCTCAGTTCATATATCTGTAAAACTGGAAAAGGAAATGGAAAATTACTCCATTATCTTTGCTAAGAAAACTCCAAATGGGGTCATAGAGAGTTAAATATAACTTAAAAACAACTAAACAATGTGTGAATTCAGACCCAGCATTGACCCTGAATATGTAAAACCATCCCAGACTCAGCACAATGACAGCACAGGAGGAAAAAGCCAAAGCTTTCAACAACATGAACGTGCTCCTACACCATTCATCTAAGCCTTGCAGAACATCCTTACCTACATTCTTTCACACTCTTTCGTATTTTTAAATAGATAACATTTTAAATAGATAAAACTATTCTTTCTTTCTGTTTCCCATAAATATTTTGGCTGTTGCAGTCCTAGGCACTATAATGCAATCAACTTTATTCTGCCCCAGATATTCTGCACAATCTGGAAACATTATCCTAGAGAATCCTCTAATGTACTATATACTTTGATTTTCTTTGGCCTCCAAGCCATGTGTCACAATTCCACTGGCAACACACCAGCATAGAATCCTAGTATACTTCTGCAAAACTCAGAGGTTCCACAGAAATAAATTCTAATAATCTCCCAGGATTTCAATTTTCTCATAAAAGCAATAATAATAAATGGAGTTTATCAGTACTTTCTAGTTTATAAATAATTTTCTTTAAAATTCTATGAAATAATACAAATACTATTATGCTCATTTTATGTGTGAACATATACTGTGGATCAAGGAAATGGAATGATTTGACTTATATCCCACAGATAGTAAGTTTCAGAACTAAGTGAGACTCCAATTCTAGTGCTCCATCTAAAATGTACTCATTAACAGTACATAATATGAGAGAGTTGGATGAAATAACTTTCAAATTTCATCTCTAAAATTCTATGAACTAGAAAAATTCAATTCAGGAAATGTTATTAAGTGCATAAAAGATTAATGTGAATTTGAAGAAGCCTTAAATGATTTGGGTTTTTGTTGTTGTTTGTTGAGACAATTGGGGTTAAATGACTTGTTAAGAATCACATAACTAGTAAGTATTATGTGTCTAAGGCCAAATTGAAATCAGGTTCTCCTAATCAGCTTCAAGGTTCTATCCACTAGGCCATCTACCTGCCCATACCCTTAAATGATTTTAATAAGAATTTAAAATATTATAATGAGGAAAAATGTAGCATCTGTTTTATGAATCTCTTCCACAGAAGCTAGGTATAGTTATCATATCTTTAAGAGCTAAATGGCATGTTGCAAAAAAGATAATAGAGATGGACAATTTGAAGTTAACAATTGTGAAATGTTCTTCTCTGAGATACTTCTCTCTAAGAAGTATTTTTTTAAATCTTTGATCTATAATGATTAATGAGATAAACTATGGAGAAGGCAGAGTAGGGGGAGGAAGAAAGATGCAAAGCAACTTTTTTTTTCAACAACTGCCTCAACTCATAGTAGGAAGAAAAACTATAAAAAAAATTCTATGAGGAAATTAACAATTTACAATAATTCTGGAAAGATTGTTTTCTATGATGATTAAAGAGAGGGCAAAGAAAAAATACTAAGATAACTTCTTTTCTGAGACACTAAATTTAAACCTTTATTCTGAAGAGCAAGATAAATAGGATTCTTAAGAGACTTTCATCAGTAACTAGAGTGAACAAGATAAAATTATGTTTGTATTGTATTAATGGCATGAGGTAATTCTGCCCATGGTGCTATTCATAGGCAAAATACTGTAAATAATTATGTGTCTGTTTTATCATTTCTTTCACTTAATACATTCTATAATTAGAGTAAAACAAAATTCAATAATTTAAATATATAATCTTTTTTCATCAAATTATTTAATTAATAATATTTAACAAGCTGTGGCAAGATTGTCTGATAAAATGAAATTAAACAAATATAGCTCTTGATAAAACTCAAATTACAATATGAGAACTAGTCTCATACTAGACTAAGGGGTGATCCATTTAGACATTGCTACAAAAATATATACAAAGTAATGTCAAGAAGGAGAGAATCAACAGTTTGGAGGTAGGAGGAGGTGAGGAAAAACTTTGTGCTTCATGACATTCAAACTGTGCTTTGGAGAAAGCTAGGTTTCTTAAGATAAAGAAGAGGAAGGATCTCAGTGTAAGCAGGATAACAACTTTTATACAAAAAGTTTGCCAAAAAAAAAAAGGTTTTTAGTTTGCAGCCTTTACAGAATTATGAGGATTTTGTTGATCAGTTACCCTACAGGCAAGGAGTCTTGCCTAAGATTCTATCTATATAGTAGTAGGTAAGAAGAGATTTTTTGTGAATAGTTTCAATTGTTTTTCAATTAGTTGTGTCCACTCTTTGTAACCTCACTTGGGGGTTTTGTTGGCAAAAAAAATGCGGTTTGCCATTTCCTTCTCCAACTCATTTTACAGATGAGGAAACTAAGGCAAACAGGGTTTGCCTAGGATCACATCAGACTAAAGTGTCTGAAGACAGTTTTGAACTCAGGAAGCTGATTCCTCCTGACTCCAGGAGTCATCTGAGCCACCCAGCTGCCCCTGGAATTCTTATCAAGATGAATAAAAGTAAAATCTACTTAAAGGGAGAAATTCAGGAGAGAGGAAATTCCCATAAGGCACTGAATAAGAAATCCTGTCCAAATAGAGCTCTTCAAAAGAGTAAAAAATGAGCTAAATAAAATTCAGTCCATCATAAGAGAATGACAAGGGTCAAAATAAAGCACCAGACCCCTTTTATTCTTTTCTGGCTAGTACTTCTCTGAGGAAGTCCTTCTGGTAAGTGCCCTTGGGCAAGCAGAGACATCTAGATCACCTGCTTCCATGATAAATTATCTGGAGAAGTAGAGCAACACTGAACTAGAGGACTACAAAAATAAAAGAATAATAAAAGAAATAAGAAAACTCCATGGACAAACCCGCAAAAATATTGAAGAAATTAAAATACCAAAAAAGATCTATTATACAATCAAGATTATGAGAGAAAACTTCCCTGAAGGATAGAAACACAAAATCTTCTTACCTCCTTACTAAGAGCAATACAGTGCTTTGCATCTTGGGGATGAAAGAAGGAATCAAGCATTTTGCTCTTTTGTAATAACTATTACACAAGAAGTGGATTGAGAACAAGACCTAGATTCAGGAAGACTCAACTTCTTGAGTTCAACTCTGGCCTCAGATATTTAATTGCTGTTTACCTCAGTTTCTTCATCTTTAAAATGAACTAGAAGAGGAAATCACAAATCATTTTATCATCTTTGCCAGGAAAACCCCAATTAGGGTCAGGAAGAGTTAGATATGACTGAAAAATGATTAAACAAAACAAAAAAATATGAGGAATAGTGAAAGTCAAAAGTGCTATCATTTAGCTAATCAATAAATATCTATCAATCACTTAAGTACTAGGCACTGAGTTGGATGCTTTAGATACTACTACAGGAAAAAAAATTATAGGATAATTCTTACTAGTGAGGAGCTTACATTCTCTAATTTATTAACCTAATTTTTTTAAAATTAAATATCTACTTTGTATAAGACACTAAGTTGGATCCTGGGGGTATAAAAACAAATATTAAATAATCTCTATTTTGTAAGAACCTTGCATTCTGATATATCTCCCTTCTCCCCCCCTCCACCCCCTGCCCACCCAATAGCTTGTAAATCAAAGCCAGAATGTATAAAGGGAGAATCACGTAAAATAAGACCAGAAAGGTAGATTGGACTCAGACTTTGGAAGGCTGCGAGTGTAAGTTTTTAAGAAGATAAAAATATTGTAGATCCAGATTTTTTTTTTATAATTCTGCCAGGCTGCCTGCAGTTTCAGGAGAAACATAGTTCATACAAGGGAGACTATTCAATCCAACCATTCAGATTCCCCACACTGCCCATTCTTGTAGGGGTGGACAGAGCACTCTATGCATGTCTGTCTAGCTTATAGCTAATAAACAGCAAAACCTGAGGACCCATGGAAGGACATAGTCTTTTGTTGGATGATGATAATATGTCAATCTCTCTCTCTCAAACTCAGATGGCTCATTTGAAAGATAACTTTATCAAGAGGCCAAAAGAAAATAATGGTCAATATTCACAGCAAAGGAGAAGACCTTTTTAATATTAAGGTGGTGGTGGTGGTGGTGAAGGATTTTTTTTAAAGCACTGTGCTCTCTATGAAGTCCTATCCATCAATGGATTCTTGGTGAGCATGAAGAACGAGGTTTTAGTCAGCATCTGTGAGGTCTATAGCCTGGCCAACTCAGTTCAAAGACATGCAAGGAGTGAAATGGTAGCAAGAGATGCCCCTCACCAGTATTATTTGTGCATTGGCAGGAACTTCAGAACAGACCCTGAACATGAGCTTGTAATTTCTGTGGGTCAGCAAGTGATTCAGTAATGGTTACATGTTCAACAAAGGGTATCATCTGCTAACTGACAGCACCTATGCTGATGTCAGATTGACTGAGAAGCTGCTGAAAACATCAAATTCCCCTTGACAGGTCTGGCCTGATAAACTCTCAAGATTTAGAAGAAGAAATTTCAAAAGCTAGACAGTAACTCTGCTAACAACTAATGAACACTTGCTTGCATGCACACACACACACAACACACACACACACACACCACCAGGATAAAACAAAGCCAGTTCATGACCTCTCCATGGAGCTGATGTCCAGGAATAAACATGATAGATCCCAGATTCCATGTCTATTAAATGGCATCTAGTTCAAAACAAAGACTGGGTCTTTTTCTTTTGTTTTTTTTTTCTTTTTTTTTTTAATTTAAATTTTATTTTATTTAATAATAACTTTGTATTGACAGAATCCATGCCAGGGTAATTT
This sequence comes from Antechinus flavipes, assembly GCF_016432865.1. NCBI lineage: Eukaryota > Metazoa > Chordata > Mammalia > Dasyuromorphia > Dasyuridae > Antechinus > Antechinus flavipes. Next base: position 170,458,385 of record NC_067400.1, read on the forward strand.
TTTACAACATTATCCCTTGCACTCACTTATGTTTCGTTTTTTCCCCTCCCTCCCCCCACTCCCCCCAAGATGGCAAGCAGTCCTATATATGTTAAATATGTTGCAGTATATCCTAGATACAATACATATTTGCAGAACCGAACAGTTCTCCTGTTGCACAGGGAGAATTGGATTCAGAAGGTAAAAATAACTCGGGAAGAAAATCAAAAATGCAAATAGTTCACATTCGTTTCCCAGTGTTCCTTCTTTGGGTGTAGCTGTTTCTGTCCATCATTTATCCATTGAAACTCAGTTAGGTCTCTTTGTCATAGAAATCCACTTCCATCAGAATACATCCTCATACAATATCGTTGTCGAAGTGTATAATGATCTCCTGGTTCTGCTCATCTCACTTAGCATCAGTCCATGTAGGTCTCTCCAAGCCTCTCTGTATTCATCCTGCTGGTCATTCCTTACAGAGCAATAATATTCCATAACATTCATATACCACAATTTACCCAGCCATTCTCCAATTGATGGGCATCCATTCATTTTCCAGTTTCTAGCCACTACAAACAGGGCTGCTACAAACATTTTTGTCCCTTTCCCTTTTTTAGTATCTCTTTGGGGTATACGCCCAATAGAAACACTGCTGGATCAAAGGGTATGTACAGTTTGATAACTTTTGGGGCATAATTCCAGATTGCTCTCCAGAATGGTTGGATTCGTTCACAACTCCACCAACAATGCATCAGTGTACCCGTTTTCCCGCATCCCCTCCAACATTCATCATTATTTTTTCCTGTCATCTTAGCCAATCTGACAGGTGTGTAGTGGTATCTCAGAGTTGTCTTAATTTGCATTTCTCTGATCAATAGTGATTTGGAACACTCTTTCATGTGAGTGGTAATAGTTTCAATTTCATCATCTGAAAATTGTTTGTTCATATCCTTTGACCATTTATCAATTGGAGAATGGCTTGATTTTTTATAAATTTGAGTCAGTTCTCTATATATTTTGGAAATGAGGCCTTTATCAGAACCTTTAATTGTAAAGATGTTTTGACTGGGTCTTTTTCATTTGTCACTGCCCATGGTCCTTATTTCTATTTGGTAAAAGGTTCAATCAAGATAATTGATTAACCAACCAAAATAAAGGTGATTAAATAGTTCCATATACAAATTCACATGTCCTGTAATTTTGATTCATTATTAGAATACTTGAGACAACTGTGTAGCACAACTTTTTTTTATCTAAAATACACCATTCCTCCAGGATGATAATATAGGTATATCCCTGGATTACTGGAAGATTCATTTTATTTTAGTATTTGATAATATTTAATAAGATATTTTAAGACACTTGCCCAATATAGTCTGTATCAGTACTAAGGCAGAAGGAGATCTTCTTTGGTATGAGGGGCATCCTTGGGTTGGGAATATAGATGGTATACTCATGTGTTCCCAGAATACATTAATGGGAACTAAACTAAGGAGTGGAGGTTGGGAGCATTCTATTTGCACAGGCTCTTTTACACTAGATTAAAATGGATTTATGAGGTCATTCAAGCACTGATGGAAGACCTCAAAGGTCCCTTCAAGCTCTAAATTTAGAATTCTAAACACCACTATATTCTATGTTTGGCACAATGATGTGGTGTACTTAGGTCTAAAGTTCAGCTACTTGAAACATTGCCCATGTTTTGCCTACACAACTGTAAAGACATCCATAATCCATTGTTATTATATATTGACCATGGAGATATTAGTGATGAATTCATCAATATGTCCTCTTTAAGGGAAATAAATAGATAGAATAAATATATTCCTCATAAGGGACTGGAGAGAAGTAGAAATCTAGATGTTACAATTCAAGTTAAGGCATGCAGTAAGCTGAGAGGTTACCAGTGAGCCCTTGTTATGCCAATTACCAAAAGCATTGAGGATATACTGAAGCATCACTTTAAATAAGGAAACAAAGAGATTCCTTGAAAAAATATTAGCTGACAAACCAGGGGGCTGGTAATAGATTGTCCTTCTGTGAGCACAAAAATCAAGGACAAATGTTTAAGAGGAAAAACTACTGTAGGTTGTGTTTCTTTTGGGGAACTTGGGGAACTTTTCATATAATTATGGCACATTACCACTGAGAAATGGTGATTCTTTGATCACAAACATATTCTGATGTTATAGACTTAATTTCCTTGAGATAGAAATAAACATAACTTTGTTCCTCTCTCCCCGAGGAATTTAACTGAAAAAGCAAAACTTGAATATTAAATATCAAAACATGTGTTTTTAAAAATGTATTGATGTATTTTGTTATTTACATCACCAGAATTTCTCCTGGCATGTCTTCCTCTTCCTATTCTAGGAATGCATTTCAACATAACAAATGATATTATAAATATAAAAAAAAGAAAAGAAACAAAATAGATTACAATATTTTTGAAAATTCTGAAATCATATGCAGTATTTGTGGACCTTTAACTTTTGAAAAAGAGTGAGGTGAAGCTGTCTTCCCATATCTCTATCTTGTTCTTTAAATTTTTGCAATAATTAGTTTTAATTGTTTTATAGTTGTTCTTTTCCATTTGCATTGTTGTAGTCATTGTGCATATTGCTTTCTTCATTCTGCATACTGTACTCTGCATGAAATTATTTAAATCTTCCCATGCTTCTCTGTATTTGCTGTATTTACAACACAGAAATATCCCCTTACATTCATGCAATTTTATTTAGTCATTCCCCCAGTCAAAGAAGATAATTGTTATTGAAAAATATTTTTAAAAACAGATATTTTGGCACAATTTGGTACTTTTCTTACTAATTCTTTATTTATCAGAGATATAAAATGGTCCATTGAAAAGCATACTTGATTTTGAATCAGAGGACTGGATTCAAATTCTGACTTTATCACTTAATAGCTTCTATCACAATGAACAAATTACTTCTTTGTTTGAGCCTTGGTTTCCTCAAGTGTAAAATGAAAAAGTTTGGACTAGATCCCTGTCACCTCTACATTGATGATCTTTTGACAAGAAAGTCCTATCTAGTATCAGAGGTGGTGCATCATAGTTGAAAGAATGTTAGACTTGGAATCCAAGAAGATCTGAGTTCTAATGCTACTTCTGACAGTTATTGGCTGTATAAACATATGTAATATGGGCTGTAATTCTACTTTGAATATAGAGAGATTCCAATTAGAATCTATGAATCCAAATGTTAGAACGTATATATTAGAAAATCATGATTTTATTCTATTTGTTTTTTGCTTAAAATATTCTGTGAAATGATTTTGGAATATCTTTATCCAAGGTAAGTTATTTGAGCTATTGCTGGGGTGTCACTAAGAAAAAATGATTTTTTAAATTATTCATTTGCCCTAGCAGTCATCTGTCTTCAAGAAAGATTTTGAAAAAGAGGATGCTTCATTTTTTTAAGAGTAGAGTGGATAATCACCTACTTCTGACTGCAAATAACTTAATTGTCTATAGTTCTAGTTCCAAATGGGTACTTACTATTTTTTCTCTTGTTTTTCTTCAATCTGGCAGGGAAAAGAGAGTAATCTCTCTTAGGGCTTAAAAAACTGATCAAGAGTACTGGGAGGGTAATTTAATACATTATCTTTGACTACCTTGGAATCTTATCAGATGATTTTTGCTAGGGTTGTCCAAAAATCATGATAAAAGGGTGTTTTGCTACATTAATCTTAAGTTCCTATATATTCCCTAAGAAAAGTTTGAACATCACATTGAAGAATACAAGATTAATTAGAAAGGAAGATTCTATTATAGATAGATAGAAACATATATACATATGCATATACACACGTGTATGTGTGTGAGAGACAGATTCAGAGAAAGACTGAAAGACACACAGAGAGACAGAGACAGAGGGACAGAGGGACAGAGGGATAGAGACAGAGATAGACACACACAGAGAGGTGTCTATGGAAAAGTAGAAATTATTTGAAATTGAAGAGGTGTGAAAAAGGTACTAAATTTTATCTGTGTATTGATTTTTTTAAAGACTCTCTAATATCACATGAAATCTTCTGCTTCCCACTCAGCTTTACCACTATTTTTGCTTTTGTAAAGTACAAACACTTGTTTATCTCTATTTCAGGCAAAACATGCTTATAGAAAAAGTTTTACTAGTTTGAACATATGGTTAAGATCAACTAACTACCACCACCTAATGGTACCTTAATTGCTAGAAATACAAATTAGAGGAAAAAACATTTTCATGAATATTGAAACTGAAAATGTTATAAAATGACAGTAACATCATTCATACTTTGAACACATATATGTACATCATCACAAATATATATTCACATGTCCTTATAGGTATCTTGAGGTTTTCTCCAATCATTAGAGAAAATATGAGGAAAAATCATTCAACACTTTTGCAATGGATTCACAGTCTCATCATTGAGACTCCTCAATTCCTGCACACATTCTCATCTAGTATAATTCCGGTTCATGTTATCCCATAGATTCTTCAGTGAGAATCCATTCAATAACTAGGGTATTTAACATTCTTTGGGAACCAGTACAGTACTTGGCTAGTATGGAACTAACTAATTCCAGTCTTACATTTCTTGGATAATATATTTTATGCTACTAATTATGTACAAACGATCCTTTCTATAGACTACTTAGCTAACAATAATAGTTGGCATTAATATATTCTTTTAAGTATTGCAGAGGGTTTCACATATATTAACTCATTTGATTCTCACAAGTAGATAAAGTAGGTGCTCTTATTATTTCTATTTTACAGATGAGGAAACTGAGGCACAGAGTGATTAAATAACTTGCTAAGAGTCAAATAGCTAGAAAGCTTCTGGGATCAAATTTGAACTCAGATCTTCCTGGTTTCAGATCCTGCTCTCTATCCATTGTACCAGCTTGTTGTCCCATATCTCTGTTACACTTGGATTCACATGAAATTTTGACTCTCTAAAAAATAAGTTGTTGAATGGGTCACAGTTATTTAGAAACTAATGACCTGAAGAGCCACTGACTAAAATAAATATTCTTGTTTTATGTATATTGTACGCATAATATAAACAGAATCTTATTACTCTGTCTTATTCATATTTTGATAACATAAAATAGAAAATTTTGTTTGCATTTATAAAATATTTTGAGGATAAATTAACTTTAGTTACTGACTCATTCATGTGTGTGTGTACATTTGAATATGTGTCTTGAATGTACATAATACATATGGCTTTTATTTGGTACTAGGCTAAGAGAAAAGATTATGGCTTATTAGTCAACAATTATGTGCTTTTCAGCAATAATTTGATTTTAGAATGAATTCTTCTCTTTGTAAACAGGCTTAATAATGCCTTCTACAAAAAAATATAGGCTAATCTGAATATTCAACTGCAGTGTTACTGTGAGATTCAAAAGAACTCTATGGAGATGAAGGATAATAAGATATTGAAAAGACGAAAAAATATTGAAACCTTTTGAAATTCTGCTCCAAAAAAAGAAAGGATCTCCCAAATCTTAGCATTCATGGTCCCCTCTAGTATGAAATGCTCGATGTTAATCAAGTTATCCTATAACAATTGTTGTAACTTATGAACAATGTAATGGAAAGGAATGTTTATATGAAGAGACACTGAAAGTCAATCCTCCTTTAAGCACATTGTTCATAGGCTTGGTAGTAGAGCTAGAGTGAGCTGTGATTTAAGACCAAGCTTGGTATGGCAGATCTACCAAGCTGGCAAAACATCCAGTGCAGAACTGGTGCTCAAATGTGTCCTGTGTTCTCCCAACATGAGCCTAATTAGATTAGATGGCCTCACCAACAGAAGGGTGGCCAACTGGTATTGAATTATTTGGACCCAGGCAATGAATGAAATCCATTTTCTAAGCAAAATGCTGCTATCTTTAGTGGTTAAAAAAGGGCACCATACTGTTGGACTCTTCTGAAATATTGAAATAACATGTTTTGTACCTTACCTGTTTCCCAAAAAGATATTAGGTAGGAAGGAGGTTAGAAATGTTTCAATGTGTCAAATTTATCATTGGAAAATTCTCAAAGAATTGATTGAATTATTTCAAAACAATAGAATTCTATGAAAATAAAGGATAAATGAAATTTTTAAAAGACTGAAGAATACTGAATTCTGCTCTAAAAAGGAAAGGTCCTTCCAAATCTTAATATTCATGGTATTCCCTTTAGTATGAAATGCTGAATGTTATTCAGATTATCCTGTGACAATTGTTATAAATTATGAACAATGTATTGGAAGTAAATGTTTATATAAGAAGACACTGAAAGTTAATTCTCTTTTAAACACATCATTCACATCCTTGGTAATAGAGCTATCTAGAGTGAGTTATGATTTAAGACCAAGGTATGGCAGATCTACCAAGCTGGGAAAACATCTAGTGCAGAACTAATGCTTAGATGTATGTAGTGTTCTCCCAGCGTGAGTTTAACTAAGTAAGAGTAGATGGATTCACCAATAGAAGGTTAGCCAAATGGTGATGAATTATTTCAACCCAGGCAACAAATGAAATGCAACTTCTAAGCAAAAAGCATCAAAGTGTTGGACTCTTCTGAAATAATGTTTTGTATCTTATCTGAATTCCCAAAAGAGAGAAAGTGGCAAGGAGGTCAGAAATATTTTAATGTTTCAAATTTGTCACAAGAAAATTCTCAAAAAATTGAATTATTTCAAAACAAGGATAATATTTGAATAGAGCCACAAGATAGTACTGTGCAAAGTGTTTGTCTTGGAGTCATGAAGACCTGAGATAGATTTTTGCCACCGATAATAACTTTTTGACTTTAATAAAGTCACCTAACCAGTCTCAGGATTTATTTCCTCATCTGTACAATGGTTATATTTATATTCCCTATTTTATTGGGCGATTATCAGGATTAAATGAAATAATATGTAAAATATTTTGCAAATTTTAAAATATTATATAAATGTTAGCTGCCATCATTTTTTTCTTAATCATTATTTTATAAGAGGATTTCATATCCAACACTGCCCATTATGCAAATTTCAAGTTCTGTAAGTGCAGTCCAAAGTAATTTGACCAATTGGTTTTGTCTACATACAGATATGTTCAGAAGCCAGCTAAGAGCTCTACCAAAGTGTAACAACATTTATCCCATCTTATCTTTTCACAGAAAGCCATAGTCTACATAAGTCAAGGCATTTGCTGTCAATCCCCAGCATTTCTGTCAGTGCATGTTGTAGACAAAATCATTGTCGAGGGGCTATCTAAAGACTACTGAAAGAAGAGAAATTTAAAACCTGAGCGATATTATGAGGAATGCTGTGAAATGCACTCCTTTGGACTGTTCTCATGGTCTTTATCTCCCCCTAACAGCCCACCAAGATTCTGCTAACTTCAAAGAGAGAAATCCCTCCACCCCCAATTCCAGCCTGAATGACAAGAGCCGCCCAAGCCCAGACTAAGTAAGAACTGGAGAAACGAGAGTCTTGAAGGACAGAAGAAACTGAAGGTAAAGTTAACACAAGATAATGATAGTGCAATTTCAGAAAAATTGTATGAAAGGCAGCAGAAGATAAATATTTGGAGATTTTTAATGAAAAAATAGCACTCCTTTTCTTTATTTTTTAACGTATTTTTGAGTTTTAACAAATAGTTCTAGTGATAATTAGCATCTTTGTATATTTATTGAAAACCAGCACTAAATCTGTATATTTACAGAAAAATGCCTTAGACATAGATAATGGCACAATTCCATGTTTGTGAATTGACAGTTTCCTCTAAACATACAGTAGAAATTCAGCAATTATCACTACAGCTGTTTGTTAAAATTCGACAATAGATAAATAACGAATAGAAATCAATCTTTTCATTAAAATTCAAGAAGACAAAAAATATCTAAAGGAATTTCATTATTCCTTTAACAAATCCAGAACCATTCTTCTCTCCCTCTTCAAATTTTTCTAAGAGCACTTTAAATAAGTCTCTTTGTCTGTACCATGCCCTACCTTGTATCATACTCATTTGTGTACATATGGCATCTACCAAGTAGACTATAGGTTCCTCAAGGGCAGAGAAAATTTAATTTTAATCTTTGTACTACTATTGATAGTAGTTATAGTGATAGTAGTAGTGGTGGTAGTGAATGTAGTAGTAACAATAATAGAGCAACAACTTACATTTATATATTAATACATTTGTAGCAGCAGCAACAGTAGCAATAGCTTATATTTATATAGTGCTTTAAAATTGTTATATAAATAAGGCAGGTTCACTCCTTAAAATTACGAAATTCATCATTTAACATCCTAAAGCTTAACATTCTCATTTATTTGTGGTATTCCTTACAGCATTATTGTGGCAGGTTAAGATTTCCATTACCCTCTTAAATGGGAGAAGGTGAGGTCAGGACAGAGTTTAGAGTACAAAAGTAAAGTAGTCCACCTTGTGTTAGCCAAGAATGGAGTTGCAGAGCAAGGAGCAGATCCCTCATTACCAATTATCTTATTTTACCTCTTCTTTGATCCAAAAATGTCTGAGTCCTTTGACCTATGAAAATGCCCCTTTTTTTTTTACCCACAATGTTAATGGAAGCCATACTCCACTATCAGTTCATCTTTGGTTTGTCTCCAAACTTTTTCAAAGCAAGACAAGGCCAAGGCCAAGATGGAATCAAAAAGTGCTTATTCTCAGTCTAAGTGTTGTAGATATTCAACAGGGAAAAGACAGTAACTTCTTTCCTCTTCAGTTTCTTCATCTGTAAAATGGGAATCAGAAAAGAATCTATCTCCCAGGGTTGCTATAAGGATTAAATGGGAAAAAACAGAATTGAAGTGCTTTGGAAACATTAAAATACTATAAAATGATATTATTACTTTTTTCCTTCCTACTCAAGACCCAATTTGCATTTTTAAAAAAACATTTTTTTATTTTTAAAATTTAAGTTCAGAAAAAAAAACCTTTGAGAAAAATAACATCTATAACTGATACATTCCTGCATTGTGAATTTTCTATACAGAGTATATTGAGACATAATATAAATGTAAAGTGCTTTGGCAGCTATATAGTACTCTATAAGCAGGAATTATTTGTTATTATTATTGCATAATTGTGATGAAAGAGTTCCCTTAGTTATGGCACAGACAATGTGATCTTAAATTAAAATAAATATAATATTTTGCAAATTTTATAAGAAAAGGAAGCCCTTTTCAGGAGAAGAAAGTAGGCAAGTATTGTTGCCAAGGGTAAATATTGTCCCAAGACCAGCAGTCCAACTTTCTCATCTTCTCTAATTGATACAACCTCCAGGGAGAGTATTTAATCAGTCCATGATCTGTCTAAAGACTGAGAGGAGAAACATTTTTGGAAAGATCCTGCTAATTAGGAGACATCAACAGAATGTTTTATATTTCAAATTCAATAGGTGAAAGTGCAAGCTGAGGGGAAAAAAAATGGATTTTCTACCAGTGGAAAACCTTTCTCTCATTTCCTCAGACATTTATTTCCTCCATTTTCCTCGGCATCATGGTACCTTTAGGCATGCATGTGCATATGTGTCTGTACAGCCACCACTTAACTGTGGGGTTGGGAATAATGTAATTACTCATTCTGGGAGAGCAGATAATTACTGTCACTGGAACCCACATAGTTTACAGAGCTTAGTTTTTGTCCTTTCTTTAAATGATAAATACAGTATTTTCTATTTGGGTTTTTTTCCTCCTTCTGACTCTTCTCCCCCTTCTAAACTTCTTGAATTGTATATATTTTGGATGAACAACAGGGGGGTGCCACTTCACACAAGTAAAGGGCAATTATTTAGAAATGATACAAGAATAATCTGTGTCTCTTGATGCATGCAATGAGTCATTCTTGGTATTAAATTGGGTTAGCTTTACCATAACAGTTATGATATCAGTTCTCAATTAATTCCTGAACCTCACAATTAATTCCTGAACCTCACATAGCCTCCATAGACAGATTATTCCTGAAAAAAAGTTTTCTAGACACTGTTCCAAAGACTCATGTCAACATATTATAATTCAGAAAGGTCTTATCTCTGTATTATCTCAAACTAGATATTGACAAATAGGATTGAGTAAATCATATACATAAGGTAGGCCATAATAAATGGTAAATAGTTGAAAAAGAAACTTTTTGAGATCCACAAATAAAAATTAACTTATTGAGAGTCTGTTCTTTTTTCCAGGTATTTTGATATCAGAACTGGTATGAACAATGTCAAAAAAACCCATTTGGCAAATTTTGTGCATCACTGGGCAATCTAGCAGTCTAGTGAAATTTAAATACTACTGAAGTTTGTTGCCTATATTCACGTGAATATAGAATATAAAATAGAATATATATAATAGAATATAGGAAATATAGAAAATAGAAATGTGAAATTTTAAACAGATTAATAAAAACAATGTTATTTTTCCTATTGAAGTTTATGGATCTCCTTAAAGTCTATCCACTCATACATTGGGGATACAGCAGGTTAAATTCCTCTGATTTATGGTTATTTGCCCAGTTATTGGAAGGATAAAGATTTGGGCTGTAAATTTTCTCCATCAAGTAGATCATCATCAAGTAGTTATGGCTATCTAAAGAATGTGGTCCTATAGTTTCGATTCCAGGATTCTTGTCAGCATCACCCAGGAATCTTTGATTCCCAGAAGTTCTAATCTGTGAAGCTCTGTGTAATAGGATGTAAATTGCCCTGACCTGCTAGGGCAGAAGCAGTCTGACCTTAAATGCAACACATTTAGAAATAAAGACTTATAAGCACACTACAGTGAAACAGTTTTAACTCCCATTCAACTACCAGCTTTATCACTCACTTCTGGTTAGATGAAGAACATGGTAGACAAACAAATGGTTCCAAAAAATTTGTAATTAATCATTTTTCAGCAGCCAAAGAGAAGCATTACATGTATTTCAACACCTACACAAGATAATTCTTTGATATTTCATCAACAATATGGAGCTGACTGGTCCAGGAGCCCTGAAGGCTATTCCAGCATTGGGCAGGCCTTCTCAGTACTCACAAGTCAGAAGGAATTTGACTATAAACTTGGTAGGAAATCACATTTTGGGGATTCTAAGGAAAAAGCTAGGTAAGTTCAAAGTGCTTCATTCATCATTAGTGATCATCAAAGCTGATCAATTTGGAGAGGTGGGATAAAGTTGGGGAAGGCAAAGCAACTCATGCAAAAAAAATTTAAAGAATAAATGAAATGTGATCTGATTTGCTAGAAGTAGTACCCACATGACGGATGATGATAGATATATAAGTAGACAGCTAGGTAGATAGGTAAGTGAGTAGGTATATAGATAGATAGACAGACAGATGGACAGATAGAACATTTACTTAATACTTATTATATGCTAGCCTCTATAGTAAGTGATGTATACAAATGTTGTTTAGTCACTTCAGTCATGTTCAATTCTTCATGGCTTCATTGGGGTTTTCTTAGGAAAAATACTGGAGAGGTGAGCCATTTCTTTCTCTAGCTCATTTCACAGACAAGGAAATTGAGATAAACAAGGCTAAGACTTGCCCAGAATTGCAGTTAATAAGTGTCTGAGGCCAGATTTGAACTCATGAAGATGAGTTTTCCTGACTCCAGGTCTAACACTCTATGCACTTCACCACTTAGCTGCCCGATGGATATAAATAGAAGCAAAAAGTAAAAAAAAAAAAAGATAGTCCTTACTTTCAGAGACCTTATATGCTAATAAGAAAAGACAACAATTAGAAGGGAACTGGAAAGCTAGGTGTCAGAGGTACTTTATCTGCCTAGGGAAAGGCTATAATCAAGGAAGTTAATTAAGTCTACAGGTAAGGTAAGCTAGGAGTGAAGTGAACATGACTGGGGTCCCTCACAAAATGGTGGTCCGAGCTAGGGACTCACTAACCAGAAGATCAGGCTCCAGAGCAGAGACAGCTCAAGCTTGAGAAGCCTAGGGATAACATAGATCCTTAATATGATAATATTAAGTATTCATATTTGTATAAAGCTTTACAAAATACTGCATAAACATCATCTCATTTATTTCTAACAGAAATCCAACTATTACTATTCTCATTTTACAGATGAGGAAATAAAATCTCAGAGAAATTCAGTAACATGCCCGTGGTCATACAAGTAAGTGTCTGCATTGGAATTCAAACTCAGGTCTTCTTGACTTCCAGTCTAGTAAAATATGAGACTCAGAAATGGTCATGCTAACATTATAAATGATCCCTGCAGATTTGACCCTTTTTGTCCTTGCGCTAAAACAAAACAAATCTTTGTGTAGCATTTCTTTTTAAAAAATATTAAGTTGCAAAAGTATTTCTTAAAATAACAACAGAGATTAAATTGTCAACCTTTATTTAGCATGGTCATTCTGATTGATGTGTCCAGGTTTGTTATTGTCTCTAAGGACAATGTTTTCTGATGTGCCAGGGTACTTCATATAAATACAGTTTTGGGGATTCAAACAAATATTTATCAAATCACTGACTCACCAATATAAGTTTTTATTCATCTTCTCAAGCTATTTACTTTTGTTTTCTCTACTCAGGTAATCATTCTATCCAGATTTTATATATATAATTTTTTTCTTCTTGCAAGGCAATTAGGGTTAAGTGACTTGTCCAGAGTCACAAGGTACATAGGAAGTGTTAAATATCTGAGACCATATTTGAACTCAGGTTCTTCTGAATCAAAGGCAAGTGCTCCATCCACTGCTCCATCTAGCTGCCCCTCTAACCCAGATTTTTACAATCAGAGCAATTTCTAATCTGGAGATAACTGAAAAGGAAGGAAAGTTTTAAACAAATGTCAATACATTATTCACAAGAGAAAATGCTTCAAGCCTTGGCCAGCCTCAAGAATTCTTTTGGAATCTCAGGACTTGGATTTCTTTTTCTGCAAGCAGGTTTTGTAAATTACATGTGAAAAAGTAAAATCAGAGTCACTTTCTATCAAAAGTGGTTTGCTTTTCTCATCTAGGATTATTTGAAATTACTTTTGTAATTCCATATATAAATGTAGATAAACTATGAAGAAATTTTTATATGGTTTCATAGATTTAAGACAGGAAGAGACTTCAGAGATCAGCTGATCAACAAAAATTTGTTAAGTGCTTTTTATATACTATTGTACTAATTCCTAAAGATAGAAAGAAAAAGGAAAATAGGAGTTCACATTCTGAAGGGGGAGACAATATAGATATAAACACAGTAAATAGAAGGTAATCTCATAGAAGGGAAGGCACTAGTCAGTTAGTCATCAGACATATTTATTAAGTACCTTCTATGTATGTGTTTAAGGCATGTGCTAAGCCCTGGGGATACAGAAAAAAGACAAAAGACAGTTTCTACTCTCAAGGAATTTATAAACTTATGGAGAAAGAAAGGAGAATAGCATGCAAAGAACTATGAAAATAAGAGTGATACAGGATAAATAGGAAATAATCAATATAGGGAAGGCAATCATATTAATGGTTTCTTGAAAAAGGCTTCTTCTAGAAGCTGAGACTTGAAAGATGCCAGGGAAATCAGAAGGCAGAGATGAAAAAACAAGAGATTTCCAAGTATAAGGGAAAGTGAATGAAACTGACTGGTCAGAACCAACATCAGTATTCATTAAATCACAAATGGTATAGTGGGGAGTGGGGGAAAGGGAGAAATAGAGCACTAGGTTTTGTTTATAAGTCAAAAAAGAATTTTGGTTTTGATCCTAGAGGCAATAGGAAACTACTGTAATTGATTTGAATAAAGGAATAACTTGATCATCCTTGAATTGATGCTAAACCCTAAATCCTTGCAGGAGGTAGGAAGAATCATTAGCAGGCTAATATAATAATCTAGGCACAAAGTGATTAAAGTCTGCATTAAGGGGGAAGTAGTGTAGAGAAGAGAAAGGAGTTTATACAAAGATGTTGTAAAGACACAAAATATTTGCAAGCATTTAGCACAGCACCTAGCACATAGTAGGTGCTTTATAAATTTTAGCTATTATTATTGCTATTTCTGTAATTGTTATTACTGTTATCATAATATAAGGGAGTGAGAAAAAGTGAATAGATTGTTTCTAGGTGATTGGGAAGATAGTACCTCTGAAAGTTAGGAAGAGAGGAGAAGTGGGAAGAAAGATAATGAGCTCTATTTTTCATATGCTGAGCTTAAGACATCTATGAGACATTCAGTTTGAGATATTCAATAGGCAGCTGGAGATACAAAAATGGAACTTAGGAGAGAGATTAAATAACAAATAAATGTGACAGCCACCTAAATAGAGATGGTAGTGGCATCTATAGGAACAAGAAATATAACCCAACAGTGAATAAGAGTTTGGGAAGAGGGAACCAAGAAAGTAGTAAAAAGAAGCCAGGGATTTTAAGAGAATGAGAGCAAAGATGAAGCTTCAATGAAGATTCTTCAGCTCTAAACCCAGCACCCTTATTCTCTGAGCAATGGTATTTTTGATATGAGCTTCTTCCAGTCATATAAGAAAGCACTTCATCATTTTTTTGTATGTTTGGTAGGGGTAAGGGAGAAAAAAAAAAAAAACACAATCCAAATCCTTCTGTGAAGTGTCTCTATTAGCTAAAAATAAGTCTAGTCCTATTTCTATATCTTTGGTTATTGAAAAGTTCTGTCTTTTTGTTTGGTAACTACTCGCTCATCTCAGCCTGTAACAATTAGATCAAACCACAAGGTTCCTGGTGAAAATATCCTTTTCTAGCTTCTATGATTGTTAGCTGAAAATAAAATTTTTCAATTTTATCTCGCTTAAATTTTCTCATTTATTCTCTTTTTCATATAAAATCATAGAATCTGAAATTTGGAAAGGACGTCAAAAGTGATTCAATCTAATCTGCTATTTACCATGTAGCCCCTGTTTCAGTTCAGTCCAGTGATTTTGTATTTTAGATACATATTTGTCTGAGTTTTGTTGTTGTTGAATTATTTCAGTCATGTAAAACTCTTTGACCCCATTTGGGATTCTCTTGGCAAAGATACTGGAGTAGTTTGCCATTTCCTTCTTTAGATCATTTTACAGATGAGGAAACTGAGACAAATAGGGTTAAGTGGCTTGCCCAGAATAACTAGTAGGTATCTGAGGACAGATTTGAACTCAGAAAGTTCAGTCTTCCTGACTCCCAGCCTGGTTATCTGTACCACCCAGTGCTACTGTCCACTTACTCTGAGCATTGTAGTTGTCCTGTGTGTAGTTCCCTCCATCCTCCCAGGCTTCCTTCTTATGTTGGCCTCTACTGGGAAAAAGTGAAGTTTTTCTCCTCTAAAATAGAGGAGATCATCTCTTGTCCCTCCTCCCGGAGAAAAGGCAGAGGGAGGAAATTTTTCTGTTGAGGTTGAGGAGAACAGTGCTCTCATTTTTCCTTTCTGTGAAATGGCCAGAGAAGGATTTTTCCCTTTTCCTTTATGTAGGTGAAGAAAAATGGAAGTTGCTACTGGCTTTACGACAATGCAGAGTAGAGGCAGAAAATGAGAGCTGAAGAAAATCTGGTGAGGAGAACCACAAATGAGAGAAGTGAATAGGAGCTGAGAGAGGGACTAAAGACAGTGTGTATAGAGAAAATGAACGGAGAAGCAGGCTATTTCAGGGACTGATTCCTCCCTGTCTGAAGGATCCATGCAAGAGAGTACTATAGAAAGACTTTGTATCTTTAATTGTATGTGCTTCCAGAGTCATAAATGTAAAAGACCAAACATAGCTGTAAAAATTGGAACGAAATTGTACTTTTTCAAGAAAGTGACCAATGCTATTTTTGTTAGTTTACCATTCATTTCCATCCCCATTAAATGCTGTAGTCATTCAATGTTCTTCTTTGTCTGGATATGTTAAAACAGTGCACACATGAATACTTAGGCCTGACTTTATCTCATTTTCAAACTGGAGCAGAAATGTAGAGATCGCTTATTAAATATCTCCAATATCTGAATCCAACTCAACTGTGGTCCAAAAGTGATGGCAGGTGCATTAATTTACTTATTTATTGCTTTTCTTGTCTCTCCAGTATGTTTATTTACTGATTGATACAAAAATGATGTGAGAAGGGGAAAGCCTTCACAAGAAATATACCAAGCATTTATAAGAATGTTCTTTTAAAAACAGTCATTTGCTCCTGTCCTCTCACATTAAGTCTCCTGATTTCATAGAGGAGCTCATGAGTTTGTTTCACACACTTGGTGATTTGGTTGATAATAGCATATAACTAAAATATCCTTAGGTTTTTCATTTACTTCAAGGAGCATTTATTAAGCATCTAACTATGTGCCAAAGCCTGTGCTAAGTGCAGGGGATTCAAAAAAAATTTTTTAATGTAATTGTCTTCAAGACAGAGACTAAAGAGGGGAATAAGACAGAAGACAACTAAAATATAAATACATATACATATATATTCATATATATGTATATATTATAACATTATATTATATAATCATAAGAATAATGTAATGTTATAATATAATACAAAGTAATTTGGGAGATGGGGAATTCCAACAACTAAGGAAAGATCTTTTGTAGGAGATTGAACCAGAATTGATCCTTAAAGGGAACAAAACCAAGGAAGGAAAATATCTCAGTGATCAGGTCATCCTATGCAAAGGCATAAAGGGAATAAAGAAGGTCCTATTTGAGGAATACAAAGTAAGTCAGTTTGACTGGAGCAACAGAAAGGCTTCAGTGATGGAAAGAATTTATTTTTAAAAAACCTGGTTATAATTTATACCAAACTGCTAGATAAAATTCTTGTCAGTTATTTTCTGATTTGATTTCTTGAATTAGCTTGTTTTTGTTTTTTTTATTATAGGAGGTGGAGGATACAGAGTTTGGTTGGGTCTTCCTATGTCACCTAGTCTGAAAAAACAGCAGCCACTTATGGGACAATCTCACTTCTGATCAGCATGGAAATGTTAACCCGATCTTTTTCTAATTTATGCCCATTTTCCCCTTCTTAAATAGCCTAGTGGAACCAGTGCTCTCGGAGGAACAATTAAACAACAACAACACACCAAGATGAGAAAGGAAAGAATTACAATCTACTTGTTTTTCCCAGGATTTTAATAAAGTACAGGGGTTCCTCACTTGGGATCCATAGATTTTATACAGACACACATTTCGAGCAATGAACTTGGATAGGAAAACTATTACATCTTTATTTTCACAAATCTATAACTAAAATTTAGCATTTCCTTCAAAAGAAGGAGTCCATAAGTTTCACCAAAGTACCAATAACAATTAAAAAAAGGTTAAAAACACATGATATAGTGTGACCTGGGTTTATCCCCTTTCCTCTACTGTTACCATGAAAACTATAATAGTCAGGAGCTCAATCTCCTTTCTTTCCATTCTAGGGTACTTTTCTTAGATTATTGTCTATATTCCTACCTGAAAAGAAAGAAAGGACAATGTATTCTAATATGTTTTCTGGTTTGGCAGTCATCCTGATTTTGAGGCCTCTCTGTCACCTAAAAGTTAATAATGAATTTTCTCAGAATACAAAGAATTTATTTAGCACCCACATTCATTTTGTAAAAATTTACTTTACTTCACTTTATTTTAAATTAATGAGTATTTTAATCTCTTTCACATGCCTTCTATCCTCCAATAAAAAAGAGAGAGAAACAGAGAAAGAGAGGACAGAGAGATAGACATCTTCCAATGAGAGGGGGGATGGAAATTAGAGGGGAGTGAATTGTGGAGAGGGGGGGGAGAAAGAGAGAGAGAGAAAGAGTTTGTAACATGCAGAAAAAATTCTTGCATTGGACAAAAATGTCCATCTTTATTCAACCTTAGTTCATCACTTTTCTATCAGGAGGTGGGAAGCATAGAACCCACTTTAAAGGGGGCATCCTAGTAAATATCTTTAATTGACAACAACCCTTTTTCTCCTCTCATCTTCACTTATGTTTAAAAAGGGTATTCTTTAGGAAATTTTACTTTCTCCATGCTTCTATTTACTTCTTCTAAAGTAAATACAATAGGTCTCCTTTTTCCTGAAAAGCATATTTTGGAATAGAATATGATAGTGTTTCTAAGCTTCCAGCTATACTATGGATCTAACAAAGTTATTGTCTTCCTTCTTTCCTGATGCTGCTGTTTATATCTAAGAATCAGTCTTATGTAATGTTAGAGATGAAAGGGTCCCTCAAGGTCCTCTATCTTGACAGCATTTTTTTTAACAATGAGGAACAAGGAAATTGTCTTCAGCCCAACAGGAATGGACTCTGGGCTAAAGTCTAGAGCTAGAAAAGTAAAAAAAAAAAAAAAAAAAAAATGGGGGTTAAAGTTTCTTTAAAAAAAAATTTAACAACTCATTATTCCCCCCTACCAAATTCTCATTGCCACCATTAGAATTATGGGAATCATGCCATATTTAGAAATCATAAGATTCTGATTCAAATCTCAGCTCTATCATTTAATAAGTAATGTTGCCAACTTACTGAATCTCTCTGGATCTTAGTTTCTTTATCTGTGAAATAAGAGAATTCCATCATATGACCTATAAGGTTCCTCCCAGCTCTGAATTCTAAATTGTATCTAAATTAGCCCTATGTTTTAAGACTCAAGACAAGGAAGCCCCTGATTTTCCTAATTCCACAGTTCAATGACTATTACCAAGAAGGCCTATGAAGTATATTTATTTTTATTTTTTGAAAAGGCAACATTCAGAGCAGCTTTAGGCTCCCAATGCTGTTAATAAGCCTGTTGTCTCACTCAATGGGTGCCGCCATTATAATGACAGAGCTTTGTGCTTCCCCACAGGAGGCCCAGCTTTGTGAGAGATCAGAAAACATTCAGGGCCTGATAGAAACCAGAAGAAGTAAGAAAATTTGAAGTTTTGTGACTTTTGTTTTTAAAATGGGTTTGGAGTTGATCCAATGATTGATACAGCTATTAATTTTAATGGTAACTTTTTGGAAATAAATAAATAAAAACAATGATGATGAATTTAAGAAGCCCAGGGTTTCCAGATTTTGCAAACAGGATCTCAAATGTTTCTAATCCACTTTGTGTGATTGCCAACATGGTTTTCTGGGTGATAGTTAATTATTCTGTTGCAGACAATTATAAACAAAAGTGTTTAGTCTTCCTTGTAATTAAATAGAACAGAATTAAGTATCATCTATTTAAAAAAAAACAAAACTAGTTTTTCCTTGAAACTAGGGGAAATAGAAATGCTTCTAGTGTCTTCTGGTCAATGTTGATTCATTAAAAAAGCACTAGAATTGGAATAAAGAAGACCTGTCCAAATTCCATTTCTAACCTACATGTATGACTTTGGGCACATTACTTTGAGTTTTGGTTTCCTAATCTATAAAATCAGGGAATCTAACTAGATGACTTTGAGGTCCTCTCCAGTTCCTAGATTTATGATCTGTGCACCTAAGCATCTATTATCTCTGTGTATCTAGGAAATAATAACAACGGGAAACTTGGAGCTTGGTTCCCAATATGGATGAACATTTTCATCCAATTAAAGGCAAGAAAACAGAAATATGTTGGATGGTATCCAGGTCATCCTTCAGTATTTCCCATCTCACTATTTGTCTGTCTTGTCTGTCCAAAAGATGACTCCTCCCTCAGATCTGTTGACTGAATCCTTATCTGAGATTACCATATCTTGAAGAAATTCAGTCTCATTTTACTTACAATTCTCTTCCCGGTCTGCACCACTTACTCACCAATATCTTTGTCTTTTTTGTGCTATTATTTTCTTCTCCCTTTTTTTAGAACTCTAGTTAGTATTTGATGAATTATCTGTTATTTAGCTGTCATCTATCTATAAAATAAATCAATTCAACAATCAATAGCCAGCAAAATGGATGAGAATAGCTTTAGAAGATACACAACTATAAACCTGTACAATATTAACAAAATGGAGCCCTGTGTACACTGTATTCCTGATTCTGTTTGTTCGCTCAACATCAGTTTGTGTAAATCTTTCCAGGCCTTTCTAGAATCAACTTGTTCATCATTTTAATGGAATAATAATATTCTATTACTTTCATACACCATAACTGCAAATACTTCATACATTTCTCATTTTTCATCTTTCATAATTCACAAGGAGGCTGCCCTTTTGATAATTTCTTCTTTCTCAATTTTGCTATTTATTTTTTTTCTTCTTAATTGCCTACAACCATGGCCAGGTTTTCTCCATCCTTTAAAAAAAAAAAAAACCCCAGCAACTTAATTTTAATCTACCACGATCTGATGTCCTACAACTCTTTTCCCTTTGAAAAAGTCTTCAATGTTCATTCTGTATGATTTTTTCTCCTCAATTTTCAACTTGTAAGGAAACTGGCTTCTAAACATACTATTCTACTGAGACTGCTCTTTCTAAGATCTAAAGATCTGAGATCTTTACTGCCAACATCCTGACAAATTTAGTATATATATAACCATAGAAATATATAACCATATATAACCATAGAAATATGGTTACAGTTACTTGAATACATGTCTTAGATCCCTCTTATATTGCCTGCTCTGGAAGGACAGGCATACATCTTATTCTTGTGTATATCCCTCACAGGAGCTGGCACAGAATGGGTGCTTTGTGTGTTTGTGAATGAATAAATAGCACATGTACATTTAATATCTATTAAATGACTTTGTCACTTGATTTTTTAATTAAATTCATTGCTTGTATACCATAGCCACTAAGAAAAAGATTCATAAACTAGATTTTTTTTCATAAACTTTCTTTGAACATGAAAACTGTACCACTTGCCCAAAGAACAAATCATAATGGGCTGGGACAATTAGGTGGAGAAGTAGATAGAACATTAGTAGTCAGAGACATCTGATTTCAAATCCAGACACTTACTAGTTGTGTGATCCTGAACAAGTCACTTAACCCCAATTACCTCAATAAAAAAGCAAATCATTGGAGATTGATGAAAAGCAAGAAGAGGAACGATCAAAAAGTTCTCTCGGTGGTTTAAATTCTCTTTCTACTCTATTTTTGGTTTCATGTAAATACATAATTGTGAGTAGACTACATAGTCAATACAAATATCTATATCTATATCTATCTATGCAATTGTAGGACTTTGAATTGAATTTACTGGAAAATGCAGTAAAAAGAGCGAAGAAGAATTAGGGGAGTATGTGTCTATGTGTCATTGTCATTAAAGTGAAATAATAGTTGCTTATTTTTTCACTTTCTCCTAGCCTGATCAGAAAACTTTACTAAAAGAAACTCAGAATTTATGTCCCAGATGGTTACAGGAGAGCATATATTGGCAGGCAATTCAAAATAACAGCTTGAAAAGACACCAAATATGTTAAGTCAATGTTCAATTTAAACAAAGGTGTTAGGATTAGAATCTCTCAGTGATTAAAAGTGAAGGTCAGGGACATTTTGTTTTTATCTTGAATGGCATTGTATAAACTCACACAACTCTTCCCTTGAAGTTCAAAGAGAATGCCTAAAATTTTTAATAGTAGCTGTAACATAGAAAGAAATCTTCTCTATTTCTCTCCCATACAGCAAAAAACAAAGCATTGATTTGGGGAAAGATATACAAGAAAAGGGGAAAGGAATCATGATTTTAGCTTTGAATTTCTTCTATATTCATACTTTGGATGTAGCCTATGGAATGTGATGTTTTTTCATTTCCTACCTTTCAGATACTTAAAGGACTGTCACATTTTAGCACTGTTCTAAAATAAGTGCTTTTTGTGAGAGTTCAAACCCCAGGTTCAAATGAAATTGCATTTCCTGTGAAATTTCATTTGAAAATTATTACACTTTTTATCTTCTTCATGCCACAAGATGGGAAGTCCAAAATATTTATGCTCCTGATTGTCAGGCTCTTCTCTGTTGAGATGTTTGAGTGAAAACAAAATAGACAACTCATTTTGTTGAATCAATACAGAGATATTATCACAGCAAGATTATAATTCAGGTGTACAATACCTACATTTTCCAGAGTAGAGCAACGAGACCAACAAGTATTATGTGTCACAACAGGTAACTAATATCAATAAAGTAGCAAAAATTTATGTTCAAATGACAGAATAGGGTCTGACTCTAACCCACAAAAGTAACAAAAAACAGAGTAAAGGCCTAAGTTACTTCCTAAACCAGCCCCAATAGCCAAGAAATGGTAAACAAAGCAGAAAAGTTTCCATGTACCTTGCTGGATTTTTTTATCATATTTCACCAGTGTTTGGAAAAACATAATCATCCTTAAGCATATGTACTTACTTGGGGTCAATGCAAATTTATGATGACCTATCTTTTTATGGCATGGGTACCGCTGAGTAGTTCTTGATTGTTCTTCTTAGTTTTGTTTTAAATATCATTTCTATTTCCCTTTACTGTCTATCAGTGATTGAGATATCAAATTCAAACATACACATGAATAACAAACAGTGTCATAGAAATCTTTAGACAGATATATAGGCAGATTTTTTCCATTTTTTCCTTAGTTTATTGTGCTTTTAATTTCAACCTTAAAAGCTTTTAAATTACCTTGTTTAATTAAGACCCTTAACAAATTTTCTGCACATTTATCTTTCCTTCTACTGCTTCTCATTAATTTACAAGATAATGTTATCCATAATCTTATACTCTCCTTCACTATAAGAAGTCAGAAATACATATTGCCCCTAGCTACCATATCTATTCCCAAGTAAGGAGATCAAATACTGGCTGGCTAAAAGTAGATTTGGCTCCCTTTTAGTCTCCTCATTGGGGCAACTGATTTATATCAGATTAAACTTCTTTAGAAGAATGACAATAGTTTGCATTGACTTCTATTTTTTCAGCCATTTTCTGTTTTTTCAAACATCACAGCTTTTAAAAATAGGTCAAAGGTAATGTGCCTCAAATGCCTGTTATACATTCTCATCTTTATTTTTTCTTCTAATTCAGTATTAATTTTAATCTTTGAAGAAGTAGGTAGTCTGACTGCATATGGATGGCTGATTCAGAATGACTGCTACATAAGCCATCAATCCTTCCCTATTGATTAAAATATCATTGATTTCAATTTTATGTGATACTATTTGGTACTTCTCTACTCTCCTTCTGAAGTATATATTCATGATATGTAAACATTAGTCTTCTGTACATTCCATAAGATTTTGTCTTATCTCATTCCATATAGCATGAAAAAAGAAATAATCACACTTTTACAAATATTTTAAGTAATACTATATAATATATAAAGATATCCAATGACAATAATTTGAGTTCTATAATTATTGTGTTGACTTTCATTATATATAAAATTATCTAGAGGACTAAAATATATATCTGATGTCACACATTGAAATAATGGCAAAATTAGAAATAGATTATTAGCCTCTTACTTAGTCCTAAAGTATATCTGGATGTATCTCATACTGTAAATGGTTGAAACTCTTGAGTTTATGCACTGAGGTCAAACAACTGAGCACTTAAGGCTAACTACCAATTGGACAATACTCTATTAGCATATGCTTGGAAAATGGCCCTTCCCACTATTCTGTGCTTGCTCGATCTGTTGGTGTATAGAGAGATTTGGAGTAGGGATTAGAGAGTGGAGTAAGACTAGCCAGAGTGACTTCTGGCCAGGAGACGAAGAAGAGAGGTGTGGAGATTCTTGTGTCCATTCCTCTTATTTTGACCAAGAATAAAGACCAAAGACGACTTTTGCTTATCCTGACTCCGGCTGATTCTAAAGTATCTAAAGTGCTAACTCAGTCCTCATATCATTCAAAGAAATGAACACACACACACACACACACACACACACACACACACCTCAATCTTTTCCCCTATACTATCCATTAAACACACTCTAATCTAGCTGAACAGAATTTTGATCAAGGGGGAATGATAGAAAGTCTGTCTAGCTTTGTTAAAGACAAATTAAAACAAAACAAAACTCTTCAAAAAGAAGGTAGTTGCCTTTCTCACTCTCTGATTCCATGACCATATAGATGTAGTTAACCAAGTTCTGGGGCACTGAGAAATTAGATGATTTATCCAGAATTATGAAACCTGTGTCAGAAACATGTCTTTATCCTAGGATATAAAACATCTCTTACATCATCTCTCTATATACTATATTATTTCTAATTTTGTTTAATTGTTTTATTCAGTCTTGTCTTAATTTTCATGACCCTTTTTGAGGCTTTCTTGGCAAAGATACTAGAGTAGTTTATAGTTTCCTTCTCCAAGTCATTTTACAAATGAGGAACTGAGGCAAACAGTGTAAGTGACTTGCCCAGATTCACATAGCTAGCTAGTAAGTGTCTGCAGCTGGATCTGAATTCACAAAAATTAATCTTTTTTTATTCCAGACCTAATGCTATACCCATGTAGCTGCAGTTCTACTGTAAACCGATAACAATATTGTGCAAATTTTTAAAGAACATTAGGAGTGAATGTGGACAGATAGCTTACTTGCATAAAGGATTAAACCTTTCCTATTATTTATGTGGAAATATGATAGCAATCATCCAGCCACATGGAAACTGACAAAAAGGAAAAAGCAAAGAAAACCCCGACATCTGCCACTCAGCTGGACCTTTAACAAGAAACTTGTCTACTAAATTATCAACCCAAAGCAATGCGTTTATGCTTCCTATTATCAGATGTAACTACAACCGAGAAAGTGAAAGGTTAGAAACACAGATCCAAGCAGACATTCAAAATGTATTCCAAAAACATGTGTCTTTGATGATCCAAAACCAGGTATAGGCTGACGCTCGAGAAATCTAGGAATATCTTTCATTAAAGGTTTTGATTTAAGTTGGTAAAAAATGTGAGTAGGCAAAGAGTTGAATCTCTGTTCTCCTCCTGCCTCTCTTGTGATACCAAAGCAGCAGGATGGTTTGCTTGCTTTGCGTGTGTGTGTGTGTGTGTTGTGTGTGTGTGTGTGTGTGTGTGTGTGTGTGTGTGTGTGTGTGTATTTAAATATACAAAAGCCAATTACATCAGCTTTGGACTATACTTGACCTTGAACTGAGTTGGAAACATGGCCAGTGTAGGACTACTTTAGAAAAGCAGGTTTTGGGAAGCTGTGTAATAAATAAGAAAGAATTTCTTGGAACTGCTACTCCTGACTCATAAGAAGGCACAAAGGGAAGGCTGTGCCATTTACTAACCCAAAAAACCTGGCTCTAGCCTCCCTGTCTACACTATACTATACTACTATAGTCCAGCCAAACTGGCTCTTTCAAGTTTATAATACTGCATCTCTGCTTTTTTGCACAGGCCTGGGATGCACACACTCTTTACCTATACCTCAGAGAATCCCCAGCTTCCTTCCAAGTTCAGCTCAGGTACTCATCTCCCATGAAGCTCTACCTCTGTCCATTATATTAGTTTATCCATCCCTCAAATTACTTTTCATTTACTCCCTTCTACACTGCATATGATCAGGTTAGTTAGCATATCAGCCCTAGCGTCAAGAAGACCTGAGTTCAAAATGTGGTCTCAAATACTAGATATGTGGCCCTGAGCTAGTCACTTAATCCTGTTTACCTCAGTTTATTCATCTGTAAAATTAGCTGAAGGAAAAAATGCAAACCATTGCGGTATATTTGCCATGAAAACCCTAAATGGGGCCATAAACTGAACAATAAAACATTTCATATATAATTTGTGTTTACTTATCTATGCACTTAGAATCTCTTTGAGCGAGTACTGTTATTTTAATCTTTATATATCCAGTCCCTATCACAGTGTTTGGTATATAGTAGGCATCTAATAAATGTTTGTTGAATGAATGAATATATAAATACAATTCATAAATATAATTCATATATTAGGAAGGGTCAGACAGGTAGCCAAGGCCAACCTGAAGAATTTGATTTTTTAAAAAATAGACTTAGGACCCTAAAAGGAAATATGTGTATTGCACTAATGAAGACGAGGCAGTGTTAATTTTAAGGAAGTTTTAGCTATAAACTGCAAGTGAGACCCATCCTAGACAGGAGAATTGGCAGAAGGCAAGTAGCAGGCTTAGGAGAAGGCCCTAAGGAGAAAGAGAAGAGAGTAATAAATATTTATAACAGAGCCTACTTTGAGCAATTCACAGTGCTAAGTGCTTTATAAATATTATCTCATCTGATGCTCACAACAGTTTTACAAGAGAGATGCTATTATTTCCTTTTTACAATTGAGGAAACTAAGGCAAACGATAAAATGACTTGTCCAGTATTACACAGCTAGGAAGTGTCTAAGGCCAGATTTAAATTCAGAAAGATGACTCTTCTTGACTATGGGCCTGGCACTCTATTTACTGAGATATATATATATATATATATACCACACACATATATACATTTGGTTATTTGCTTTTTCCAGCCCTTAAGTAAAAGCACAGCCTTTTGACAAAGGCAATTTTACATGGAGAACTATGATAGTATGATCTTTGATTCTATCACTTAAAGAGAAAAAAGCAAAAAACTTGAGCTGCAAAAGTCACATGTCCTTCCACAAACACCACTCCTACTAATACTCACATTTCATCCAAGAGTTTTACCATGGCTAAGGACACCAAGGTGAAGAACTCCATCTAGGTTTAGATTTGCAAACCCCACAAGCCATTTCTTCTACATTTCTTCTCCTAAAATCATATCTGGACTATTAAAGTAGCTTTTTAACTAGTCTCCCTACCCTGGTTCCCCACTCCTCTAATCCACTGTGTATATGTACACCAGAATAATACTCTTAAAACATACCTTTGATCAAATCATTTAGCTGTTCAAAAGCCATCAGTACCCTATCTTTTCCTGGGAGATAAAGCCCAAAGTCTGGCATTTAGGGTCTTCTATGATCTGTTCTCTGTCTTGAAAGAGCATGAGCTAGATTCAGGAAGGACTTCCAGCTGAATCTTAAGGAAAAACTGTGTGGTGCAATAGATAAAGCAGTGGGTTTGATGTCAGGAAGACTAGTCCTTCTGAGTTGAAATCAACTCAAGACACAAGCTGGGCAAGTCACTTAATCCTGTTTGCCTCAATTTCTTCATCTGTAAGATGAGCTGGAGAAGGAAATGGTAAACCATTCTAGTATCTCTGGCAAAAAAAGGGGGGTTACAATGAATCAAATGGGGTTACAAAGAGAGGGGAAGGAAGAATTTGGTCTTCTTCAAGTCTCTATAACAACTATTTGCTTCTTCATTCATTTGGATTTATCAATCAAGAAAGCATCAAGCACCAATAAATAGAGCCTACTTTGTTAAGCATTGAGAATACCACAAATTTGAAATTATCCCTGCCCTTAAGGAGCCTATCCAGTTTCACCTTGCAATACCTCTTGTGCAGTCATCTTATTACTTAATTTTTGATATGTAGGATATTTTGATCTTTAGATTATAAACTTTTCCTAATGTATAACTTTGGTGTTTATGTTTTTCAGGACTCAATAAATAAATATTGGTGGAGAGATGACCTTGCATTTCAAAGGCAATGATGTAAGCTGAGAAAGTTCTTCCCTAGCTGGAAAGTCTTCAAATATGGGATTGACGATTTGTGATTTAGTTCTGGGTATCTTAATGTAGAAAGAACATTAATAAGCAGCATAGCCTCCAGAGAAGAGAGAGCAGACACTAAATAAAGGTCCTTGAAATCAAGTACGGTAAGATTCAGATGAAATAATAATGGCAGCCTCTTACCCTGGAGTAGAAGTAATTTAAGGAAACAAGGAAGCTGCCTTCAAGTCCCTTAAGGCATATGTTTAGAGCAAAGATTCTTAACCAGTATTTTTTAAATCATGTGTTTCACCAGACACAAAAAATAGGGAGTCAATAATTTTTTTCTTAATGTTAAGAATTTCTACTCTAAAGCTAGGTAGTATAGCAGATGGAGTGCCAAGCTTTTGAAGTCAGGAAGAACTGAAGTTAAATCCAGACTCTGACAGTTAATAGCGGCATGATCCTCGGCAAGTCACTTTTCCTATGTACCTCAGTTTCTTCATCTATAAAATGAGTTTTAAAAGGAAATCATAAATCACTTCAGTATTTTTGTCAAGAAAACCCCAAATTGGATCACAAAGAGTCAATTATAAATGAAACAACTGAACAGTTTAAAAGTAATCCCAAGGAATATCAAAAGAACTGAATTAAGACCTTAACAGACCTGAGTTGAGTCATAGGACCAATACTTAATAATTGAGCAAGTTATTAGCTGCTTCTCAGTTTCCTTATCTATAAAGTGAGGTGTTAAACTAGATGATCTTGGAGAGGGTCTTTCCAACTCTAAATCTGTGATCCTATGGTTAATTTCCTCATCTGTAAAATGGACATTCACAGGAATGTGAAAATGTTTTGTAACTGTTAGATTCTTGTAATTATTAAAGGATTTTTTGTCTTCAGAATCCTCGTGAAAATGCAAATTATCTCTGAGGATTAGAAGGTAGGAGTGGGCTCACACCTTAAATCCTTAGTTTAGTGAGATTTAATATATCAAATTGCTTTTCAAAGTGACAATAGTTGAGAATAAAAGTCTAGGGAAATGGGACAGGATGCGTCAAGGATGTGAGATCCAGAAGGTCAGAGAGAAAATCTGAGTTAAAGAAGTTGGAATGACTTATCAAAGACAAACTTCTTACCAACTTCTTTTTTAAAAAAATTCTTTCTTCCTTTCTTTCTTTCTTCTTTTCTTTAATTGTGAAATACATTCTTTTTTATATATTTCCTTATGAATCATGTCGGGAGAGAAAAATCAGAACAAAAAGGAAAAACCATGAAAGAAAAATAAACAGAAGAGAAAAGGGAAAAAAGTGAACATAGCATATGTTACATTCAGCTACCATAGTTCTTTCTCTGAATGTGGATGGTATTTCCCATGCAAAGTTTATTGGGAGTTGTCTTGGATCACTGAACCACTGAGAAAAACCAAGTACACTATAGTTGACCATCCTATAATCTTGCTGTTACTGTGTACAATGCATTCCTGGTTCTGCTTATTTTGTTCAGTATCAGTTTGTGTAAATCTTTCCAGGCCTTTCTAAAATTGGCTTGTTCATTTTTTATAAAACAATAATATTCCATTATGTTCATATATCATAACTTATTCAACCACTCTCCAATTGAGGGGCATCTACTCATTTTCCAATTCTTTGCCACTACAAAAAGGGCTGCTACAAACATTTTTGCACATGTGGGTTCCTTTATGATTTCTTTGGGATTCAGACCCAGTTCTTGCCCACTTCTTGATTTTGTCCCAAGCAGGTCTTAGCTAGCATTTTCAATCTAATTGTTTGGTCATTTCAGTCATACTCAACTCTGCATGACCCTGTTCAGAGTCATCACAAAGATATTGGAGTGGTTTGCCATTTCTTTCTCCAGCTCATTTTACAGATGAAGAAACTGAGGCAAACAAGGTGAAATAATTTGTCCAGTATCATACAACTAACTGGTAAGAGTCGGAGGCCAGGTCTGAACTCAGGGAGATGTCTTCCTGCTTCCAGGACCAGCCCTCTATGCACTATGGTGTCCCCTAGCTGCCTTTCAGTTGCCAAGGTTTCACATTAAAACAATGATTCTCTCATTACAAGAATTCTGTGAAACTCTGGGACTCCTAAGTGATGATGATGAAGACAGTACTCTATGGTTCTTCCACCACCTCCAAGCCTCAGCTCTGACACAGTCTCTGCTTTGGGGCTACCAGTACTTAAAGCTCTGTGTGGTACTACCCTCCAAGGACACTAACACACTGCTTGAGGGAGCCAGTGTTCCAAGATGCTAGTGCCTCCCTCTGTTGATTATCTCAAATTTATTGGATATATATCTTCTTTGTATATGGAAACATTGTCTCCTCCCCAAGACTTTTAACTCCTTAGGAACAGGGACCACTTTTTTTCCTTGGTTTTTATTTGTACCATTAGTGCTTAGCAGTACCCAGCACATAGTAGGTGAATGTATAAATGATTTACAAGATGGACATTCAAAATAATACCACTCATATAGAATGGTGATATAGAAGCCAAAAAACACCATTGGATTGGGAGTCTGGAGATCTAGGTTCTAGTCTTGCCTGTTTAACTAGCTAGGTATGTGACTTGCAATACCAATTTTTGGAGCCTTGGTTTCTTCCTCTACAAAGTAAAATATTTCTGAATGCATTTGCCTAAATGATCTCTGGAGTTCCTTCCAACTCTAATATTGATCTCTAAAGTCCCTTCGAGCTTTAACATTTTATACATAAAACAATTTTCTATTATTCATGATTCTTCCTTTAGTCTAAGACATTGCCATTCTTTCTGGTAACTAATTCCACTCTAAGGCTCCTCTTTAGAACCTTTTATGAGTTGGAGCCATCACAATTATCTAGCTGATCTCTTCCAGCTGCAACTTAATCTGTTTCCGTGGCCTCCCTTAATTAAGAGCCCTCAATGATTTCCCTTAAACCCAGTCTTTGGAGTCCTAGATGCACATGCCCTCCTGAGGAGCTAAAGCCTGGCTCACACACATCAACCAATACTTTCCCAGAAACTAATAATAGCTGCAACTTCCCTTTGAATTTATATTTTCAACATTCCTTTAGTAAAATCAGATGCTCCCCCATCTCTGCTTTTATCCATTCTTAGAGTCTTTGTAAGGATCTTCTCTATGTTATCAGGTCTAGAGCCAGATGAAAGACCATCTAATCCAACCCACTCATTTTATTTTGAGGAAACTGAGTCTCAAGGATATAAAATGAATTACCAAAAGTCATATTAGTAAATGATAGACGCTATTATTTTAACTTAAGTCCTCTTTCCACTGTGTCCATATCTATTCACAAAAAAATTAAAATGATGTCCTTAATCTGAGATCCATTGAAATTCTACCCTACTTGTCCAGATTTTAACATTGCATTTAAATTTTTTAAATTTATTTTTAACATTTGTTTCTTTTTAAATTTTGAGTTCCAAAATTCTCTCCCTTCTCTCACCCCCTTTCCTTACCCACTGAGATGGAAAGCTATATGATATCAATTATACTTGTGAAATCATCCAAACACATCTCCATATTTTCTTTAAAAAGCAAGAAAACTTTAAAAAATGAGAAATTTATATTTCAATTTGCATTGAGTTTATCAGTTTTCTCTCTGAAGATAGATTACATTTTTCATGATAATAATAACAATATTATTATTATTATGAAATAATAATTATGAAATTATCTTGAACTATTGCATTAATCAGAGTAGCCACAGTTTATAATCATTACAACATTGCTGTTATTATGCACAATGGAACATTGTGTTTTGTATCCTTTATTTGATTTGAGCACAACAGTTACCTTAGAGAGCAGTTGGGCCACAGGTTTAAGCTGGTGTGATGGGTAATTTATGCCCTTTGAACTTCTGAAAGAGGAATAGAAGAGGACTTTTTCTCAGCAATTCTGGTTATGCTTCTGCCGTATTTTTAGCGTTCAACATCTATTGATAAAATCCAACAATAAACATCTTTTCACAATAATTCAGTCCAGATTGGTATGAGTGAAGCCCTAGGGACCTCAAGCCTCTGAGCCCAACATTAATGTCCTTTGTTTTTGAAGAGGAACAGTGATATCATGGGTATTCTCTTGATTTGAGCATGAACTGGATTTAAGTGAGGCAGATTTGCATAAAGTTATCACCCTCATTCACCCTTTCAGAATCCTCTAAGTCCAGGGACAAATCAAAAGTCAAGGTGACTGGTGATGACCCAAGTTTAGATGACTAAATTGAATTGAAATCTCCAATTTCTGACTAAGTTCTATGTGCTCCATAGCAACTGCTTCAGCTTGTTTTCGTGAACCGGCAACAAACTGTTCTCATCAGAGAAAGTCGTCACAAACTAACATCATACTTTTAAGAAAACAGAAGATTTTCTTTCTCAAAATGCCAAATGTCAAGTTGGATCCCAGGTCCAGATTTAATCCTAAACCAACCAGACATACCAAGTAGCTCATTCTTTTTTGCTTTTTTCTTATATCAGTCTGTTTCCTCAATTATAAAATGGAAATAACAATTACAACGTTGTTTTGAGGATTAAATGAGGTATATTTAAATCATTTTATACACCTTCAAATTCTAGTTCTTGTTGTCATCTAAGTCCCAGGAAAATTAATTCTTTTTTTGTTGTTGTTATCATCTAGGTCCTAGGAAGATAATTCCAACTTACCTGGGTCAGAGAAGGGTGCAACCTGTATGCTAGATTTAAAGTCAAGAAGACCACAGCACCAGGTTTTATCTATAAAATGGAGATGTTAGGTATCTACCATATAGAGTTGTGGTAACAATTAAATGAGACACTATCTATAAAAAGCTTTATAAATGCTAACTGTTATTGTTGTTATAATCTTGGAAGTTGATTTATCTTGGGACTTTTTAATTCATCTTATTGTCTCAGACTTCATTCTATGGGGGGGAGGGAAGAAGATAATTTTTCTTGTCTTAATTCATTTCTATTGCTGTTCAGTCTTTGTCACATCAAACTCTTTGTGACCTCTTGGACCACACTGTCCATAGAATTTTCTTGGCAAGGGTACTGGAATGGTTTGCCATTTCCTTCTCCAGTAGATTAAGGTAAATAGATTAAGTAGCCTGCCCAGAGTCACATAGCTAGTAAGCATCTGAGTAAGCATATATAAATACAGGTTTTTCTGATTCCAGATCCCACATTTTATCCACTGAGTCACCTTAACAACATCTTTCAATTCCCTTCTAGGGCAACTTAATCAAGTTCTGCAAACAACTGAATGCTTTGAAGGCTTTTGAACATAATATATTTATTTATTATCCCACTGATCAAAGAAAAATCATGTGTAAGGTGTGGAAGGGGATTTCATGAATTAGTAATTACCTCCCAGTGTTGGTTACTTTTCCATTCTTCTCCTTTGCCCTCTACTTCCAAGACATCACCACCCACTCAAAATGCAGAAATCTAATATCTACAGAATAGCAATCATGTTTCCTGAGGTAACTGGACATCCCCACCAAAACTGAAGTCAAGAAGACTCATTTTCCTGAGTTCAGATCTGGCTTCACACACTTAATAGCTACGTGGTCCTGGGTAAGTCATTTAACACTGTTTGTCCTCATTTCCACATTGGTAAAATGATCTAGAGAAGGAAATGACAGACTACTCCAGTATCTTTGCCAAGAAAACCCCAAATAGGGTCATGAAATAATGACTGAATAACATAAAGCTAATATCTGTCTCTTTCATTATAAAGCCATTAGTAATTAACAGTTAGCTGGTGCCATTAATTGCTGCCACCACCATCAACATTATGTCTATCTTTTACTCAGTTGTTAAATTAATATTTGTAAAGCACATTTTGACAGTGGTACTCCCTTGCTCAAAAATTTTATTAGGTTTCTATTACCTTAAGGAAAAAAGACAAATTTATTAGCCTGATATTTAAAACTTTGCATAAGCTGAATCTCACTTACCTTGCTAGAAAAATTTTATGATTCCTCTTTAAATATTCCATATTCTAATCAAACTGTCTTACCAATTATTCTATGAACTTCATTCCTGCACACTTTTGTTTCCCTAGGCAAGAAGACATTTTTCCTAAGCCTTTTGTAATCCCTAATTTTCATTGAGACTCATTTTTTAGTAAATAGTATTTTATTTTTTCTAATTACATGTAAAGATAGTTTTCAACATTCATTTTTTTAAGATTTTGAATTCTTTTTCCTTCCCCCCTTCCCCAGATGGCAAGCAATCTGATTTAGGTTACATATAAGCAATCATGTTAAACATATTTCTACATTTATCATGTTGTAAAAGAAGAAAAAGAACAAAAGGAAAAAACAACCAAAAAAATGAAAATAGTATGCTTCAATCTGCATTCAGATTCCATATTTCTTTCTCTGGATATGAACTGCATTTTCTATCATGAGTCTTAGAACTGTTTTGGATCATTGTATTGCCAAGAACTCAAGTCTGATCTAAGTCTGAGAAGAGTTAGAGCTGATCATCACATCATGTTGCTTTTCCGATGTATAATGCTCTTCTGGTTCTGCTCACTTCACTTAGCATCAGTTCATGTAAATAAGAGTCACTTTCTTGGACCCCCCTTTCCACCATTTCTCAATGCTTCCTCTATCTTCAAATTATCTTCTATTTATTGTATTTTATGCTCTTCAGAAGAATTTATGCTTCTCAAAGACAAGGATTTTCTTCTTTATTTTTTTCTTTATATCAACAAAATGCTGATAATAATTTGTATGATATGCATATGATGCATTTTAAATATATATATTATATATAGTAGAAGTAAAGGGTCTTAAACATTGTAGGCATTTAGTAAGTGCCTTTAGAATTAAACTGAATGACATCCATGTCCCTTTGTTCTATAGCATTCTTGGAAAGTGAGATGCTTTGATTTAATGGGAAGAAGGGTTTCTAATCATTATTTTATTTACTATTGTATGCTTTTACATATGTATCCTGCCTTCTTCCCTTACTCTACCCTAAATGGATGAAAATAGGGAGAAAAAAATAGGAAAGATTCCCAGCTTGTCTACTCTAAGGGGATAAACCAACTTAATCCCACCTAAAGAGATTTTTTAAAAGTGGGGGGGTGACAGTGAAGGGGTAGAAAGAGCTTATAAAGAAGTGATTATAAATTGTTGTTTTATATTTAATTCCTTCTTTACCATACAAGGGATATGCTACTTCCATCTCTTTTCCCAATAAAGCTATGGTGAAAGCAGAAAGATTTCTACCCTTCTACCCCTCCCATAAGTCCATAAAAACAAGAAGCTTTCACTGTGATCCATTTGTCCCATAATCTATTCTTTTCCTTTTATTACAGACATACAAACATGATAGGAGACAAACAGTCCCATACTGTTGGTTAAAATATTGTTTCTTAATAATGCCTATTAATTGCTTACAACTTTGTTTTACTGTGTGTTTGGGGTTTAGTTGTTTCCCAAGATAGTACTAAAAGTGTTTTCAGTGTGAATTGAGATCAGCACTCAAAACTGAAACTGGCAATGGAAAGTATGCATAAACTATTAAAAACAACAACAAAACAAAAACACTTGCATATTGTATTTCCAGTTTCAGATTAGTGTGTTTCTCAGTGCTGGGGTTTTGAATATCCTTCCCTAGACAAAAAGCTAAATGTAGCAACATTTGTAACAACTTGAGGTTCAAAATAGAAAAAAGAACATTATTTTAATACTGATTCCTATTTGGCTCTTATTTCATGAACATAATTTTTATAATCATAAATGAATTGTGTTCTATTATATTTATTTATTTAGGAATTTTATAATTCTTTTTTCTAATTTTTCAACCCTTTGTTTCTATTTATATTATATGATATTGTTTTTTATATATATATATATATACGTGTATATACACATGAACACATCCAAGTATATACTATCTACATATAATATACATTCATACATATATTGTGCTACTGAATAAAAGATTTATTTTGAAATTCAGAGTTGAAATTCCTTACAAAATAGATGCCCTTTTACTCTGTCATGGAATTTCTATTTGAAATCCATAAAAGGGTTTTCTTTTAGTCTTCCAATTTTAGCTAATATTGTTAGAGCTTCTGAAGCCTTTGCTATCAGATAAGAGAATCTTTCATCTCCAAATCTAGGCAATTAACATTACTGCCATTGAGTTTAATGTTAATATATATATGTGTGTGTGTGTGTGTGTGTGTGTGTGTGTATCCGTATATATATAGTCTAATATCAGTCTAAGTGAAATAATAGAGAGATATACACACATATACACACACATGCATATATGTGCATAAGGATGTATTACTGATGAAGTCACCATCTCCTGGTTTTTTTATTTGCCTGCATCTTTTTTTTTTTTTTTGATATTATTGATGGACTTGGAGATGTGTGTGCTTCAACACTAAATTTCAACCTGAATATTGACAGATATTGACAGATATTCTATACATTGAATACAGCTATTCTATAAATCCTCTATTATTATATGACAATTACAAAGAAAAACTTAAAATCATCAAATATTAAAGCTAGAAAGGAATAATAAAGATCACCTAGTCCAGCCACAAATAACCAGCCATGATTATTTTCTTTTTAACTTCTAAGTCTATTCACAAATCCTATCGAAGACATAGCCAGGCATATTAAACATACCCACAGCCCCTCATGGAAGGAAATGTTAATTTCAGATAAATGTCCATTTCTCTAGGTGTCAGGGATGCAAACTTGTAAGAAATGACATAGCACCAATTCATTGTGCCTCTGTTTTCCTGTTTCCAACCTATTTTGTAGCTAACTATGGGAAGAGATTAGTTCCCTGCTAATTGTGCTGTTGGTTTTGTGATCCTATGAAAACCCCCTAAAAGTCTGCATGCAAAACCAATGAGCTAGAACATGCTGACAAGCTTAGTTCCAACATGACCAATGTAGCAGGAAAAGATTTTAAAATCATTGCCACTCTCCAGGCACAATGGAACACACAAGTGTTTACAAGGGGATTAAAAGCTGCTTTAGGGAGTTGCATTGAAGATTCCTTTCTCGGACAAGTTTCCTGAAAAACCTGTTGGAACTCTCTCCAGTTCATCAGATTCCAAGTACTCTCAGATGATTTTATTTACTTTATTTTAATTAATTTTAAAAGACCTGGAACATATTGGTAAAATATACTCCCTGGCCCCAGTGAGCAATAACTATTAACAACCTGCCCAATTACGGGAGAAGAAAAAAAAAATCTACCGACCCCTAGCACCTGGTAATTAAAATTGCTAATCACCAGCAATTATCTGGCAGAGCTTTATAGCCAAGAGAAACAGTTTGACCCTTTGCCCATTGAAAGAAGAATGTTTGCTGTCTATTGATAAGCGCTTAGGCAAAGCTGTCTTCAGCTCCTGCCTATTAAGTGGCCGCTAATAAGAAGTCAACAAAAGAACTCTGACATCTGCGATGGGGACTTCCCTGGGACCAGGTCTAAGTGCACAGGTGTTTGATGTGCTCCTGCCAAAGAACACGGACAGGAGTGGGAAAGTTTACCAATAATTAGGCTAACTGTCCTCATTTCAAAGTTGGCAGCCCCATCACCCAGCCGAAGCAGCAGCACAGGCAAACGCCTAACCAGCATGGTAATTAGGTTCTAACATTCAGATCAAGTAAAACCAGGAAGCCTGCTCACTCAAAAGCAATAGTTGGGAATTGTTTTTATTCTCCTCCTTCTTGTTGCCTTGCTATTGATTCTTCTTGCTTTCACATAGATGAAAATTATTAAAAAGCCCAAGACTAATTTTATACTCAGAGTTCCGAAGGAACCATATCTATTTATTTTTGTGAGAAAGAAGCAAACAAAAAGTTTTTCTGCCATTATTCAAAAAAGTTAGTTAAAAATGTCACATGTTTATTATAAAAGCCAGAGTTAAAATTTCTCACGAAATAGATGTTCTAACCCTCTTTGATGAAGTTCTTATTTGAAATCCAGAAAAGGGGGGAGGGTGTTTGGAGTGGTCCTATTTTAACCATTGCTAAAATTGCTGAGGCCATTGCTGCCTGATAAAAGAAACTTTAATTCCCCAATCTGTCCTATTGCAGAGAATTCACTTTCCTTTTGGGATTTAATGTTGTTAGTTTTAGAATATTAACATGCTCACTGGATGATCTCAAATCCCTTAGATTTTTAATGAGACAAA
Source organism: Antechinus flavipes (assembly GCF_016432865.1). Lineage (NCBI taxonomy): Eukaryota > Metazoa > Chordata > Mammalia > Dasyuromorphia > Dasyuridae > Antechinus > Antechinus flavipes. The sequence continues at coordinate 170,495,980 of NC_067400.1, forward strand.
AAAGTTTAAGATGATTAATCTGTGATTTCAAGCTCAAGCATTGTAAAGATTGAAAATAGGAAAAAGAAAAGAAAAGCTATGGAAGGATGAAAATTAAATGGGCAGTTGGTTAGCTTAGATAGCTAGCTCTATAGTGGCCCAATACCATCATTTCAAGGTATTTCTGAGGAAATAAAATCTACTTTTCATCACTTTTTTTTTCAGTTGCCTGTTAATCATTCTCCTGTCTACCATTTTCTTTCTTTCTCCATCACTGTACCCAGGAGTACAACACTGGGTTGGACTGCCCCAGAGGACAATTGGACATCTGTCTGCCTTTCCGTTGGAGTAACCTGCTCTTTTGGCATCCGTCCAAGAAATAGAGCATAGAAGTGGCCTGCTGCCTTTGGAAAACTCTTCCCTCTTGGGTTAGCAAACTGGGCACCTGCCCAGCCTGCTTTGTGGAGGTTGGCTAACCCTGGTGGGATGTAGCATTGAATAATGAAATGTGAGCTCAAACTAGGGAGGATATAGTTAACCTTTTTTTCAGTTCAGGCCCTAGGGTCTTGGGGTAGTTTGGACCTACTCCAGAGTACTGACCAGACCAATGGAATCTTCCAGAGGGCCTCTAATGGACCTAGAATTAACTTAAACCAAGTCTTCTGAATGTACTATGGTGTTGGTCACCTCTGGTCCTAGGCCAGAACTTAACTCCTCTGTGGAGAGAAAAAAAGAGAATGAGCTAGTATTCAGCTTCCAAAATTCAGCCTGATGTCAGCTCCTTACAACAACCTCCTCTATGCTGTTTCATTTACACATTCTACAAATCATGTCATGTTCCTTCCCTCCCACCAGAGTAAAGTACTTTGGTATTTGGCAAATTTCTGCCAGGGGTCATATACCTGTTAGTATAGCTTTCTTTTCCGGATTTTTTTTTAAATTTTTATTTTTAATTTATGGAATAAAACAAGCAAATTTGAGAATACTGTGCATTTATTAGTGCACACTGGGAGAGAGAATGGCATAGTGGATGGAGAGTTAGTTTTAATGCCAGAAAGATCTGGGCTTCAAGTCTCACCTCTGACATTTATTGATTGTAGTCCAAATCATCAAGGACAGCTGGGTTATTAATAATAATGATGATGATGACAATGCATTTAGCTGGCATTTATATAGCTCCTTAAGTTTGCAGAACACTTAATGTACATAATTTCATTTGAACTTTGTCATGTCCGCTATTGAACTTAATTCTGTAAGGCTGGTACTATTTTTTTTAATTCTGATTTTACAAATGAGGTAACTGAGGCTCATATAGCCAGTAAGATCAGAAATGGAATTAAGCCTGGGTCTTCCTGGCTCTGGATCCAGAATGTCATTAATGGTACTAAGTCATTTCTTATGAAGGTCTGTAAATTCATATATTTTCACAAAAAGAGGAGAAGATAATGTAACCTAGATCTTTTTAGAGACAGAGGTAAAGTTATAGAAGGGGGGAAAGGAGTGTGTAGATGTGGAAGACTTTGCTTTGGATTTTCTGTAATAGAACCCTGCAGAGGCAGAATAAAAACATTGTACAGCCAACTTGATAAATTGTGTATCCCTATAAGTTACTACTAGATAGCTGACCCTCTCATCACTGATCCATTTTCAATTTTTCACGAAGCTCTCAGATGAAGTCTGCTGCATTAAAAAAAAAAAAAAAAAAAAAAAAAAAAAAAAAAAGGTGCTAGATAGTTCTGCTTTCAACAGGAGGCACTTGTTCACATGACCTAATGAACCTTATCAGCAGATAGGTCTTTTTTTCCTTTCAGCATGTGAATGAAATCCACAGATCACCAAAAGCATCTGTAAGGGGCCAACCTCCATCATCTGCACATCTTCCACAAAGGAAGGAACACATGACTCTGTTGAGTGTAAGCAAAAACATGGTATGTACTCATTCTCCCATAATTAATTGCATATAAAATTTTCCCATTGTCCAAAAATATAAATCCTATGAAAAGGTCAAAAGAGGTTAGTCACTCAGCTTTCTCTTTGTTTAGTTAGCACAAGAGGTTTGCAACGATATGGATTGTTGGGTTTTTGGCTTTTGTTTTCTGTTTATGTTTTTTTGCAAAATCAGTGGTTGCAAAAGCATCTACCTATAAAAAAAAATTAGCAACAGACCAAAATTGTGAAGGCCCAGGGTAGAAAAAAATGGAAAATTGAAATAAACTCTGTTCCATCCTCAGATCATTGATGTTACATGAATGCATCTTTCTATGGAAGCACATGTGGCCTACATTAACAAAGGATATATCACTTTTGAAATATCACATATTTTACTTGCTGATGTGAAATGACAAGGATGCAATTATTAAATTTCTCTACTTTAGGCCCATAGGAAATTTGATATTTCAGTGTACATTCTGGAGGCACAAGGAAAGGATAGTATCTTCTTTCAGAAATATTCAGAACTTTACTGCTAAGAAATAGGGCTAAATAAGGAAAGCTATCAAATCAGAGATCAGGATACTTTCTTGGAGAAAACATGATTCAGAAGTATGCTAGACATAAGCATTCCAAGAAATCAATCCAGAGTACAAAAAACAAAAAACAAAAAAAAGATGTTTATCAAAGAATAAGTAAGCAAGCAACATAATCTACTGGGAAAAATCCCAGAAAAAGAACCAAGAAACCTATGTTATAGTCCAAATTTTCCTATTCACAAAATTCTCTGCAATTATTTTAGCACCTGTTCCAAATTAGTCCTCTCATTGATACTCTTTCAATTTGGCTTTGTAGGAGTGGACTGTTACTTCAGATCTTATGGCTATCTCCATATGACCATATTTCTTAAACTATAATTCATAAATCTTTGCTGATGTGTTTACCATTAATAATCCACTGAATCCAGGTGGCTCCAAAGGAGAAAGTAAGGTTGATGATTCTGCACAACTCTTCTTCATTTCAATCCAATTCACCTCCCTTATGTCGTGGTCCTCTTAAAGAACAAGGATAAACCACACAATCAACTACTAAACACGATTAGCTCTTAGCATTTACTAAATCAGCATTTACTAAAATGGCACGGTAGGAATGATAACTGCAAAATAATTCTCCCATAAATCTGGTTTTTCTACCAGTACATGCAGGATCTATAAGAAGAGTGGGCTCAAATTTAGATTATCATGATAATGAGGCACATTTATAAGATGCAGACATGAAAAAGACAACTTGAAACTCCTAGTTTATTAAATTTAAATTCTGGGACACTCTTTTCTCTTTAAAGGAGTTCTACTGCAGTTGTGCCTGGGTTTTTTTAGCATCTCAGGTGGCCTTTCAAGGTCTGCTTATCTCCACTGCATGACTCTCTCCTCTGCTGACAAAGCTTATGGTCCTGGAAGCTATTTCTCCTTCTCTCTATGTGTCTATATAGAGTTTGTGACTACTCTCCATTTGTGTATAATGTCTCCTAGTTGTTTTATCACTCCTTTTCAAAGGTACATGATCAATGAAGGGGAAGGAAGGAGAGATAATTTTCTATTATCTCTCTGCAAGGGTTTTTACATAGAAAAGTGTTCAGAAAAGTATCTCATAAAAGAAAAGCATCATTGGGAATTGAATCATTTTTATAGTTAATTTCACATCTAATTTGTACTTTAGCACAATGTTTTGTGATCATGTTACTGGCTTTTTGGGTTGAGGAGTTGGTCAAAGACCAATTTCCCTATCTTTAGAATGAAGGTGCATTGATGGGGCCTCCAACTTTACTCTTAGATATCCAGGGCTAATTTTAATATTACCTCAATATATGTGCATGTACTTGATGCATGTACTACAATTATACCCAGGTACAGTCTCACAGAGACACTGTAGAGATACTGTTATGGATATGCAAGTTAATATTTATTTTTTTAGTTTTTTAAGTTAATATTTCAAAGTGACAAAAAATTGTTCCACATACAAGATAGATATGTGAAACGGACAATTTACAATCTGGAATATTCTCTCAGTAATTAGTATCCATGCAAAGTCTCAAAATAATTTCACAATAGGTGATACTAGATATGTAGCTAATACATTGTTCTCATAATCTATGGACCTGTAGCATAAAAAGAAAATAAAAATATTTAATTGATTTCTGGTTATTAATGGAAGACCAAAAATAAGACTTAAGTCTGTGGACATTGTATCTCATACTTCTTTCTACTTTTCCAATTATTTTATCAAATGGGAAGCTGACATTGAATTTTCTAAGTACCATTCCCTGAATAGTAAATAGATTTTCAAAGTGACATTGCATAACATGTGAGATAAACTGGACAACTACTCCTAACTTTATTGTTGTAGTTCAGTTTTCCTGTGCTTTCTATTTTTATAGTTAACTAATATATATGTTTGCAATGTCATTGTCCCATTTAGAATGTAATCATCAGGAGTTTGGGAGTGAGGAGTATTTATGTTTTTGTATAGCACTTAACATTGTGCTATATCTATGTGAGTGTTTAAGATATTTCTTACAATCTTGAGGAGCTCCCGAGAAAGAATTTTGTTTCAGTTTTTCATTCTCTTTGCCATAAACAGTCCTTATTTTATAAAGCTTTGGAACTACATTCCAGACTCATCATGATAGGGATGTACTCTATGTGTTTTTAAGGACAGTATTTGCCTCCCCCCAAAAAAAATTCATAGGAAAAAACTCTAATACCAAGAGATTTCTTAGAACCTTCCCTCACTCCATTAGCTTCAAACACCCGAGGTATATAAATACATGAAAGAAAACAGACAAGCAAAGAATGAAATAGTGAACTATTGACAAGAGACAAAAATCTTTCAATAGGAGGCACTTGAATGTTCCTTATTTTAAAAAATAATTCCTTCCATATTGGACTGCTTCAAACATAAGACTTTTAAGGTGTGCGAGACAAGAAAAAATGACCAGGTAATCTCTAAAAATCAATGAAATAATAAAAAGGTCATTTATATAAGCACATTCCATTCATTTTCCCAAGTGATCCTCAAAATGATCCTATGAAGTAATTACTACAAAGATTATTATCCCCATTTTGCAAAGGAGGAAACTGAGGCTCAAAGACTTGCCCATACTCATAGTATTGAAGATGGAATTTGAACCTAGGTATCTCATGACACCAGGTTGACAATTATCTGATACATTATACTGTTGACTAGATAGATTATACTGGAAATTCTGTTACTTATAGATTTGAGCAGATCATTAGATCAATTATTTCCTGTTTGTAGGCTGCAGTTTCTCCATTATTGAACAGTATTATGTAGTGAAACGCTTATTGTGTTTGTATACAGAGGACTTGGGTTTCTATCTTACCTCTATTGCTCACTCTCCGTGTGAAAGGATAAAATATTTATCCTTTCTGGGCCTCAGTTTGCTTATCTATAAAATCGGGGGTGGGATAGGGGTAAGACCATGAGATCTCTAGGATCTCTTCAAGCACCACATGAATGATTACATAACTATATAGTCATCATGAAACTGAGTTCCATGTAAAAGTCACTTGCTTTAACCAAGAGAACACTGTACACCATAACAATGAGATTATGTGATGATCAACTGTGATGGATTTGGCTCTTTTCAACAGTGAAGTGATTCAAGGAAATTCCAAACAACTTGGGATAGAAAGTGCCATTCACATGCAGAGAAAGAGAATTATGGAAATTGAATGTGGATCAAAGCATAATATTTTCACCTTTTTGGTTATTTTTGTTTCCTGACTTTTTTTCTCTCATTTTTTTTCCTTTTGATCTAATTTGTTTTTTGCAGCATGATGAATATGAAAATATCTTTCGAGGAACTGCATATGTATAAATTATATCAGATTTCTTGTTGTCTTAGAGGGGAGAAGGATGAAGAATTTGGAACACAAAGTTTTGCAGAGGTGAATGTTGAAAACTATCTTTGCAGGTATTGGAAAAATAAAATTCTATTTAATACTATTTAAATACTATTATTTACTAATAATACTAAGTAGTATTAAACAATACTATTTTAAAATTTTAAAAGTCACTTGCTTTTTGACTAACTTTCTTTTAGTATTTTTTAATTTATGAATCAAAATAAGCATTTCTATAACATAGTACAATAAAAGGGATAATTACACATGAAACTACAAATCTATTTTATAAAACTTCCTATGCCTTTTAAATATATAATTAAATTATTGTACTTTTTTGTTTTTTTCTTCCCTCTTCGCTGCACTAGAGATGACTACCATTAGATACAAATGTATGTGTATATGTATGTGTATAAAATCATTCCATATTTACTTTATATAGAAATATATACTTTCTTTGGATGCAGATGCCATCTTTATTCACATGTCTTTTGTAACTAATATGTACAATAGTCAAAATAACCCCATCGATCAAAGTTGTTTTCAAAACAATATTACTGCTACTGTGTACAACATTTTTTTGGTTCTGCTTTGATTAAATTTCCACAGAATCATTCCCCATCTTATATAAGTTCAAAGGAAATTCAAAATCTCAATCTAGGATGTTCTTTATTATATCCTGAGTTCCACTCTACTTTCTTCCCCTCCCCATCACTATCATTCCACTAGTGTCAGTACAAATAAACATTTGTCCCAGGCAGGAAGCAGAAGAAGAAATTTAAATTTGGTGGTGAAAATAAGTGATATGGGGAATCCATAGATCTAGATGTAGAAGAGTCAATAGAAGTTATAATAAGATATCTCTATCTGTTAGATGATGTAATCATTCAAAGGGACAGAAGAGATAAAAAGGTTATAAAGTTATGCCAAAATTCTTTATTATTTATCCTTTTATAAAGCATGAAAAGGTTATCTGACTGAATTGAGGAGGTTGAGCATTGGCCATATGCTGGTAGCTTTCAAAAGCTCAAGACTGCCAGCCTTAGAAATAGTTTTCGAATTTGAGGGTGTTTCTGGCAGGGAATATCTCTGTGGAATGTGGAGTGTCACGCCCCTTTGAAGAGGGGAAGCAATTTTCTCTCTTCTGCCATTCTTCCCCCTCCCCATCCCACATGCATATTCCCATCCCAACCTTTCCATAGTATCTAGTATTTTGAAGAATAAAACAAAGACACAATTTCAAGACACAAGTGTCTATATTCAAGGCAGAAAACAGCTTGAAGGGATGTGACTTCTGACTGCAAAGAAGAGACCTGAATATAAAGTCAAGAGAAAATTAGTCCCAATAATCAAAAGTTAAACTGAGGAGAAAAACAGACATGTGCTCAACTAAAAGAGAATGTAAGAACTTCCTCATGTATACCTTACTCACATTGTATTCTACCAAAATTTCCATGACAATTGTGTATATCTATGGGAAAGTATGCTACACTTATTTAAGAAAATGCTTTGTAGCTATTGGTTTTACTATATCATCTTAATAAATGTCTTTGTTTGGGGTTAATCATGTTTACTGTTAAAAGTACCATACCATTAAAAAAATAAAATAAAAGTACCACACCAGTGGAGGAATTATAAATGATAATTTTTAAGCATGCAAACCCATAGATCAAGCTTGGGAATTTCTTTCCATGATTCAACCTCTTAGTATGAGTTCAAATTAGAAAGTTAACTCAGAAGGTGTACTATATATGAAAGAAATTAAAGCAAGATATTATATTCTCAATACATAAAGAGAAAACAAACACTAAGTATAGGATCTACAATTAGTTACTACAGTTAGTTAGAGATTGAACAGGTGATGTATTGAGTCTGAGACATTCCCATGATATAAAATCAAATAAGAACAAAGATGTAGCTATTCTTACTAGTAGAGAACAATCTGCATACAACATACATTTCAACCACTGGATTACTAATAATTCTACAAGACTGATATTCTATCCTTTGCCATTGTGAATACCTACAAGCTAACATCAATACCTTAATACTCTTCATCTTCCTCTTTCAAAATCTTTAACTTCCTTTAATCCAGTTGAGTATGTCAAGCATTTATTCAGCAGCTTCAATGTACAAATCACTGAAGATACAAAATCAAAATAAAAATGTTCCCTGTCTTCAAGAAACTTACATTCTATTGGGAACATGTGTTATATCCCATACTTAGTCTTTCTTGAACTCCTGAATTCTTAGTGCTTTTTCCCAACTCAAATTATTTATTATGTACATATTGTATTTCCTCTATTAGAACAAGTTTCCAACAGATAAAGGCTATTTTATTTCACTCTGTCCACTGCACTAACTAGCTACCCTGTCAATAAAACATGAATAATAGTCATTTTAACACTGCCATTTTGGATTGGTAAGTATTTTTTTTAATAAATTAGTAATCTGGTTGAGATTAACACTTCTGCTCAACAGCACAGTACTTCTAGTGCAAAATGATACATTGCCTCTAGTAAAAATTTTGACCAAGGGCTAATTTGTTTCAGAACCTTTTTCTTGTGCTTCTGGGTCCCACATACCACCTGCCACTTTCCTTTGCATACCTCTCCTCCCTATATGCCTTTGTAAAATATGGGAGTGGAAGCCTACTAACCCTAGGGGAGTTCCCAACATTTTCAGAGCTGCTCTATAACCACCCCATGCTGTAATTCTATAGCAAATACAAAGAAAAGAAAAGTATCAGACCTGTTTTTCTTCACGTACATACTTCCTGTACCCAACTTGTGCCAGATTTTCCTGGAGTATCTATTGAAAGCAATGCAAAATACTGACCTGTGGTGCCAAAAAGTTAATCAAAGCTCTTTCTCCTTTCCTTCCCTACTCATCTCAATAATAATAATAAATTTTTTGCAAGATTAATTACGGCACTTATTCATTTTCAAAGCTCATTCACCTGTATGATCTCATTTGAGCCTTGCAGATATTCTGTGAAAGAGGTAGCATGAGTTTAGTGATAATGAAACTGAGATTGAAAGAGAAAAAGATATTGCCCAAGATCACATGATTAATAAGTGGTAGCATCAGGATTAAATCCCCAATTTCTTCTGACTCTTGGGTCCAGCACTCTTTCCACGGAGAAGTATCATTTCCAAAGAGGAAGACAATTACCAAAAAATAAAGAGCCAGCATGACTGAATCTTTATACTTTCATTTAATGTCTACAGGATATATTTAATAACTCTAAATCACTCTATAAATGTGAATTAGTATCATTATTAAGATGAATAGCTATGAAATGCTGTACAATGGCATAATTATATTTGCATGGGATTGTCATACAGAGGAGAATTAGATTTGGAATCTGATCATCAGGATGGCAGCTAGGTGGCACAGTAGGGCCTGAAGTAAGAAAGACTCATTATTTTCCTGAGTTCACTTCTGATCTCAGATACTTCCTAGTTGTATAGATAACTTGTTGAGTTTGGAGTCAAGAAAACAAGGTTTTCAGACACTTATTAGCTGCGTGACCATAAGCAAGTCACTTAATGCTCAGTTTTCTCATCTGTAAAATGAGCTGGAGAAGAAAATATTTTTGCCATGAAAATACTACATGGAGTCTCAAAAAGTAAAATACTACTGAAAACACTGACTGAACAACAAAAACAATTTAGGTTCAAAGTTCAACTCTATTCACTGCTCAGTAGTCATTCTGTCCTAGTTGCTCTGTCCTAAATTATCCCTAAAGTTTTTCTAAATCTAAGATCTCATAATCTTATCACTTGCAGTATAACCAATTCAACCATTTTCCTAATGGATAGGGACCTCCAGAGCAGGGTGAATTTTTTATTTTTTAAAATATACACTGTTGGAGGGAGGATTCTGGGAAGATGGTGGAGTAGGTTGTTAAATTTCAAGCTCTCCCTAAACCCCCCCAAAAAATAGAAAAAATTTAAGCCTCAGGGCAAACATAGGCTGGTGAAAAAGCAAGAAGGCTTGGGGCAGAACAGAGGTCCTCCTGATACAACTGATAAGATCTGAAGAAAGATTCCAGGCTAGGATTAACCTGTCTAAAGTGCAAACACCTCTGGACTACCTCCACAGAAACATCAAGTGGAGACCCCTCTGGGCTAGTTGGTTGTGGCTAGAGCCTCAGCAGAAACTACAGAAATTTTCACCTCCTAGACTGCTTGTCAAGTGGGGTTTGAGGAAGACAGAGTGAACTTTGGTTAATTAAGAACACCAGGCCCAAGCTGTGCTACTGTGATATGGATCCTGTCCAGAAAGGAACCAACATCTGGTGAATGCAGAAGTAGCAGGACAGGGGTATTGCTGGCTATGAGCACTTATAGGACAGTGAAGTTCTTGTTTTGGTGTTCCTGGTCAGAATGGAAAACTGAAAGGAAGCTTGAGGCATAATTCTCCCACACACATAAGCATTAGAGATGTTTACACTAATAACTCTCATTTTTAAAAAATGAACAAGCAAAAAAGAAAGAAACCCACCACTGAAACATATGGGAACAAGGAAGACCAGGGTTCATTTTCAGAGGAGCACACTTTAGTAAAAAACAACTTATAAGAAAAACAATAAATCTCGAGAACAAATCAAGAAGAGAAAATATGAATTCAACTGCCAGAAAATTGTGATCAAAAAAGAAATTCTTAACACAATAATGCAGGAAATAATCCTAGAAAATTATCCTGGAGATCATTATACACAGCAACAAGACTATAGAATGATCAGTTCTGATAGAAAGAAAGAAAGAAAGAAAGAAAGAAAAAAGAAAGAAAGAAAGAAAGAAAATTGTCCTGGAGTGATAGAACATGAGGGGAAAATAGAAATAGAAAAAATCCACTGATCACCATTTCAAAGAAATCCTTTGTGGAAAATATATAGAAATATTATTGTCAAATTTCAAAACCCCCAGATCAGAGAGAAAATTTTGCAAGAAAAAGACAAAAAACAATTCAAATACACTGGAGTACCTGGGTTACTGTGCTATCTCCAGCTCCCAGAATCAGTCTCTTCTGGTCTTTGAGGTTCTGAGCATTGGCTCTTTAATATCTTCTATGATTCTTCAATCCAAGTACTTTGGAGTGTTTATGTGTTTGAGCTATTCTGGTCTCAGTACCTCCATGCTTCATCTTCCTGATGGTTTCTAAAGTCTTCACCCTGGAGTTTTTTTTTTTTTTTTTACCATTTTGGAGATTTTTCAGGAAGCTATCCACTCTTGATGTCTTCAGACATAGAATATTGTCTCTGGTCTGTGCCTGGTCCTTCTGGGAGATTATTGGTTTCTTTGCTTGCCCTGAAGCTGCATTTAGTAGAATGCCCTTTTTCTTATTGTTTGAAGACTTTAGGCTGACTTTTAATACAGTTCTAGTATAAAAGAAATAATATACTATAGTTTTTCATTGGACTTCTTGGTAATTATTCAGTCTGTATAAATTTTAAGATTTTGCTAGAATAGGATTATGAGAGCTAGGTTTTCTATCTTTACTCAAGCAATCATTTAGCCAAAAGTTTTTGACTAGACTATTGTATTTAGTCTTCTAACCAGTCTTTCCCTGCCTTAAGTTTCTTTTCTTTCTAATCTATCATTCATTCCATTACCATGATGATTATTTTAAAAGCACTGGTCTAACCATGTCACTTTCTGCTTATTGAGTTCTAGTGCTTCCCAAATACCTTCATGAATAAATATAATATCCTCTGGTATTATCAGATCATACCTTTCTAGTCATTTTAGATTCTACTCCCTTCTTTGCATTCAATGGTTCTAGCATCACTGGTCTACTTGCAGTTCCTTGACATTCCATTTTCTATCTCCATGCCTTTGCAATGACTGTTGATTCCCAGAATGCTTTTCTCCCTTACCTCTCTTTTAGTTTTTCTGGCTTCTTTAAAGATTCAACTCAGATCCAAGCTTCTACAGTAAACTTTTCTGAGTCCTCAGCTCCTAATATGCTCTCTCTCTCTCTCTCTCTCTCTCTCTCTCTCTCTCTCTCTCTTTCTCTCTCTCTCTCTCTCTCTCTCTCTCTCTCTCTTTCTCTCTCTCTCTCTCTCTCTCTCTCTCTCTCTCTCTCTCTCTCTCTCTCTCTCTCTCTCTCTTTCTCTCTCTCTCTCTGTCTCGGTCTCTGTCTGTTTCTGTCTGTCTCTGTGTCTGTCTCTATAGCTCTGTCTCTCCACCCCCACCCCCATCTCTTTCTTTCTGTCTGTGTCTCTCAAACAGTAACTATATTTGTCTTTCCATAGTATATCATATATTGTAAATGCTGATAAGAATTTTTGATTAAGTCTTGGGATATAAATTCCTTCCACCTATACATAATGGAAATCATTTATGATTTAGTAGATAAAACCTATCTCCTCTCTTACCAGAATGCTCTGGACCTTTTGTAATTGTAGTAGTCCATGAAAATAGATGTTTTTCATTCAAGGCACTTTTTGATATGTCATTGTAGCTCAAAATAAAATCAGTTGGCTTAATGTCTTGTATCCTAGTGCCCAATGTCAAAATGAATGAATTGATCAATGAATGAAATAATGATGCTATTGCATCCTTACCTCTGTTATGATCAATGCCATTGAGGTATCTATCTGGTAGTAGAGAAGATTGAGTCATACATACCAAGATTATCAGAGAGCTCAGTGTGTATGGACTGGTAATAGGTAGGGGCAGCCAGATTTGAAAGTATGGGACAAAAACATTATTGATTAATCTTTCCTTTTTATGATTGTACACCCTCTTGCCCAGACACATTGCCCAGGAATAGTGTATATAGGGAAACATATAGGAAGAAAATATAACCCTAATTGGGTTCTCTCTAGTTGTACATCAGTTTGAAGGGAGTTCTCTGAAATGCATAGAGATAAAATGACTTGCCCATGTAACTATCACCTGTAGGGTTTCTAGTCACACATGAAAAAAATTTTAAGAATTTCTTAAAAATGGATAAATCATATTTTAATATCTTTAACCTTTTCTTCTAAGAAGCAATTTGAAACCCCTAAGCTAAATGTATATACCAATATAAGCAAATTCAAGTCACATTGAAGCTTCCCACTTCTACCTCAACCCCTGTAGCAATTTTGCCTCAATAGGAGACTGATTGTTGTGCTTTAGTTTTTCATGGTTTTCTTTTTTTCATTTTGAAAGAATGGTTTTTTCCCTGGTAATAAGAAATCACTATATCCTCTCTTCTGTAACACTAACAATCCTCTTACAGATATAAGACATGACAAGGTAGAATGTTACATCTATTCCAGCCAATTGAATCTATAAGTCTATCTTTTCCAAGAAGCATTCCAGCTCCAATGACCCTTTACCATTCTTGATGTCTATATTTTCTTTCTCATTTCAGATGAGGCTATCATCTTCTATGTTTTTGGATTGTAAACTCTTTGGGATCAAATATTTTGCTCTAGCTAACTTCCTATCTTATGAAGCACTGTATATGTTCATAGTGCTTTACAAATAATTAATTAAATAAAATAAAATAATTTAATTTTTAAACAGTAAGATCAGAACATTCTCTTTGAAAAAATGACACTTTTAAAGGTAACACCAAAACTTTGCATCCTAAATCTACAATTTTCTTCATAGTACAGAATAAAGCTAAACTCAACTATATTTCTCACCCACCAATCTCTCCTAGATGGGGTAACTAAAAATGAGATACAGAAGGAAAGAGATTAAATAATATAATATGCTTATATGATTTTTAAGGATCTAAGTTTATTCTGTCCTTTGGATCATTCTAGAATAATGTTCTGCCTATTTTCTCCTCATATAAAAACACATAGAAATTTGCATAAATGTACATATAATATTTGGACAACTGGTTGTCACAGTGAATAGAACATATACCCTGGGGTCAGAAGAAACTTAGTTCAAATCTGATCTCAGACACCTGGTAGTTTTATGACTTTGGGCAAATAAATCATTGTTTATCTCAGTTCCTTGTTTGCAAAATGAGCTGAAAAATGAAATGGCAAACCACTGCAGTATCTTTTGCCAAGAAAACACCAAATGGGGTCAAGTTGAACACAACCAAAATGATCCAACAACAACAACAAAATATAATATCTATTATGGTTGAAGACCTAACACTGGAAGCAAGAAAGAAAAATTCCAAAGTCTTTGATCTCGGTTCTATATTTGCCTTTTTCGTGAACAATAAAATTGTATTGATTTAATTAAATTTATACCAGTTTTTTTGTTTTGTTTTAGTAAAGGAATCTATTGACTATGCCTATTCTCCACAGAATTTCTCCAATACAATACAAGATGTAAAATTCAAACCTCCTTATAAAATTCAGTGTTTTTATTTATCCAGACATTTATGATTTCAAAGGAAATAGATTATATTACTCAAAATAAGCAAGAGATTACTTTGACATATACAGAAAGAGAATATACATATTTATACATAGGTTTATACTGGTTCATGTCTCTTGGGAAATTAATAGTTTGTGCCTATATTATCATATCTGTTGTCAACCTATGGATTTCACTGATAGTTACTGTTTTCTTTAGGGATAATTAATAAAAAAAATACATTTCAATTTTGTCAAATTGCATTTGGTTAGCCTAGGAAAGTAATAAACACCTATTATCTTCTACTAAAAGTTACTCTCCCTCCACCCTCACAATCAACAACACTTTTGTGAAACTGAATATTGTAGAAGAATTGACTCTCTATTGGAGAACCTCATGAATTCCAGCTCAGCTACTATCTTCCCTAAGGTCAAGTTATTCTCTGGATTTTAGCTGCCATATCAGAAAAAAATTAGCTAAACATAGTAGCTAACTTTATTTTTTAAAAGCTTTTTATTTTCAAAATATATGCATGGATACTTTTTCAACATTGACCCTTGCATAGCCTTGTGTTTCAGATTTTCCCTTCCTTCCCCCCACCCTCTTCCCTAAATGGCAGGCAATCCAATGTATGTTATATATGTTAAAATATATTTTAAATCCAATATATATAATCATATTTATATAATTATCTTGAGTAGCTAACTTTAAATAGTATTTTGAGATTAAGCTATCAAAGCACTGTACAAAAATTATCTCATTTTATCCTCATAATAACCATTGTATGTAGGTGCTGTTATTATTTTTATTTTAAAGATGAGGAAACTGAGGCAGATAGAAACTGACTTGCCCAGGGTCAATCAAGTAGTAAATATCTGAGGCCAAATTTGAACCCAGACTTTCCTGAGTCCAACGCCATAGCTCTTATACATTGTGACACCTGAAATGAGGGTATTGAATCTGATGATGTCTAAGGTCCCTTCAGGGCAGCTAGGTGGTGCAGTAGATAGAGTGCCAGGTTTATGACAGGAAGACATTTTTCAAATATAGCCTCGGATACTAATGTGTGAGCCTGAGTAAGTCACTTAACTCTGCCTCAGTTTTCTCATCTGTAAAATGAGCTGGAGAAGAAAATAGCAAACTAATCCAATATTCTTACCCCCCCCCAAAAAAAAAAAACTCTAAATGGGATCATGAAGAGTCAGAATTGACTGAAATGACTGAAGTTATTCAGTCCTTGAAAAGGTCCTTGCCACTTCTCATGTTCTATCATATGAGAATATATTGGAAGTTCCTAATGAGGATAGTTGAATATAGCTATCATTAGATTTATGGACACATTTTACTCTTTTTAAAATTAATCTGATGGATATGACAGATGTTAGCTATGGCATCTATTTTTAGATGTATAGAAACCAGATTCATGGCATGATAATAATAATAAAATCTTTATGTAAAATGAAACTACTTTATTGATTGTAATCTCTAAGGTTCCTTTGATCAACAACTATGGTTTTATTCTGAATGATCCAAATACAGTATGTATGAACTTTTGCTCTACCAATCAACCTTTCTCAATCACCCACTCTAAGGAACAGGGAAGATGTTTGGAAGTATGAGGAAACATAGGAAGCTTGGAAGAAAATATATACAGAAGCCCAAAAGTCTTGATGTAGTTTCAAGCTCTAATAGTTTGAATTAATGCTCTAATAGCTTGAAATATCAAGCTCTAATAGCCTGAAATTGCACCAAGACTTTTGGGATACCCTATGTTTCTGCTTTAAAAGATATGGTTTATATATATGGTTTCTAAAACTCCAGAAAAATGAACAGGGTGATTTTAGAAAGTGGTGGCTCTCAAGGGCATTACTATCTACATGTGATAGAGTTGGAAAGCAGCAATGAATTTGGGCAGCCACCACATATTGTCAGCTCCACTTAGAATTCAAGAAGAATGAATCACCTTGACTATTCACCCTAGGGACCAAGTCATAAGCATTTTTTTTTCTGAAATTGTGGAAGGGATGGAACTAGGAGAACTGACATTGTATGGATCATCTTCCCCCAAGCTACATACAGGTGAATTCTAGCTAAAACAGACATCTGATCATTGGAATCTAAATTAAGGCAAACAGGATTAAGTACTTGCTCAGGGTGACACAACTAGTAAGTGTTTGAGGCCAGATTTGAACTCAGGAAGATAACATTGGCTCAGTAATTTATCCATTGTGCTACCTAGCTACCCCAGTCAGCAAGTAGAAGTGAACAAAAATGAACTTATAGGAGCTACCTGAGAGTGTGAGTGGATTTGCCTGCCAATGTTAATTGTGTCTTCCACTTTTATGTTAATTGTATTTTAGCTCCTAGTTGGTGCTCTTCCCACAGCTGCCATGGAAATCCCTTTGTCTTTTCCTCTACCCTCTCCACCAGGTATAGGGCCCTATGGCAAAATGATTACAGTAATTTGCCTCATGCTAAGGATGATTCTGGGATCAGTCAATCATCCCAGCCTGCCTCAACGCCATGAAAAAAAAAACAGAGACCAGATCCTCAGCTTAGAATTTGCTGAACTTCAGCCATTCATTCCACAAGGTTCTTTTTAAGCCTGGGGACAATATAATCTTGCCACAGGGAAAAGCCAGCTTTGTTCCTGTCCTTCAGCAAATCAGCAAAGTGCAAACCATATTAGCTGTCAGTCACCACTGATGGTAGTTTTCGTGTGTCCTTCATTGCAGTAATTAGGGAATTAGGATAGGTAACATAATAATAGCTAGCATTTACATCCACAAAAGCAGACTGGATAAACTCCCATGAAACAGGGTTTCCAAGGTCAATAGACCCACTGCTCTCCTCTCCTTTGTAATAATGGAATAAAAACAATTTCTCATGGGCTGCTGGTCAAGTGTCCAGTTACCTTGGGGATAGCCTAATCCTGGGAATATGAGTTGCTCTGATCACACCTGCGAGCCTTTGGTTAGGAAGCAATTGCATCTATAAGCTCACATTTCTATGTGTGTGAGTTTATTATTACTAGTATTAATAATGAATGCTATAGAGATTTAAGATTTGTAAAGTGCTTTATATATGTTATCCCATTTGATCCTTTCAACTACCCCTAATTTGGATACTATTATTAGTCCCAATTTAGAGATAAGAAAACTGAGTCTAAGTAAGGTTAAGTGACATACCCTTCATTACGCAAGGGGTAAATGTTTGGGACAGAATCAGAAATCATGTCTTTACTACTCCAATAACTCTGTGATAAAAGTGGTATGAGCACTATGACCTATCTTGCCTCCACTGGACAATGGGAGATCATTGAAGTAGTTTTTGGCCTCTGGTCACCTAGCTAGCAAGTGTTGGAGCATGAATCCCAAGTCCTGAACTAAATCAGGCTTCTTTCCAGAATGATGGATAAGCCTTGAATTAGAGCAGCTAAATGACTAGAATGAGAATAAGCCCCAATAATAATAATAAATAGCACAAAAAAACCCATGACTTATGCAAATAATTCTAAAGCTTCTCTTTGATTATTGATTTAAATTTTATACCTCTTTCTAATCATTGACCTCATTTGGGATCCAAGAGTGAATTGAAAATTCTCCTATAACTGAAAACTTCTACTAAGAATTTCCAAACATTTCTTTAGATTTGCCAAGCTCCCACATAACAGATAGCAAAGTTTGGGAACTCGTCTAGAATATCAGGCTACTCTTTCATTTGCACCAAGTGACGAAAACCCAGAACCAGAGAATCATTGTGAACAAGGCTCTGCCCCCACTTGCTTCAGCATTCCTTTTATCTCAACCTCTGAGACCAAATATAATATAATCTTTGTAGATAGCAGGTAGGAGAAAAAGGTGACCTACTTAAATGTATGTTGGATACATTCTGGAAAATGTTTTTAATGGATGTTAATTAAACCGGCTTCCCTTCACTAAGATGCTCAGTTTGGAGGAGGGTGGATGCTCTTGAAACAAACCCTGGTTTCTGTCCTCCATCCACAGTGTGCTCTGAGGTGTAATCTGACCTCCACGACCACTGTGGCTGGAGCATCCTTACATTACTAGAGCTCAAAAGATAATAAACAGATCTGTTAAAGTACCAATGATGTCTCTATTGACAGACTTTTAAAAAGAGCTCAATGACCTTGCTTAATTAGCCATGTAATAAACCAGAACTGAAAGGGCCTATTCCCACAAACCAGAGCCCAGCACCACTCCACCCCCTGCCTATCAGAGAAGTCAGGCAATGCAATGTAGAGTGCACCCACTTAGCCTTATACCCTTTCTGAATATAGTTAAAGAGAGATTAACAAAGAAATCTTCTCCCAACTCACTGAAAAAGAAGACTTGTCTAAATAAAAGTTCTCTGAATGCTCTGAAGCAAGTGTGTTCCCTTGGCTTCCCTGGGACCGTTAGCTGGCTTAAGAGGAGGAGGCTGACAAGACTTTCATTTTTTCCTGACTAGGATTTTCTCCTCCTTGTGAACCTCAGGTCATCATCAAATGTGTTTTTCTCTATTGAAAAGAAAACATTTCTCCCAGGGGAAGTTAAGCAGGCTCTAGCAATCCACCATTATTTCTTTGATGACTATGCCTGACCATCTATATCATTCCAAAATAAGCTCTTTAGAGGCATTATTCAGTGGGGAGGTACCAGTTTATTTTTACAGTTTTTTGGCCTACCTCTGGTAAATTTGTTTACATATTTTTAAAACATATTCAAAACAAAATTCTGCAAATAATAAAAATTTCTTATCATTTTCGAATCACCAAAGTTATAGAGAAAGACTCAAATGAAGAAAAAAATCAAAACAAAAAGGTTTCAAGGAGTGGTTGAGAATAATAGTCCCTCTTTAGGGAAAGGAACCGATTTTCTAACTGGGTCCTTTGGAATCTTTATGTTGAAGTAGCAACAAGCACTGGATAAGAATCTAAAGTTCCTTTTTTAAATTTTATTTTAACAGGCTTTTCCATGCTCAGATATTCTGTCTTTCCTCCAATAATCTTCTGGGAGAGATAACCATTCTTAGTAGCTTTCTACACATAGTCTCAAAGATATTTTTTTAATCCTGATCCTGATTTACTAGTTCATACTACATAAAATTGCCATTTCTCAAACATTATTAAGTTTTTTCATGTCTTTTTAAAAAAAAAAAATCTCTATTGTCCTGGACCAAAATATGACTGGATATTTATTTATTCTTAATTTTGAAAATTCTAAAACATTCTTACTTTCCTATTTTGGATTCTCTAATATGGTAACAACTAAAAAGTTTTAGTCCATAAAGAATTAAAGTTATTAATACCAAAATGCATAGCATCATATTCCACTGAGAACCATACACACACATACACATACATTGTGATATATTTAATAACCTTTATTCTACTTGTGTGTATGTTTTCAATCACCTATTGATTTTGAAGCTGTCATTAACTCTTTTGAATTGTTAAATTTCCTTCATACAGAGAAGTCATATAGATATAGACATATGTATATATGCACACACAAATACACACATGTGTGTACATACATGTATGTGCAATACATATATACATACATTTACTGTGTGCACATATACATGTGTGTAAACACATACATATATAATGGTTTCTGCTTCTCTATACTTTTGACCAAGAAATGCAAAGGTGTGACTAAAAAAAATAGATTGTAGTTTTTGAGATAAAACATCCTCAAAAAAGCAAGGTTTTATCTTAAAGTATTATGTAGAATATTGTCTGGACATAGAGGTTTCTTAATCTTGTGTGTGTGTGTGTGTGTGTGTGTGTGTGTGTGTGTGTGTGTGATGAAACCCTTATTTTCAAATGAGATAATATTTGTAAATTGCTTAGCACAGTGTCCAGTATATATTAGCTACTTACTAAATGTTTGTTCCTTTTCTTCTTCCTTGGCTTTAGCAAAATCGATGGATTCTTTCTCAGAATAATGTTTTTAAATGTATAAAATAAAAAATATAAGATTACAACAAAAATCAGCTGAATTTCAATTTTACATTTTATTTTTAAAAATACATTCACGGCCCCAGGTTAAGAACCTGGTCTGGTCTAGATACAGTACTAGATTTTCACACGGCAGAGGAAAGAATCAATGGGAGTATAACATATGCTGTATTTCAAAAATCATGTTGGAACATATCAGAGCCCAGCTGATGCTCATGCCTGGTGCCCTTTGAAGTTGCTGAGGCTGGCACACAAGTTAAGGGCAGTATTTTCTCCAGATGCACCAAGGTTCCTTGGGCAAAGATGGGATAGTGTAGCAATTAACCTAATAAACCAACAGCTTTGAACCATTCCCAGAAAGAAAAACAAGGAGAATGCATACTCTGGCATCTTCTACTACCGTTGGATGTTACCACTGTCTCAGAAAAACCTATCTGCAAGCTCATCTGTGCAGTCCAAATCTCCCCAAACAGAAGACTTCTAAAGAGCCAGCTAGTCTTTCTATGAATCCCTGGGCTGGCTCAGATTTTTCCCCTGGCCACGAAGGATGGAAGATGACGCCCTCCACTGGCTGAGCCTCCACTTTTCATCAATCATCAGATGCTAAAGAGAAATCACTTTGAACACTGAGGCGGGTAGCTAGAGGCAATTACTTGTGATTGATAGCTCTAAATATGAAACGGCATGTACCTCATCCATGAAGCATGGAATCAGAGGCATATTGTTAGTGGGGGAGATGAATGGAACTTGAGATAACCTTGGCAAATTAGGCATATGTTAGCATTAAGCTTTGTCAGTAAGCAGGCTATAAATTACAGACATATTGTAACTCCATAAACTCATCTAATGAATTGAATGACAGTGGTAATTTAATGCAGAATGTAACAGTTTAACCCTTTTAAGAATTTAGCTACATTTCCGTATTATGCAACAAACCAAATTATATTAAAAAGGTTAGTGTTTAATATCTCCAGAAAGAACATATTCAGTAAGGTACAAAGAGGCCTTTAAATTTCATGCACATTTTTTAATGTGTTCATTAACCTGGAGGGAATAGTATTATTTACTAGTTAATTATTTTTAATGATTTTTTTGTTCACATATTCTTCATTATAGTGGCTCGTTCCCCCTTCCTAGAAAATGATCAAGCTAAATATATTTAAGCCCCAGGGCACAGCGTGAAGCACATTTCTGGGCGATGACTGAACACCTCGGGTGGTATTGTGAGCAGGAGGCTAAAGGCCGGGAGACTTTAACCAAAGAAGAAGTGCAGCAATTCTGTAGAAATGCACTACCTGTGGTGTCTTATTGCTATAATGAAATGGAATTTATAAATAAAAATAAGGGCAAAAGACAGACCCTATGCATTTACTGGCCATTATTGACAGAGCTATGACATCAATGACAGCTAGTCCAAGATTGTGAAGCTGTTTCATAATTTACTGTATATTTTAGTCAAAGTTCCTTGTGGAAATAACTGACAAGTCAATGTGGGAACCAAAGAAAAGTTCCCAATTCGAAATGGGAAAATTAAATGTAATATGTCATTATTTAAAATGTGTTGACACACTAAAAAGCATTTTTAAGTTCTTACTCAAATAGAAGTGATGCAAAACAGGCCAATAGGTGTAATTATTGTCTCGCAGGTGTGGTGATTTGTGCTTGATGTTACTAAACTAAGTATTTTCCAGATAAATTGCCCCCTTATATATTTGTTATCCTACAGAATTCAATTATCTTTTACCATAGGCTCTAAGTTGAAATATGTTGTTGATTTCCTGTACCATAAATTGTGTTAACTGCTTTCCAAGATCATCGCTTTGTGCAAGGTAAGCAGCCCCATCACATGTACTTCAGTTTCCTTCAAACTGCACAGAGTAGACCTGTAATATTCGTTTCCCTGGTTTTGGTGCAGTGCATGCTATTCACTTAACATCTCTGGTGAACTAAACCACTGCATTTACCCTAATGGAAAAAGATAAATAACAATAATGATCATATTTCATCCATTCTGCCTTTCAAGGATTGCACCTTTAATCTGATGATCTCCAATGCTTTGGAGAAGCAATGTGGAAATAAGGGCCTTAGTAGGAAGTTATAACCTGGGCTCATTAACAGATCAGAGCTATTTGCTTCTAAGAGGCTAATTCAGAGAAACAGTCTATTCAGCTGTCATTGCTACGCTTGCAGTGCTGTATAAACCCTCAACTATCAAACTTCCATCACCTGCAGGGGAAGCTGGCTGCATTCTTTGGTTAAATTAAGCCCTAAAAGTTTAAATTAAGCAAATAGGTATTATTTCAACTTTCAAATAGTCATACTTCACAAGTCTTTTATAGGGGAATCAATCATATGCCACATTGACATACAGTAAAGAAAATCTGTGTCTGGATGGTCTACTGTCTCTTTTTGAATGGAACCAACAGAAGGGGGGGGGGACTGTAAGAAAAAAAAAGAACACACTGTATCTAGAATTTCCTCTATTACTTACATGCTCCTAATAATGCTTTATACTGTTAGATCTCTCAGATATCTGTGTTATATAATTAGATTATATATAATTAGATTAGTATATGGTATATACTTAGATATCATATATATTATATTTTTATATCTGCATATGGCAAATAGCACCTCATAGGAGGTAATTTATAGTCTGTGTTGAGTATTCATGTTATTTTGAGAAAAAATTAGATCACTAGAGTCAGCTAACAGGTAAACTTCATGAAAACTTAATAGTGCTTGGCATACAGAAAGCACTTAATAAATGCCTTTTAATTGGTTCACCCATTCAACCCATTCCAAAATAATCTCTTTCTGAGTTTCTCTGTTACTCATTTGGCACTATTTATTCAATATTGGCATATGTAAATTACTCTTTCTTCTCAATTAGACTGCAAGTTCCTTGAGGACAAAGGATGGACCTTATACTTCAGAAATTCAATAAGAGGTGCTTGCTCAATAAATACTGATTAATTGGTTGGTTGACATCTTTTGGAACAGGCATCTTGTGACTATTAAATTTAATGTTGTTCAATGCCAGAGGATCTAGAAGAATGAGAAAACTTGATGGAGATGAATAATCAGGCTGACTGAATAGTGTAAACACTTTAGGCAAAACTTTGAAGCAAAATGCTGACCTGTTCTTATAAATGTCAACGATGTAAAAGGACAGGCAGAATACTTCTTCCCATTCATAAAAAAGATTTTGGAGGAGAATCACTGAAAGCCTTACACTATTGAGTCTCTCTTTATAATGGGAAAGTTGGTCTAATTTTTTTTTGTTTTTTTGTTTTTCTGTTTTTTTAGATAGGATCATAGATCACTTATGTAAACATAACCTATTGAGTGAGGTTAAAAGTTTAGAGAGAGGCAATAGGGTTTCTATTAGAGGAAGTCATGCCAGACTAATCCACTAGAATTCTTTGAAGGAATAGTTTCAGGGGAACAATGGGGAACCAATAAACATAATCTATTTAGACTTTCAAAAAGGCTTTCACAGAGTGCACCAAAAGCTATTTTTTTTAATTGAGTCACTAAGGGATAAGGACATGGAGACCATTTTACTACAGATAAGGAACTGGTTGATAGACAGGAAATAAAAGGTAGGGACAAATACTTACCCAAATACATAAAGAGGACTTGATGTTCTATTGTCTATGGAACAGTTTGTTGAGTTTCTTAATACATGCCTCCCTTTTTGTCCAGGCCACACCCTTCCTATTGGGTTTTTTAGGGCCAGCTTTTACTGTTTACAGTCTTTTTAATTAGCTGAACTTCTGAAACAGAATTTCAGGGTTTCCAACACCACCAATTTGGGGTGGAAACTTTTTTTTTTCTTTGTAAACATGGCATACAATGAAAGAGTGGCAATATCTACCTCCTTCATTAGATGTTAAGTAGACATTAGATGTTAAGGGTGATTGGAAATGAGGTTGACTCAAGAGTGATCTTTTCAGAAAGCCCCTGGAAACAAGATCTCTGTATTCAAGATCTTGAATTCTGAATTCTTTCTTACTAAAATCTCCTATTCCCACCTCTCCTACTATCCTTTGCTCCTAAATCTACTTTGTTTTCATCATTGGGATCTCTTCTTTTTTTGTTCCAGTCTATCATAGGTATTCTGGTTTTTTATCATTTTTATCAACTCATCATTCATCAGCTTTGAATCCCTTGAACATAATTGGCTATTACAACTTTGATAGCTCCAACAATGAATCATACCCTCTTCACCCCCTACTCCCACTACTATCCAGCTTCTGATGTCAAACTAACATTGCACAACTGGAAGATGCCTTTCATACTCCATAGATCGATTTCTGAACTCAATTGAAGGAATAATAATAATAACTTCAACTTTTCTCTCCTTAAACCCCCAACTTCATTATCAACTCAGTTTCAACAAATTAAAATTAGAAGATTGAGGTCAGTTTTGGTGAATTTGATCATCTTCTCTCTCCTATACTTCCATACCTTTGGGAAATTACCCATCTTTTCCTTCTCTGGATGTAGATAGTATCTTTCTTCTTAAGCAGATAATGTAGTTGATCTGAGAATAATAATATTCAGTAATTTAGTTGATCACAATTATTTTTCCAACAAATATTGTTGTCATTGTATACGACAATTTTCTTGGTTCTATTCATTTCTTTTCTTTTTTAAGTGAAGGATACTTTAATATGCTGAATTACATTTCAACAGAAAACTAGACAGTCTTTCTGATGAAATAAGAATATTCCCAAACTCACCTGCAATAGTTCATATCTTGTAGGCAAATTTTTATGCAAGTAATAACTAAAGAGCATTTGATTTGCTTTGTAGTTGGATTATAAAAGTTATGCTATATTTATACTTGTGATTTTTTTTCACTCCCCTTGCTAATCTATCAGCTTCTTTATTGCCTGCAAACTCTAACCTACAATGTACATTCATTTTCTGTTTATGCTTTAAATAAGTGCATAATGTCTTTTTCCCTGTGCTTTTTTCAATCATTTTTCTTCCAGTCTCTAACCCAACTTGTTATACCATTTATAGTAAATATACTATATGTATAGAAAACCAGTTTACTGATGTTTTGATTCTTGATTTGTTCAATTATTTTACAGGCAGCATTTATTTCTGCTTTTTGATTTGTCATCCAAAAAGTCTATCACCCATATTTAGGGGATGGACTGGGATCCAATGAAGACAATGCCTGTTCATGCTTTCCTCCTCCCATTTCTAGAGTAGAAGCCAACTGTGTAAGTCACAGTTGCATCTCTCATGTAAGAAAATGTATCTTTGTTAAGTGAACATACTATATCTGTTTTTTGTTTTGCTTTGAGTAAGCCTCTTCCTCTTCATCTGATGACTTAAAAGGTTTCTTGTTTGCCTCATTTTGGGGTCTTTTCCTCCTCTGTTGAATGATCAGGGCACATAGTATTTCTAACAAAGATCCAAGTTTCATCCTCAGTAATAAACTTCTTGAATCAGGCAGTAGGAAATCAGTTAACTTGTACCTGATATTTGCATGAGGGAAACATTACAGTCTTACTGCCCTCTCAGAAGGTATAGGCTACATCTACTGAAGACACCAACAACAACTCTTGGGACACTGACTCAGAGCCTCAGAATGGCCCACTTTGGACTTTTAGTCAGTTTAATAAATGTGAGATGATATCTCAAAGTTTTCATTTGCATTTCTCTGATCAATAATGGCTTAGAGCATTTTTTACATGATTATCTATAGTTTTGATTTCTTTTTTGAAAAACTGTATGTTTATATCCTTTAATCATTTATCAATTGGTGAATGATTTGTGTTCTTATAAATTGGGCAAAGTATTTGAGATATAAGACTTTTATCTGGGAAATTTTATATAAAAATCTTCCCCTAATTTTCTGCTTTCCATCTAACCATTGCTACTTGGTTTTATTTATACAAACCTTTTTAAATCTAACATAATCACATTATCAATTTTACACCTCACAATGCTCTTTTTCTCTTGTTGATTCATAAATTCTTCTATCCATAGGTTGGTTAGAATAATTTGTGCTTTTTCTAACTCAAAATATGGCCCATCTATTTGTTATTTAAGTTTGATATCACCAATCTGGACAAAGCAAAACAATCAAGGACTGATTTGCACAGCATTTGCCAATTTCCTAAGTGTAAATGTTTACACAGAAAATTTAATAATCAACTCCAAAGACCTATTCAGAGCTGTCTCCAATATATCCCTATTCTAAGGCAACCAATGACTTTTTCATCGCCACATCCAACAACACATTCTCAGTTTTATTTTCTTTGGCCTTTCTGTCAATATCTATCACTGCTGACCATCTTTCTCATCCTAGATACCTGTGGCCTCTACCTGTTTGATCATTCTTTTTTGGGCTCCTTCAATAGATTATCTTCCTTCTGCTGTACCATATGAAGGACAAACAACAAAAACAACAATGGATGAATGTTCATAAAGGTTCTCCTCAATTCTCTTTTCTTTTTATACTTTCTCCTTTGTAGAATTCATCTACTCAAAAATCTCTATGCAGGTGACTCCCAAATCTATAGAATCTATCTTTTCTGGATACCAATCTCACATTTTCAATTGTTTTGGGTTTTTTAAATCATCTCCACTTAGATGGGAGATCATTACCTTAAATTAAACATGTCCAAAATAGAATTCATTATGTTTCTTTTTAAATTTACTTTATCTTGTTCAGTTAATAAAAATCCACCTTCTCATGCCCTCGCCTACTTCCCTCATTGAAGAAAGTGGAAAAAAATTCTTCTAAAAACTGTTTTTTCTTCCAAAAAAAAAAGTTTCTCTTTTTGTCAAGAGTACTATCATCCTCCAAATTACCCAGCTTTACAACTTCAGAATGTCCTTGATTCTTCACTCTCTTTCATCCCACATAACTAATCAGTTGCCATTTCCTTCTATTCTATCCATACAACATCATTTGAATCCTTCCTCTGCTTTCTTCTTACTACTTCTTCTTTCTACTTACAGTCACTATCTTTATTTAGACTCTTACCGCCTGTTGCTTGTATTATTGTAATAGGCTGCAAAATGGGCACCTTTCTTCAAATTTCTCTTCTTTCCAAGATATCCTCCACATGGATACTAAGGAGAAATTCCTAAAGCACAAGTCAAACTGACCTATTGATTTAATAAATGTGACATTCAACTTCTTTGTCCCTTTCTGTATATCTTGCTACCTACAATGTCTCCTTCCTCATTTCTACCTCAAGAATCCCAGGTTTCTTCAAAGCACAACTCAAGTATATCTTATAAATAAAGCTTTTCCTGGTTACCCAGATGCTAGTGTTTTCCCCAATCCTTTCAATTATCTCAAATTTATTCTCCATATATTTTGTACTGACTTGAATACATATTGCTTCTTCTATAGAGTATCAGTTTCTTGAAGGCAGAGACTGTTCCATTCTTGTCTTTGTATGTGCAGTGTTTATTATAGTACATGTTATATAATAGATATAGATAGATAGATAGATAGATAGATAGATAGATAGATAGATAGATATACATAAATATATAATAAACACTAGCTGGTAAAATTGCCCAAATTCACAGGAAAAATCTTTTTCTTTGGCTTTTGTTTCTGGGGAAAAATAATGATCACATATTAAACCTGATGATTTCTCTAAAGTGATATTAAAGAGATATAAAATAATGTATATAGTTAGTTAAAGAGACCATCATTGTTCAGCATTTATTACACACTTACAAGGTATGTAGACAATACTTTGTGATATTAAAATAATGAAGCTCAGAGGACAATGTCTTCCTCTTCTGTCAGCCCTAGGATCTGGTAAGAATTGTGGTTATTTTGTATTTCACAGAGGAATTAGCTGAAGACTGATGACTTCTTGTACTGAATGAAGGAAAATCCTAAAATCATTTTTTTAATTTAAAAAATTGCTTTTTTCTAGTCATAATACACAGTCATCTTTTTTTTTTAAGTTTTGCTGAGGCAATTGAAGTTAAGCGACTTGCCCAGAGTCACACAACTAGGAAGTATTTGGTGTCTGTGGACAGATTTGAACTCAGGTCCTCCTGACTTCAGGGCTGGTGTTCTATCCACTGCACCACTTAGCTGCCCCATGTACATTCATTTAAAAAAAAATACATTTCCTTATAATCATGTTGGAAGAGAAAAAAAAAAGAACAAAAGGCAAAAGCCATGAAAGAAAGAAAGAAAAACCCAAAAGAATAAAAAATGAATATAAAATATATTGATTATGTTGATTTATATTCAGTATTCATAATTCTCTCTCTAGATGAAGATGGTGTTTTTCATTCAAAGTTTCTTGGGATTTTCTTGGATCACTGAACCAAAGTTTTCATAACTGATCATCACACAATCTTGCTGTTACTATGTACAATGTATCCCTGGTTCTGCTTGTTTCACTCAGCATTAATTTTTGTAAATCTTTCCAGACCTTTCTAAAATTAGCTTGTTTGTTATTTTTTGTAGAACAATAATATTACATTACTTTCAAATACTATAACATTCACCCATTCCTCAATTGATGAGCATTGACTCATTTTCCAATTCTTTGCTACCCCCAAAAGAGTTGTTACAAACATTTTTGCACATGTGGTTTCTTTTTCCTCTTTTATGATTTCCTTGGGATACAGACCCAATAGCTGGATCACAAAGTATATATAGTTGTATAGCACTTTGGGCATAGTTAAATTATTTTCCAGAATAGCTGGATCATTTCACAACTCTACCAATAATGCATTAGTGTCCCAGTTTTCCCACATCCTCTCCAGCATTTATCATTATCTTTTCCTGTCATCTTAGCCAATCTGAGAGATATAAAGTTGTACCTCAGAGTTGTTTTGATTTGCATTTCTTTAATCAATAGTGATTTAGAGCAATTTTTCATATAACCATAGATGTCTTTAATGTCTTCATCTGTTTTGTTCATATTCTTTGGCCATTTATCAACTGGGGAATGACTTGTATTCTTACAAATTTAATACAGTTCTTTATATATTTTAGAAATGAGGCCTTTAGTTCTGGTGGTAGAGCCAAGATGGCAGAGTACAGTCAGGAAGCTGCTTGATCTTGAATCACTTTGGATTCCCTTGAAAACCACATGAAACCACGTTTCTGAACATAGTCTAATGGAATGGAACCATTCTCCAGGTCAAGATAAACCAAAAAAACTTCAAGAAAGGTTTCTTATTGGGGTGAGCCCAGCTCAGAAAAACTCTAGGAAAGCTGGTGAAAAGGTCTTAATCACAGCAAATCAGCAACTAAGACCCTCAGTCCTGGCTCATCTTTGTAGAAAAGCAAATCAGTAGTGCAGCTTCCAGTCCCACATCAGAAAGCAAACTAGGAAATCAGTCTGTTTTCTGGCAGAGTAAGCAAAGATACTCCCTACAAACATAAGGGGTCCCTGTGCTCAAAGCCAAGGCTCAGAGCTACACAGCTTGGGATAGTGCCCCCTTTACTCCAGAAGCAGAGCTCCACCTTAAAAGCAAAAAAAAAAAAAAAAAAGAAGAAGAAGAAGAAGAAGAAATAACAAAAGAGAAGGAAAGAAAATGAACAAGAAAGAACAAAGAAACTTGATCACAGAAAGCTACTATGGTATCCTCAGACTAGGACAAAATGTCCACGAAGAAATCTCAAAGGGTGATATAAAAATTGGTTTCAAGCACAAAGAGGCTTCTTGGAAATGTTCAAAGAAGACTTCAAAAGGCAAATAAAAGGGGTAGAAGAAAAAATAAAAAAATAAATGAGAGATATGGAGGAGAGAGTGAACAGTTTGGAAAAGGAAGGGAAAAATTTGAAGAAAGCAATTCCTTAAACACTAGAATAAACCAAATGGAAAAGGAGATATAAAAAGTAACTAAAAAGACTAAAAACTAACTTAAAGCAACTAAAAAGAAGGAAAACATGGAAGAAAATGTGAAACACCTTGTAGAGGGCCAAGTGTACTTGAAATAAGTAATCTTACAACAAGGTGATGACTCAGTGGAATTAAGATAATGATTCTCTAGTTTACATGCATTTAGTACACTAAGACCAAGGTCCATCTGAAAATCCCCCAGAAAGCTAAACTGGTCCCAAGCAAAGGAGATAGACTGTGAAGGAGATAGGACAGCCACCAAGAGGGTTTTTATCTTTGAATTTGTCCTCCAGCCTCTGATCCTCTGTCTCCTCTGTCTGTCTCTGAATCTGTCTTCCCTCCCAGATCTCTTAACTCCTATATATGCTATTATAAGTACATCATCATAGGTATCAATCTTGTACAATAGGTGTCAACTTGTAGAACTATGCTAAGTACTAAGTACATATAAACTAGAGAATTATTATCTCAAGTCCATTGAGTGAACACTTTGTTGTAAGACTACTTGTTTCAAGTACACTTGGCCTCTACAATACCTTATTGGAAAAACAGCTGATCTGGAAAATAGATCCAGAAGAGACCATTTAAAAATTATTGTCCTAC
Organism: Antechinus flavipes; assembly: GCF_016432865.1. Classification (NCBI taxonomy): domain Eukaryota; kingdom Metazoa; phylum Chordata; class Mammalia; order Dasyuromorphia; family Dasyuridae; genus Antechinus; species Antechinus flavipes. The sequence continues at coordinate 170,526,569 of NC_067400.1, forward strand.
ATGACTCTTTCCAATAATGAGATGATTGAAACCAGTTCCAATGATCTTGTGATCAAAAGAGCCATCTACCCCCACAGAGAGGACTATGGGAATTGAGTGTGGATCACAAAATAATATTCTCACTCTTTTTGTTATTGTATGCTTGTATTTTGTTTTCTTATGTTCTTTTTTATCTTATGCAGCAAGATAATTGTATAAATGTTTATAGATATTGGATTTAACATATATTTTAACATGTATAACATATATTGGATTGCTTGCCATCTAGGGGAGGGTGTAGGGAGGAGGGGAAATTTGGACTATGCAAGGATCAATATTGAAGAATTATCCATCTATATGTTTTGGAAAAAAAAGCTTTAGTAAAAATAGAGAGAGAAAAATTACTATCCTATCTGAAGGCCATGACCAAGAAAAGAGCCTGAATAGCATTCCACAAAAGATCATTAAGGAAAACTGCCCCAGTGTTCTAGAAATACTCATTGAAAGAATCCATTGATCACCTCTGGAAAGAGATCCCACAAGGAAAACCCCCGAGGAATATTGTTGCAAAACTCCAAAACTATGACTTCAAGGAAAAAATTCTGTTAGCTGGCCAGACAAAACAATCCATATATCAGGGAGCAACAGTCAGGTTTACCCAGGAACTGGCAGCTTCTACAGTAAAGAATCGAAGAGCCTGGAATGCCATATTCTGGAAGGGAAAGGACCTGGAGTTACAATCAAGAATTAACTACCCAGTGAGACTCAATATCATCTTTCAGGGGAACAGATGGAGCTTCAATGAAGTAAAAGACTTTTAATCATTTCCATTGAAAAAAATCAGAACTAAACCGAAAATTTAATCTACAAACACAGAGAATCATAGGAAGGTAAATAAGTGAAAAATATATATTTAAAGGTTAAACAGTTTATATCTCTTAATGGGAGAACAATACCTATAATTCTTGAGAACCATATTTATTCCTGGGACAGACAGAGGGAGGCATCACATGAAATGAGAGTGTGGTTGTGAATAGTCCTGATGTGATTACATCAAAGAAAAAGACATTAAGGGGTAGGAAAAGGTCTGTGGTAGAAAAAGAGGAAAGGGAAGGTATTATGGGACTATTAGATCATATGAAGAAGTGCAAAAGATCTATTACAATGGGGGGAAAGAAGGGAGAAGGATGAGCATTGACTGAAGCTTAATCTCATCAGTTTTGGCTTTGACAGGGAATAATTTAATCATTAATTTAGATATAAAAATTTCTTTAACCCCACAAGGAAGTAGGATGAGAAAGGAAAAGAAAAGGGAAGGACAGGATAGAAGGGAGAGCAGAAACACTAGGGGGAAAAAGGTAAAAGAAGGGGGGAAGGGTTGATAGAAAATAAGGTAGTGGGTGGAGTAGGTAGAAAAAGAACATTATTAAGAGAAGGGGGGATGGATGATAGAAAATAAGGTAGTGGATGGACTAGGTGGAAAGAACAAAAGTTTACACAAGGGAGAAAACAGGATGGAAGGAAATACAGAACTTTTAATATGAATGGGATAAACTCTTCCATAAAACAGAAGCAAATAGCAGAGTGGATTAAAAAATAGAATACTGGGGGCAGCTAGGTGGCTTATTGAATAGAGCACCATCCCTGAAGTCAGGAGGAACTGAGTTCAAATCTGGCTTCAGACACTTAACACTTTCTAGCTGTGTGACCCTAGGCAAGTCATTTAATTCCAATTGCCTCAGCAAAAAAAAAAAAAAAAAAAAAAAAAAAAAAAAAAAAAAAAAAAAAAAAAAAAAAAAAAAAAAAAAAAAAAAAAAAAAAAAAAAAAAAAAAAAAAAAAAAAAAGAAAGAAAGAAAGAAAAGAATCCTGCAATATGTTATTTACAAGAAATACATTTGACACAAAGACACATACAAAAAAGAAGGCTGGAGCAGAATTTATTATGCTTTAGCTGAAATAAAAAATGCAGGGGTAGCAATTCTGATCTCAGATAAAGCAAAAGTAAAAGCATTTCTTACTAAAAGAAATAAGGAGGAAATGTACATCTTGATAAAGGGTACTGTAAATAATGAAGAAATAATGATACTAAAAGTGTAAAATAGGCAAATTCCTAGAGAAGATTTTAAGCCAGTTACAGGAAGAAATGGACAGCAAAACTATTCTAATGGGAGACCTCAACCTTCCCCTCTCAGAATCAGACAAATCTAACCACAAAGTGAACAAGAAAGAAACTAGGGAGGTTAATAGGATCCTAGAAAATGTGGTTATGATAGATCTCTGAAGAAAATTGAATAGGGATAGAAAAGAATACGCCTTTTTCTTGGCAGTACATGGCACCTACACAAAAACTGACCTTGTATTAAGGCATAAAAATCTCATAATCAAATGCAAAAAGGCAGAAATAATAAATGCTTCCTTTTCAGACCACAATGTAATTAAAAACTCCATTCAATAAAGAGCCAGGGAAAGATAGACTAAAAACCAATGGGAAATTAAATAATCTAATTCTAAAGAATGAATGGGTCAAACAACAATTTACAGAAACAATCCATAATTTCATCCAAGAAAATAACAATAATGAGACAATATACTAAAGCCTATGGGGTGCACTCAAAATAGTTCTTAGGGGAAATTTCATCTTTCTACCAGGAGATCATTATATACCTCAACAACGATACTGTTTGAGGATACATTCTGATGGAAGTGGATCTCTTCGATAAAGAGAGCCTTAATTGATCAAAGATGGACAGAAGCAGCTACACCCAGAGAAAGAACACTGGGAAATGAATATAAACTGCTTGCATTTTTGTTTTTCTTCTTATTTATACCTTCTGAATTCAATTCTCCCTGTGCAACAAGAAAACTGTTCGGTTCTGCACACATATATTGTATCTAGGATATACTGCAACCCATTCAACATGTAAAGGACTGCTTGCCATCTGGGGGAAGGGGTGGAGGGAGGGAGGGGAAAAATCGGAACAGAAGTGAATGCAAGGGATAATGCTGTAAAAAATTACCCTGGCATGCGTTCTATCAATAAAAAGTTATTAAAAAAAAAAAAGAAAGAAATTTCATCTTTCTAAATAGCTACATAAATAAAATAGAGAAAGAGAAGATTAGGCATGCTTAACTAAAGAGCTAGAAAAAAAATTTAAAACCCTCAATTAAATACCAAATTAGAAATTTTGAAACTCAAAGGAGATATTAATAAAATAGAAACTAAGAAAACTATTGAACTAATAAATAAAACTAAGAGTTAGTATTATGAAAAAAACTAAGAAAATAGAAAAACCTTTGATTAATTTGATCAGAAAAAGGAAAGAAAAAAGCTAAATCACCAGCTTCAAAAATATAAGGAGTGAATTTACCACCAATGAAAAATAAATTAAGAAATAATTAGGAGCTATTTTTCCCAACTCTATGGTAGCAAGTCTGACAATCTAACTGAAATAAATGAATATTTACAAAAATATACATTGCTTAGGTTAACAGAAGAGAAAATAAAATACTTAAATAGTCCCATTTTATTAAAAAAAAATTGACCAAGTTGACTCTTTAAGAAAAAATCTCCAGGGGCAGATGGATTCATAACAGAATCCTATCAAACATTTAAAGAACAATTAATTCCAATACTATGTAAATGATTTGGAAAAATAGGTAAAGAAGTACTGCCAAATTCCTTCTATAACACAGATATGGCACTGATACCTAAACCAGGAAGAGCCAAAACAGAAAAGTACAGACCAATCTCCTTAATGAATATTGATTCAAAAGTTTTAAATAAAATAACAAAGAGATTAAAGCAACTTATTAGCAGGATAATACACTATGATCAAGTAGGACTTATGTCAGAATGAAGGGCTGGTTAAATATCAGTAAAATTATAACCATAATCAACCATATCAATGATAAAACCAACAGAAATCATGTGATAATCTAAATGGATGCCAAAAAAGCTCTTGACAAAATATAGCACCCATATTTATTAAAAACATTAGAAAGCATAGGGATGAAGGGACCTTTTCTTTAAAATAATAAGCAATAATAAATAATAATCTATCTAAAACCTACGGCAAGCATTATTTGTAATGGAGAGAAGCTGAATGCATTCCCAACAAGAACAGGATAAAAAAAAAAAAGATGCTCATTATCACCACTATTATTCAATATTGTTCTAGAAATGTTGGCTTATTAATAAGAAAAGAAAAAGAAATTAAATGAATTAGAATAGGCTATGAGAAAATAAAATTATCATTCTTTGCAGGTGATATGATGATATATTTAGAGAATCCTAGAAAATCATCCAAAAACCTACTGAAAACAATTCACACCTTTAGCAAAGTTGCAGGATATAAAATAAACACATACAAATCATCAATATTTCTATATATTCCTAACAAAGCCTATCAGCAAGAGATAGAATGAGAAATTTCATTTAAAATTACTGTAGGCAAAATAAAATACTTGGGGATCTACCTGCTAAGAGAAACCCAAGAACTATGTGAACACAATTACAAAACTCTTTTCACACAAATAAAATCATATCTAAACAATTGAAAAAATATCAATTATTCATGACTAGGCCAAACTAATATAATAAAAATGACAATTATGCCTAAATTGATCTACTAGTGCCATGTTAATTAAATTGCCAAAACATTATTTTATAAAACTAGAAAATATAATAACAAAGTTCATCTGGAAGAACAAAAGGTCAAGAATATAAAGATAATTAATGGAAAAACACAAAAGATAATGGCTTAGCAATACCAAACCTAAAACTATATTATAAAGTAGCAGTCATCAAAACCATTTGGTACTGGCTAAGAAATAGAGTGGTGGATCAGTGGAATGGATTAGATACACATGAGACAATAATCAAGGCCTATAGCAACTTCTGGAATAAGAACTCACTATTTGACAAAAATTACTGGGAAAATTAGAAAATAATATGTCAAAAACTCAACATAGACCTCCAACACATATCCAATACCAAAATAAGGTCAAAATGGACACATGACTTGGACATAAAGGATGATATCATAAAAAAAAATTATGAGAACAAGGGATACTATATCTAACAGATCTTTAGAAATGTGAGGAATTTATGATAAAAGTTGAACTACAGAACATTATGAAAGACAAAATGGACAACTTTGGTTACATTACATTAAAAAGTTTTTGCACAAACAAAGCCAATAGAAACAAGATCAAAAGGGAAGTACAAAGCTGGGGAAAATCTTTACAGCCAGTATTTCTGATAAAGGTCTCATTTCTAAAATATACAAAGAACTGTGTGAAATTTATAAGAATACAAGTCATTCCCCCATTGATAAATGGTCAAAGGATTTGAACAGACAATTTTCAAATGATGAAACTAAAGCCATTTATAGTTATATGAAAAAATGCTCTAAAACACAATTGATTAGAAAAGTGCAAATTAAAATAACTCTGCGATACCACCTCATGGTTCTGAGATTGGCTAAAATGACAAGAAAAGATAATGATAAATATTGGAGGGGATATGGGAAAACTGGGACACTAATGCATTGTTGGTAGAGCTGTGAGATGATTCAACCATTCTGGAGAACAATCTGAAACTATGCCCAAAAGGCTATAAAACTATGTATATCCTTTGACCCAGCAGTGCCATTACTGGATCTGTATCCCAAGGAAATCATAAAGGAAGGAAAGGGACCCATATGTGTAAAAATGTAGGAGCTTTTTTGTGCTCCTATATATTAATTAACCCAAAATTTATTAAGTAATTACTATGTGCTAAGCTCTGAGCTAAGCACTAGGGATAGAAAGGTTAAAAATAGTACCTGCCCTCAAGGACCTCACAAAAAAACTGGCAATCATGTGTATACAAGATGTATATAGGGTAAATAGATAGCAAAGAATTAGAAAAGGAGTGAATACCCATCAATTGAGGAATGCCTGAACAAGTTGTGGTACATAAAGGTATTGGAATATTACTGTTCCATTAAAAAAAAAATGAACAAGCTAATTATAGAAAGGCCTGGAAAGATTTACCTGAACTGATGCTGAGTGAAACAAGCAAAACCAGGAATACATTATACACATAAACAGCAGGAATGTGCAATGACCAACTATGAAAGATTTGGTTCTTCTCAGTGATTCAATGATCCAAAGCAAACCCCCTTGGACTTTGGACAGAAAATACTATCTGCATCCAGAAAAAGAATTAAGAAGACTGAATGTAAATCAACACATGCTATGTTTACTTCTTTTTTCTGTTTTTGTTTTTATCTCTTCCATGGTTTTTCCCTTTTGCTCTGTTTTTTCTCTCCCAATATGTTTCATAAAGCAATGTGTATTAAAAAATAAATAAACTTAATATAATTTTTTAAAAAGAGATGAGGCCTTTATCAGAGAAAAGCAACTTTTTGCTTCCCTTTTAATCTTGTTTGTGTTAATATGTGTGTGTGTGTGTGTGTGTGTGTGTGTGTGTGTGTGTGTGTGCAAAAACTGAAAATCACAAAATCTAACTGAAAAAACATACCATAGTAAGCTCTTGTTTGGAACTTTGCATCTTCCATGAAACAGACATCTTGCACTGGAAGAAATGAATAAATGATAGTTGGATGAAAAAAACATTCATTAAATGCTAATTACATGAAAAATGCTATACTAAGTACTAAGGATACAAATGGAAAAGCAAAATAGTTGATGCTCTCAACAAGCTCATTTTTTTTTTTTTGCTGGATAGTGTAAAACAGCTGGGGTTAAATGATTTACCCAGGTTCATATAACTAGTAAGTATTGTGTCTGAGACCAGATTTGAGCTCAGGTCCTCCTAACTTCATGACTGGTGTTCTAACTAAACAACAAACTCACATTTTAAATATGAGAGACAACATATATTTGAGTTTTCAGCTTCAGAATAAAGGAAAAGACCTGATGTTCCCTAGGTATGATGGCAACATTGATAGAGCTACTCCTGAAGTTATATTTCTATTGTGCATTCATCTCTAATTACACAAAATATGCCAATATTTCTCTAATTTCACTCTGTTTAGACATATAACATGTATATCACCATACTAAGTACTAAATATATGCTTAACTATAAGTACCTTGCTGACCTAGATTCAAGTACACCTTTTGGGCCTCTACAGTGGAGGAGAAATACTAAGGATATACTAACATTTATAATACATAATTCCAATAAAGTAGTTGCATTAAGTTCATTTAGTGGGATGATAGCTCAAGTTATACGCCTAAACAATATATGTGATGACTATAACAATATAAATGAAAAGAACAATAAAAGGAAACTGAACATTGAGTAAGTGCAACAACAAATCTCGGTCCCAGCACTAAGAGTATGCTATAGATATCTCTCCTCTGATTGGAGAAAAATACCTAACTTTTCAGAGCTTCAGTTTCTTCTGCAAAACAAGAAGGCTGGACTAGCTGATTTCCGAGTTTTCTTATAGATATAAGTCTATGATCTTATCATGCAAAAATGCAAGTGGCATCCCTCAGCCATTAGCTATTTCCTATTTACACTATATACATCTTGTAGACTCATGATTATTTGCCAGTTTTTTTTGTAAGGTCCTTGAGGGCAGGTACTATTTTTACCTTTCTATCCCTAGTGCTTAGCTCAGAGCTTAGCACATAGTAATTACTTAATAAATTTTGGGTTAATATGCAAAAATAAAAGGAATCAATAAGAACTATCTAGAATAAAGGGCCATCAATGTCTGAAAGGACAGAGGCACTATAAGCCAATTATAAGAGATTCTTCTAGATTCCATTAGTCTCCCTTTTTCTCTCCTTCTTTCCCTCCTCTCTCACTCCTTACCAAGCATAGAATCACTGAGAAATATAAAAGAAAATGGTTAATAAACATTTCACAAACTGCTCATGAAAAAATTAAGAGATAAAAATTACCCTAAGTATCATCAGTTTCATTCAATTCTTTAAAAATAATAGTAGGGATGGAATTATTTTTAATTGTGAAATATATTGATGAGTTCTCAATGATTCTTAAACCTCAGAAACCTTATGCTTACTCTTTGAATTATTTTAAATTATTTAAATTTAAATAGAAATGACATAGATTCAATAAGATGATTCTTCTTTTCCTGAATTGGAAAATAAGATGGCTTTATTAAGAGAAAGAAATAATCTTTCCATAAAGTCAGCTGACCATCTACAACTCAACACTCTCAGTACTTGCTTTAGAAAACCATTCAAACTATCATTTGGTGGTGGCTCAGCCCTGCAAAAAAGATGGGTGGCTGAACCTTTGTTCTTATTACAGGTATTTCTATAAAAGGGAGGGGAATCTCTTCAAGATGAGCTCAAATAGATCTTGTCCTTGGAATTCCAGCATCTGCCAAACATTCATAGAAACTGAAAATGAGGCCATCAATCTTTTTTGCATAATCCCTTGAGCACTCAATGTCTTCAGCCAGAGGGTTACAAAAGTTCTTTCAGAAATCCTTTATTAACTATCCCTCTGGAGTACAAGTCACCTCATGAAATCTCATGGACTTGATTTTAGACACTTAAAATAAGCCATAATTTGACCTTGATTGACTACCAAAATCTACTGTGCACAATACAAGGAGTTATTTAAATAATAATCTTAGAAATGTTTTTAGGAACTGAAATCCAGGAGAAATTAAAATTATTTGGGGTGGGGGAGTGGAGCTGGCATAAGAGAAGGTAAGAGGAAGAAGAATGTTTGCATCATATTTGATTACAAGTTATTTCAATAAATTGTTTTGCAGAGGGAAAATAAATAAAGTGTTTTTGATATGATTTATGATGTGGGGTTTGGCACCAATGATAGCAAGCACCAAAAGTTAGAGTTCAGTCACTCAGTCATGTGAAGATTCACAGTGGCCATTCTCTTTGGCAAAAGGTAGATTTATTTAGAGAAATAGGTTACAGACAAAATGGAGGGATGCAATAGACAATGGGAATGGTAAATATTAAATAGAGTGGGAGAGCATATGAAAGATAAATTCTTCAGTGGAACTCACATTACCCAATGGAAAGGGAGTGTCCCATGAAATTGGGCCATGCCCTTAGCTGACAAGCTAGGGACTTAGCATCCTAAAAGAGTTAGTTAGCTGTAAGGAAGAGAAGTGGGGTCGGGAAGCATAATGGAGTTAGAGGAGATAACCACATGGCATGGAGGAAAGGGCCAAGGAGAAAGACACCACAATTGTAACACTAATTGAAGTCTAAGTTCCAAAAGGATTTAGCAAAAAAACAGGAACAAGAAGATAAATTTATAGGAAAAGATAGATTTGATTGGTGGTCTATTCACTATTATCTCAGGAACTTAGTTATCACTGACTAACAGATTGTTTTACAATCAATAATGTTTGTAGGAGTATATTATAGTATTCTTAGGATCAGGTGACTTTAGAATCACAGACTGATAGATTGTTAAAACAATAGCACTTTAAGGTCAGGGGACCTCAGGATTACTGCTATATTTCTCCTAGAAGCTGCACCCCATCACCTTCACTTGAGAATTAACAGACTACTAGTGAGATATTGGTCCTGATGTAACCAAAGACTAATGTGATGGCTCTAGAAAAGCCTTGAGGGAGGGATTACTTCCATATCTGGATTTTATTCCTAATATTTAGCAAGGTGCTTGATACATAGTGTTATGCCACAGTTCTCTTTTATTGTCCTGACTCAGTTTCCCTAATTATCCTGACTCACTTTTCCTAATTGTTCTGCCTCAGTTTACAATTGTTCTGCTCAATCCTGCAAAACCACCCCTGTCTCTTAATCACAATATTTGATAAGGATAAAAGATCTTATATTTTAGAATATCAGAATATCTCTCCCTATCCAAAACTATCAGAATATCAGATACCATCTTATCAAGATGCCTTTCCCATCTCGGGGGTACCCCCTCATTATGTCATCCTCCTTTCCAATGGCTCATCCCACCCTGTCAGAGTCCCATTCTCCTCTCAGCACCCTGATTCTGCCCCTGCCTCAGTCTACCCTTTGAATCTGAGCCACGTGTATATATGTCATTGAGAACTCACATTGTTTGCTGGATTCTTGGAGTCCATAGTCTCATTCAGCCCTCGGACCAAACCATGGATCCATTTGGTCCCAGTAAATCTCTTCCTTTTAAATAAATTATTAAATACTCGCTAATCTCTATCTTGCAGCAGTTTCTCCAGCATTACAACAGTAGGTGATTAATAAGTGCTTACTGTTTGATCAATTACCCTCTACAATATAGTGAAATCAACAAAAGTATGTCTTTAGTCCTATGTCTTCCCACTTGAAATAAAATTAACAGCAGCTGCCATTTAAGATTTACAAAATGCTTTCTTTGCAACAATCTGGTAAATGAGGCAATGAAGGGATTGCTAGTCTAATTTTCAAGAAAAAGAAACCAAGGTTCAGAGAAGTGACTTGTCCAATCACAGAGGTGCTAAGCACTCAGACCCTGCATCTACGAATACCAAATCCTTTCCTTCCCTTTCCTTCCCTTCCTCCCTCTTCCTATCCATCTACCTAACTTTGTCCATTTGTCTCCCTGTCTCTCTCTTTCTCTCTCTCCCCTCCCACCCTTTTCATCAAATCCAAGGAAAGTTCATAAAACAATTCAATTCACCAAATACATATCAAGCAATTATTTCACTATGCCAGTACCCTAGAATACTAAGTAAAAAAATTTAAACAGTCCTTTCTTTCAGGGATCTTATAGTTTATTATAGTTGCATTTTTACTAGAGAAAAGTCTAAATGCAAAGCATATAATTTTATGTATCTCCAGTGACTGGCACACAGAAATCATTTAATAAATACTAGATAGATTTTAAAAGATTGATTTAAATTGATTTTTAAAAGATACAAATAATTTTCTAAAAGTTGAGTTATTCCATTAATCACCATCATAATCAAACAGCTTACATGTATTTGGCACTTCCCAATTTATAAGAATAATCTTCCCAGTCCCCAAAGTAGTCCAAAAGAAGTTGATATACATGTTATTATTCCATTTTAGGTATGAAAAAAACTCGAAGAATTAAGTAGTTTGCTTAATGTCATACATGTAGTGAGCAGCAAAGTTGAGAACTGAATTCAAGAAATATGATTCCAGTCTAATGTTTTTCTGACTTCCCCTGAATCCCTGGAAGTCAAAATAAAAGTGGGAGTAATAGGTCATTTGTTTCAATTGACTTGAAAGAAGACATTGTTTAGAATCCTCCAGTAATTTTTGTCGTCATTTACTATTGTTCTTTTGCATGCTATTTCCAAATTTCTGTTTAGTGGACAAGAGCAGGAAGCATAAGGTATGCCTTTTTCTACAAGTACCCAGATCCATTAAGTTCTTTATATTTCAATAATGGCACTGACGTGTGTATAAGAGAGCTTTTGGCACAAATTTGATCTCTCAGTGAAATTGGCCCTTGAATCCTCATCCCAGTTGAGATTATGTGACCCTTTCCCTCTTATTTTCCTAATGGTTTTTCACTACAAAGCCTAAATTGAATGAATATTTCAGCCATCCCCAAGATTTGGAATTAAATTTATCTAGTATAAATCAATAGAATGGAAATCAAAACTAAAAGCCCAGAATTATTTTTGTAGAGCTCTTTGTACAAGACAACTTTGCATTTAACCTCTGGACCAACTGGCGACTCCCTAACTCCATCACAGTCAGTGAATTCCTGTTTCCCTTACATTAATGTAATGAAGCTGTTCTAAGAGCAGACATTAATGACAAGTTCTATTAAAAAAGGCCTATACAACTTTGGTTCACTCACTATCATGAATTGTAGGATAACTAAATTAGAAAATTATAAATTGACTTTAAGTGTTCAATTTCCAGTTGAAAGAGAATTCAGAATTTTCTTCCTGTCTCAACTTGCCTTCATTATTTTCAAACATAGGTTAGTGTATTACTTCATATTTTAATTATTTTAAAATTCATATACTAACATATGACATTCATCATTCAAAAGATAGGGGGTGTTGTTAGTAGGACTCACCCTAAGCAAACTGGGAGGTTATCAAGCTTGAATTATACTGGAGTTCACTTTTTACCCTTCATGTATCTCTCATAGCTGATTCATGGCATATTCCATACCAAAAGTCCACAGGATATCCAACAGCTATCCAGTCCTACCCCCTTGTGGCAGCATCCCAGAATAGTGACCAATGACCCTATAGTATACCAATAATTGCTAGCTTTTCCCCAAAACATGAATTAAGCCTATCCCTCCTTCTTTCCTTCTAAATTAATATTTCCTAAAAGGGTATAGAGTAATTCCAGTACCTCATTGGTACCTCTATCCTGGGCATACTTTAAATATATTTTTAAAAATACTCCACCTACATAAAGCAGTGGATAGAGCTCTGGGTCTAATTTGAGGAAGATTTGGATTCAAATCCAGTCTCAGACACTTGCTAGTTTTGTGACTCCCAGCAAGTCACTTAACTCTGTTTGCCTCAGTTTCCTTGCTTGTAAAAGTGACGGGAAAGAGAAATGACAAATCATTCCAGTATCTCTGACAAGAGAACTCCCAATGGGTTCATGAGGAGTTGGACAGGATTGAACAACAACATAAAGCTGAGGGTCCCCTCCAATTTGGTAAACTTCTGAAGAGTACAAATAATAACTTTCAACCATTTATACAGTGCTTTAAAGTTTTCAATACTTTGCAAATACCATCTCATTTAATCTTCACAAAAACCTTGGGATTCAGGACTCTATTATTATTTCCAGTTTACATGTGAAGAAACTAAAGTAAACAGAGGCTAAGTGATTTGTGTAGAATAATACAACTAATAAATGCCTGACTGGATCTGAACTCAAATCTTCCTGATTGCAGTCTATTCACTGAGCCACCCAGCTGGCATTAATAATCATTATGCCTTTCAGTCCATGATATTCTGCTCTGATACCCAGAAGAGTTTCTGTGAGGTTCACATCCACATCATATCCACAAGGATAAGTTCCACTGTATCCTTATTATATAACTGTGCTATGTTAAGGCAAAGCAAATCTTTTGTTAAGTGTTCAATGACTTTCAAGTACCTCATTTTGGCCGAAGTTAGATCTGAACTAAGAAAGTATTGTCATTAGAATCTTCTCCAATGGATCTTATTGCTTCCTTTAATGGAAAATTGCTTATCTTGGGTCTGTTTCCTTTATATACAACCCTTAATGAGACATATTTGCATAAAGAGATTCTTGGAGAAAAAGTTCATCACCAAAGAAATGAATCAGCAAATGATGAGATTTCAGGCACTATATAACAAGAGAGTAGGAGAAATAGGAATTTCCAAAAGTCTCTATTCTGTTTTACACTATTGATTAATTTTTAATCCTTAAGCTTTAAGAGTTTAGAACTTTTCTAAGAGTTTGGGGAACCCTGTATTTGAGTTACCATAATGTCATTAGATGAGGTGCCACTTATTTCACTATCTCTGAAGATTCCCCCTCTTTCAAGGACCTTTTTACTTAATGCATTTCCATAATGATTTCTTATAGCTCTCAAAAATAGTTGGATTGAGATCTGACTGATTTTATGTCAGATCTTTTGCTGTCAATCAATTTTGTGCCAATCAAAATGATCCATTACAAATTTACAATAATTAGAGGCATTATTATATTTACTTCATAGAATTATGGTATCATCACTTTATAGCTAAAAGGGGGCTTAGAGGCCATCAAATCCAGTTTTACAGATGAGGCAACTGAAGCTCAGAGATATTGTGTGACTTGTCTGGGGTCAGAACACTAAGAAGTGTCTGAGGCAAGATTTTAACTCAGGTCTTCTCTAAGGCAGTGTAAATACACAGAGTTCTAGACCTGGAGTCAAAAAGACTCATATTTCATAAGCTCAAATCTGGCCCCAGACATGTACTAGCTGTGTGAATTTGAGCAGTTCACTCAATCCTGTTTGTCTCCATCTCCTCATCTGTAAAATGGGTTGGAGATGAAAATGTCAAACTAATCCAGCATCTATGCCAAGAAAACCCCAGATGGGATCACAAAGAGTCAGATACAATTGAAATAACTGAAGAACAACAACAACAAAAAATCCTTCATTCTACTTGAGATCCTAAATACTCAGACTAGTATTGCTTTGCATAATTGTAATAAATAGTAATTCTTATTATTTTTATTAATTGCTTTATTTTTTTGTTTACACATGTACATTAACTTTTTAAATACACATTTTTTATGAATCATGTTAGGAAAGAAGAATCAGAATAAAAGGGAAAAACTACGAGAGGAAAAAAAAACAGGAAAAAAGTGAACATAACATGTGTTGATTTACATTCAATCTCCATAGTTATCTTTTTGGATATTATGGTGTTTTCCATCCAAAGTTTATTGGGATTGTCTTAGATCACTGAACCACTGGGAAGAATCAAATCTTTCATAGTTGATCATCACACAATCTAGCTATTATTGTGTATAATATATTCCTGGTCCTGCTTTTTTCACATTTCCTGTCACTACTTTTTTAGTTTATGTAAATCTTTCCAGGTCTCTCTAAAATCAGCTTATATGTCATTTTATAGAGCAATAATATTTGGTTATTTTCATATAACATAACTTATTCAGCCATTCCCCAATTGAAAGGCATATACTTATTTTCCAATTCTTTGCTATCACAAAAAAAGCTGCCACAAACATCTTTGCACATGTGGTCATTCTCCTTCCATTATGATTTCCTTGACATAAAGCCTCAGTAGAGACATTGCTGGATCAAAGAGTATGCACAGTTTGATAGCCCTTTGGACATATTTCCAAATTGTTCTCCAGAATGGTTGGATTAGTTCACAACTCCACAATTACAAGAATGTATTAGTGTCACAGTTTTCCTACATCCCCTCCAACATTTATCATTATCTTTTCCTTGCATCTTAGCCAATCTGAGAGGTGTGAGGTGGAATTTATTAAATTCACATTGTGATTAATGCCAGCAATAGCCAGAGATGACTTACTAGGATAAAATCTTGAAAGAGCAAAGAGAAATTTAATATTATTATCAAATTAGTATCATAAAAAAACAAAAAGTAGTTGTTTTTGAAGTATATAGATGAAACCTCGCTGAACCCATTTAATAAGAAAATATTCTTTCTGTTCTTTGAAAAAAATTAACATAACTGAAATGTACTTGACTGTTTCTGACTAATGTTGACTTTAGCTAGAACACATTAGCCGTAAAAAATGAGATATGCCACTTCTTCCAGGGACAGTTTTTCATTGTTCAAAGCATCATTGTTCTAAAGAATCCTTACCTAAATTTAATTTTTAAAAAATTATCATGTAGATGAGAATTCTCTTGGCAAGGAGAGAGTCACAATTAAAACTAGCAATCTGAGATTAAAAATCTAATATCTCTTTACTTTGGAATCTAAGATTCTCCTCAATTCCATTAGAATAACAATACTTATTGCATAGATGGAATACCTCTCCTTATAGGAGGATAAGAATAGATATATTTCTGGGATTTGGAGGCAGGGGAAGGGAAGGAGGTATTGCTCATCTCCTGAGGCAAGAAGAAATTATACAGCTACTGAGTAAGGACTAAAAGGCAAAGAAGAAATGAATCTTTGTACACATTGAACAACAATGTGCCTGACCACAGCAACTAGGGCTATGACTTCTGCCTCCTTCTGAGACACTACAAAGGAGAAAGCTAAAGAGTAGCAACACATAAGAGTTTTGTTACATTTTGTTTTAATTCAAGAATGTTTGTTTTACTGTAGAATGGAGAAATTGAGACAAAATATATCTGGAGAGGAACGTGAAGCAACAAAGCGGTCCTTATTCCTGCCTTCATTTAAGTGTGACTAGCTCCTATTTCTAAAGATGTTCATTAATTATGTCAGCAATTGCATCTGATTAATTTTATCTCATTTAAAAAACCTGTGGTTGACCCTAATTTTTGTATTTCTTTTGTTTGCCAGTTGAGGGCGCAAGTCAACTCTGGGAACCACAAAGTGGAAAAGAACCTTTCTTAGCTTAAGGCTGGAATGTCAGATATCTCTAATTGGGAGCATAATCAGGAGGCATTCATTTGTTTCATAACTAGCTTTCCAAGGATAAAATTATTACAAATTTGGGCCTTTAAAAATCTATCTCTTCCAAAATCCAATCCTAATATGGAAACCTCAGGGATTATCTAGGGGGAAAAAACACATACACACACATACATAGAGGTATGTGTTAACTCAAGAGTTTGGCAGTTATGAAAATGCTGTCCTGAAATTAAGGAGATTTGGATTCTGTCTCAGCCACACACCATTAACTAAATGCATGACTTTGGGAGAGTTAATTATCTTTCCTGGGAGGGTCTTAAACTTACCATCAGTAAAATAAGATTAGACTAAATTGTTTCTTAAATATTTTCTAATTCTAAAATTATGGGATGCTCAGGTATTTCCCTGCCCAACTTTTCCCATCCCCCTCAAATATTTCCCATTAAGTTTAAGAGGTCTTGGAAATGCCAAAATAAAACTTGGCTGCCAACTCTGATTTCAATGATCAGTGTCTTTAAATAAATTACACATTATTTGAATGAACGTATATATATTCAATCTGTTCATATCTGTACACATTTTCTTGCTCCATTGATTTGATTTTTAAAGAACCCTGACTAATTCACTTTAGCATGAAGTTAATCCTAGACTATAGGGCTAAGTATAAAACAAGTGACATCCTCAAATGGGTGACAAAAATGAGCCGACTAGGGATCATTAAATACTCATTAACTACATGTTGTCACATTAACTACAGGGTGTAGCACCAATTTTCTCTTCTTTGTCATGAACCGACACTATCCCCCTTTTATGGAGCAAACCACTGGTGTGATATGATGCCCAATGTCTGTTCTTTGGCTCTGTTCTTTATTTGGGATTAATTATTTCTCATGTTTATTTCTATGAAAACAGTTACAGAAGTTCACCCTGAGAAAAGAAGTAGGAGATGATATTGGCATCATGGAGTCCTGAAATAGTTAATTTTCAGGAAAATCATTTTTTCCATTCTACTGGCAATGTGTAGCTATTTTCAGCCATGGGTGATAATTGAATGCTTTTGTTTCTTTCCACTATTTTAGGATTTCAAACTTGCCCACATACTCTAGATTGCTAGGGTTTTCTATTTTAACTTCTTACTCATCCTAAGACTCAGTTTCTCCAAAGTACATTAGCAATTTTTACATGGATATTGCCAGGGATGGGGAAGTCTATAGGACACAAAGAATTTACAGTCTTTTTTATAATGTGTTTCACAGGAATTACACTACAGTTGGAATCCAAAAGCCTAGGTATCAATCCTATCTTCACCATCAGCTAGTTTGCTGTTTAACCTTGAGTAAATATCTTAATCTCTTTGAACCTTAGCTTGTCATTCTATGAAACTGGAGACACTATTTGTAGTAGCTAAACCTTGCTGACTATAACATAGAAAATCATCAGTAAAATGCAAAGCAAAGTAAATAATAGGAAGCTTGCTAGATAAAGTTTTATATAAAAGATAGGCATCTAGATGGTACAATCCTAAATTAGGAAGACTTGAGTTCATAGCCTACCTCAGATCTTTACATGGCTATACAAACCTATATAAATCACTTAATCTGCTTTATCAACTGTAAAATGTGGATAATAATATCTAATAGGATTGGCATGATAATCAGATGAGATATATATATATATATATATATGTAAAAGTGCTTTGCAAACCTCAGTTTGTATATATAATTTTTTATGATTTCATAATATATAAATTATTATTTATTATAATGTAAATATGAATTTATATAATCCATGCCATTTCAACCAATATTTAAAAATCAGGAAGATTCATGTCCCTGAGTGCAAATCCAGCCTCAGACATTTATTAGTTGTGTGACCTTGGGCGAGTCACTTAACCCTGTTTGCCTCCGTTCTCTCATCTGTAAATGAGCTGGAGAAGGAAATTGCAAATTGCTCTAGTATCTCTGCCAAAAACAAACAAACAAACAAATGGTATCAAAAGAATTAGATATGGTTGAAAAGCTTGATCAACATATATTCTAACAGACAAATTGATACACCATAGAAAATTGTAAATCACCAATATATCAAAATGTTTCAACCCTGAGACAAACTGAGCCTGAAACTAGAAAAGATATACATTCTAATAAATCCAAAGGAAATATTTTTCTCCCATTGACCTTGTTACAAAATGTTATCTCTCCAGCTCCAATTTCTTTCAATCACGACTAGATAAAAATGTGTGATTAGTTTAAATTCACTGAAATTTAGTTTGATTTCATGTTTTACCCAATATTGTCTGAGTATTTTGAAAGTCCTTTTCCAAAAAAGAGGGTGCCCTTTTATCTCATTTTGTGTAGTTGCTAAGGTAATTTAAAATACATTATATAAGAATTTTCAAGTGCCTATTTCAAATGTCCTTTTTCAAATTTCTTTATAGTATTGAGCAAGAGTGGAAATGAGGAATACTTATGTAGAGGCGGGGGAGAGCTGGGAGAGGAAAGACTCATTTTCAACTTCTATGAAATTCCATTAGATTTAAACCTCACCAACAAAAGTCCTACACATAGCTCAAAGCCTAGACATTTAATAAATAGACATTCAATCAAACTGAAAAAAAAGAAAATATTATAACAAAACTCAGAACAATATATCAGCTTGATATTCTTTAATGCTTTTCTTAAATAAAATTAATACATTTGAAAATACTTTATTTAAAGTTAGGTGGTGCAGTGGATAGAATACTGGAGTAAGGAAGACCCCAGTCCATATCTAAATTCAGATATTAACAAACTATGTAACTTTAGGTTAGTCATTTTCTTTCAGTTTTCTCACCTATGAATGAAGATACTAATAGCACTACCTCTCAGGGTTGTTCTAAGACTCAAATGAGATATTTGCAAAGGGTTTAGTACAATGCCTGGTACATAGTAGATGTTATATAATTATTTATTCCCTTCCTGATAATTCCAGGGTCTGCTCCCTTTCTTTTATCCTCCCTTATCTGTCTTCCAAATGATGCTTACTAAAATAACTTGGTGGTTTTTCCTTTAAATTTCAAGGCAACTTTTATTCAAAAATACAACTTTTCTATTTAGTGGGAAATAATACTGGATTTGTAAGAAAAGGATCAGGGTTTAAATCTCAAAGACTGTACTTTCTGGCAAATCACTTTCCATCTCTTAACCTCAGTTTTCTCATCTATAAAATGTGCCTAAGAATACTTTTTTTTCAATGACTTTTTATTGATGTCTTTTTTATGTCTAAAAACACTTGTTGTGAGAAAGGTATTTTGTAAACTTTAAAACACTAAATAATATTTTGTTATAATAACAACAGTTGTAATTGTTATGCTTCAGTTTGTGCCAAAATACTTTCTTCCAACATTATTAATTTTTTTTGAAGTCACACAACTAAAATAGGCATATGAGACATATGCATCCAAAAAAAGTACCTTAAATCAATGAATTTATATAGATTGGATTGTTGGGCAGCACCATGGATAATGCAGCAGATTGGAGCCAGGAAGACCAGTTAAATTGCATCCTTAGACACTTACTAGTGGCAAACTACTCCAGTATCATTGCCAAGAAAACCCCGAGTAAGATCATGGACAGTTGAATATGACTGAAATTCACATTGTGTGTGTGTGACCCTGAGCTGTGTGACCCTGAGCAAGTCCCTTACCTACTATTTGCCTCTGTTTTCTTGTTTAAAAATAGGCATAATAAAAGTACCTATCTCCAATTTAGCATAGTGTTGGATATATATATATATATGTATGTGTGTGTGTATATATATATATATATATATATATATATATAGTTGTTGTTGTTGTTGTTATTGTTTAGTCAGACTCACTCTTAATGACCTCATTTGGAGTCTTCTTGGCAAAGATCCTAAAAAAGAATCGTTGCCATTTCCTCCTTCAGATCATTTTACAGACAAGGAAACTGAGGCAAACACAATTAAATGATTTTCCCTGGGTGACATAGCTAGTAAATGTCTGAAGCCTGATTTGAACTCAGGAACATGTCTTCTTGACTTTAGCCATGACACATACAAATGCTATATAAAAACTAATTATTCCTATTAACCAATAAGGAAGAAATGATTTAAAAAGGAAAATGATTTTGTTTTTAATGTAGAAATTAAAAATCAATTTGATTTTTCTTTAGCACAAAAGCATTGAAAAGTTATTCTCAGTTGCAGAGTTGAAGGACTATGGATGTGATATGCCTATACTCTTAAAAATCAAATGATGTGTTAGTTGGTTTTTCTAATTTTCC